>NC_063370.1:7676991-7693111 GCF_021869965.1 Rhincodon typus
TACACTCCTACACACAGACACATGCACTCACACTCACACACACACAGATACACTCCTACACACAGACACATGCACTCACACTCACTCACACACAGATACACTCCTACACACAGACACATGCACTTACTCTCACTCACACACAGATACACTCCTACACACAGACACATGCAATTACACTCACTCACATACAGCAACAGACAGACAGCTACATATGATTAAATTGATGTATTTTTGTTCTCATCTCCACTACCTGTCCATTTTCTCCACTCTTTGTTAGAAGTCCTGAAGCTAACTGCACCCTCCCCAACAACACACCAATGAAAATTGTAATAATGCACAGAGGCCAGTATCCCATCACTAATTTACCCTTTATTTACATGAGGGGAGCCCTTGAGACTGATCCAGCTCCCTCACAGCCAGCTTTTAGAGTGAACACAACCCCTGACACTCCTGTTTATACCTGTCAGCCAGGGCTCCCTGATTGGACCTGATTAACGGCCTCATTCAGGGAACTCAGATTCCTTGAGGTCCCCCTGGCTGACCTCATTACAGTCACTGCAAAAATCAGACACATTACTGCAGTCACAAAGTGAATGTTTGACTTTCCTAGTCTCACAGATCTGGAGCAGGGGAGCGGGTGGCAACTAATGTTCCCTCTAATTTCCCTTTGCTGTGCGTGATCCACTTCTTGCAATGTATGGTCCCTTTAAAGTCACCCACGTTGGCACATCTTAAAGGGGCCGTTAGCATGGCACATTCCCAATTGTTTCATGGCCGGTCCCCCATAGAGACTGTTGACAGGGTAGCGGGACTCCATTTTGGATGTGGGAGAAAAGAATTCCTGGTTAAAAACCGACTGCAGTCACACACACTGTGTATGTGTCACGCTCTCAGTTGATTAAGTTCTGGGTCGTGAATTACTGTGAAAGCTGGTTGCAGACAGTGGCATCCTCCAGCCTCAACACCTCTCTTGAAGGGTTTAGAGCGGGAGCTACAGCAATTGAACATGCATAACACATCTCTGAGGCTGCTCTTTTGTTGATGCTATGAGATACTATTCTTAGGCTGACATATAGAAAGATAGACAAGAAGATTAAATGCCACAGAGCGAAAAAAAAATGATTTAAACAGACTGCTGTCCTAAACTATTTTTATTCGAGCCTTGTTGATCAGCCCTGTTGGAGTTGGAATCTATATTTTTAGCTGTGTGTGTTTCTGCAATATCAGCATAGCCATCATCCCTTGTATGCTGTGGATCTGCTTTCGGCTGGAAATGGGTCTCTATTTTATCAACATTTAGATAAAGGACGGTGTCACACAAAGCTGTAAAGTACCCAACATCAACTGATGCTTTCCCACTAATTTTGTTGACTTCAACAAAGGTGATCGCTCAGGTTCAGAGTGGCCCCTGGGCTAGGGTGGGATCAGTGAGTGACTGTGAGGCTGTGTTCCTTCAAATTTGCTGTCTCAGTCAGTGGCACACCTGTCTTTGAAGTGGAAGGTTGGAGGGGAATTTGCAATGGGGTGGTGTCCCCATGTATCTGCTGCCCTTGTCCTTCTAAGGCTCACGGTTGCTTTTAAAGGAGGCTTGAGGAGTTGCAACGGTGCGTCCTGTGGAAGGTACACACTGCTGCCGTTGTATGTTGGTGATGGAGGGAGTGGACGTTGAAGGAGGTGGATGGGCAGCCAAAGAAGCAGGTTGGTTAGTCCTAGATGGTGTCGAATTCCTTGAGTGTCGGAGCTGCACCCATCCAGACAAATGGAGATTATGAGACAACAAGGTGTAGAGCTGGATGAACACAGCAGGCCGAGGAGCATCAGAGGAGGAGGAAGGCTGACGTTTCGGGCCCAGACCCAGATTATTTCATCACATTCCTGACCTAGTAAATAGCAGACAGGCTTTGGGGAATGAGGAGATGAATTATTCACTTCCGAATTCCTGGGCTGCTTTTGTTTCTTCAGTTCAGTTTCTGGTGGATTATAAGCCCCAATGATGGGGATTTCAGTGAGGGTAATGCCACTGAGTATTGGAGGAGATGGTTCTGTCTTGTTGGAGATGGGTCTTTCTCTAACGCTTGAGTACGGTGAATGTTCTGCCATTACTGCTTTCCATATGTCGTACAGTCATAGCAACAGTTAATGTTTGCCTGTGAATTGGGGAAGTATAGCTACATGTAAAGTAACACTGGATTGCAATACCACAGCAAGTTGGCATTTACATAGCACCTTTCATGGCCTATAAATGTGTATTACAGTCAATGAACACTTAAAGTGCACCCAATGTTCTAATGTGGGAGACATGGAGACCAATCACGCACAGAAAGTTGCCACAAACATGGCGGCTCAGTGATTAGCACTGCTGCCTCACAGCATCAGGGACCCAGGTTCGATTCCAGCCTCGGGTGACTGTCTGTGTGGAGTTTTCACACTCTCCCCGTGTCTGCCTGGGATTCCTCCAAATGCACTAGTTTCCTCCCACAGTCCAAAGGTATGCAGACGAGGTGGATTAGCCACAGTAAAAATCCCATGTGGGGTTACAGGGACGAGTTGGGTTGGGGGTGTGGGGGTGTGATCTTCAGAGGGTTGATATAGACTCAATGGGCTAAAAGGCCTCTTTCTGCACTGCTGGGATTCTATATCTCTACAAACAGTAATGTAATAATGACCAGATCAGCTCTTGCTTGAAGAATACTTATTGTGCAAGGGCACCAGGAAGATTATCCAGAGATAGCAAGAACTGCCGATGCTGGAGTCAGAGATAACACAGTGTGGAGCTGGAGAAACATAGCAGGCCAGGCAACATCAAAGGAGGAGGAAAGTTGACGTTCTGGGTCGGGACCCTTCTTCAGGCTCTTGCTTAGAGTATGACAACTCCTCAAGCCTCCTTCAAAAGCAATCTCCAAGCCCATGACCCTTTGGAAGGACAAAGGCAGCAGATGCAAGGGGACACCACCCCTAGTCAGACCCCCACCAAGTCACTCACCATCCTAATTCGGAAATACATCACCGTTCCTTCACTGTCACTGAGTCATAATCTCAAAACTCCCTCAACAGCACTGTGGGCATCCCGACTGCAGTTCAAGATGGTAACTCATCATCACCTTCTCACAGGGCAATGCAAGTTGGGCAATAAATGCCAGTGATGTCAACATGGCAGAAAAGAATATAAGGAAGTTCAAAAAGACTCAAGGATAGTCTGCTTACCCCTTTCCTCACACGACTTCAACGTCCCCTCTTTCTCCCAAGACCAGGCTCTCTATTCTTCCACAAACCAGCTCCGAAATTCAAATGGACGCTATACAACCGGTCCATTGCTACAGAGGCTGTCCCCTTTAAGAAAGTGCTCATATTTATGTATTTGTCCCAGCCAACATCCTCAGGAGGTAAACTGTGAATCAGGCATTCCTGATGTTTGAATCACCCTCATTGACTTTAAATAATCTGCCCACTACAACAAAGGCAAGGTTAGACATCACATGGACATGAATGGCATTCTTCCTCTCGTCTTGGCCAAACAGAAAGACAGATCGAGTGCTTTATTTACTATTGCTTAGTCACCAACCATTCTTTGAATGAAGTGTAGGGAGGTCTCTGAGTTTTGGGTGACCACTTGCATTACATTTTGGGCTTTCTGCCAATTCACTTCAGTCATTGTTCCAACAAGAAGGTAGTTCCTTTTAGAACATGTTTGTAACTTTTGAATCGAAGCTTTCAACTTCTGTAAAGTGCATGAGAAAGCGTGCCATGGCACTTAGAATTATTCTCTTCCCATTGCGTGGGACTGCCTATCCCATTCTTGTGTTCACTTTGAAAGGCAGTCTGTCACATACCATTGTACTCAGGCTAAATCCAGTAATTACATTTATTTACGAACAGGCTGATTACAAACAGCAGAAAAATTTTGAACAAAATTGATAAGATCTTAGTTAATCTGTTGCATACATTGTGTTAAACCAACAACAGTTTTGCCAAACCTCTGACGAGGCATCGCCTATACAGTTGAGCATGAAGTATATCCGTGTTGGAACTTTGACCAGAGTGAATAATCTTTGATAGTAAGCTGAGAACAATAAATGAGACCTAACTGGGACTAGCTTCTAAGACTGATTGGAAACTCCCTTCTCGGGGTTTTGCTGCTAATTAGTGAAAACTAACTTAAATACTGCTACTGACTGTTAGCACTGCTACCCACATAGCACCAGGCACTCAGGTTCAATTCCAGCCTCGGGCAACTGTCTGTGTGGAATTTGCACATTCTCCTTGCGTCTGCATGGGTTTCGTTATGGTGCTCCGGTTTCCTCCTAAATCCAAAGATGTGCAGGTTAGGGTGGATTGGCCGTGCTAAATTACCCATAGTGCCCAGGGATGTGCAGGTTAGGGTGGATTGGCCGTGCTAAATTACCCCATAGTGTCCAGGGATGTGCAGGTTAGGGTGGATTGGCCATGCTAAATTACCCATAGTGCCCAGGGATGTGCAGGTTAGGGTGGATTGGCTGTGCTAAACTACCCATAGTGCCCAGGGATGTGCAGGTTAGTGTGGATTGGTCGTGCTAAATTACCCCGTAGTGTCCAGGGGTGTGCAGGCTAAATGGGTTAGCCATGGGAAATGCAGCGTTACAGGGATGGGATGGGATGGGGTGGGTCTGGGTGGGATGCTCTTCAGAGTGTGGACTGGATGGGCTGAATGGCCAATTTGTGCACAGCAAGCTCCCACAATGAGCAGTATGATAACGACTAGATATCTGTTTTGAGTGGTTTCTCTTTGGGTTTTACTTCTTCCATTGGTAAGCTCATAAAAGATGTCCTTTCACACTCCCCATCTCAGAGCAACTGAAATCAGGAGCTGGATTGGAAGTTTAGCACCATGCATGGGTTAACAATCCAAGAGAGAGCAATCCCACTGCCCGTCCTCCAAGACGAAGAAAAATTAATTTTCGATGGTGAAGTAAATCTAATTTTGTCGCCACGTGTGTCAGAAACAGAAATTTCAGATGAAAATCTTTCAGAAGTGGAACAGCATTCTGCAGAAGACAGACGCCACAAACTGGAGAAATATTTTACTCACTATACACTAGAATCACAATTGTAAACTCGTGGCCATTAAAATATAATTCCAGTCACACAATCGTTGTCTGCGTCACATTCAGTCTCATTAATGGTTCATTGACACAACCCAAAATACCCACCAATGAGGTATCGGGAAGGCAGAGTCTTGAATAATGCCCACGTCATGAATGACTCATTCATGATGTTTACTGAGAGCAGAGCTCAAACAGCTGGAAGGAAAAGCACACAGCTGTACTTTCGGTTTAGGTCCTAATACTTCTTCAGACAGTCTGTGAAACAGTGCATTTACATTGGCTCCAGACTCTGCTTTATGTCATTTTTAAATCCCCTTTGCTCCTTCCAGACTAAATGCTAGACAGAACATTAGTTGTATTAAGATTGCGTGAATATTTAGCATTGTTGTAAGAGAGAGAATGCTTCCACTTTTGGAGAAAAGCATAACTGAGTCCATTGTTTTAAGGTTAAACATTCAGTGCCTCCAACACCACTGCTCAGTAACAGCGTTACGGTTCCCTGCATTAACTCTCTAAGGCTCCTTTGACAGCACCTTCAAAACCCATGACTTCTACCCCACTAGAGGTTGCTATGAAGGATTCTCCTTCCCAACCTCTCCCCTTGTCTGAGGTGCGGTTACCCTCAGGTTAAACCACCGCTGGTCATCCCTCTCTAATGAGAGAGCAACCCTATGGTCTGGTAAGACTGTAGAGTCATACAGCAAAGAATCAGGCCATTCGGCCCACCATCATCATCATCAGCGGTCCCTCGCAGTTGAGGATGACTCCCTTCCCCTCTCAGGGTGAGTCTGTAGGTGGCTGTACAGAGCGAGGGGGCTACCGCAGGCTCTGTTACACTTGGGGGCAGAAGATGGGCACGGGAAGGGGGTTGGTGGGGTGTTGGTGTGCAGCGCACCCCTTTCCCTGTTTTCCAACCCCCCCTCCCCAGCTTCTGCTTTTTCCCGATGGTGAGTCTCCAGGAGTTCGACGCCTTCCCAGATGCTCCTCTTCCTCCTCCACCTTGGACGGTCTTGGGGCTGGTGATTCCCAGGTGTCTGTGGGAATATCGCACATCCCCAGTGAGGCCTTGAGGGGCATCACTGAAACGCTTCCTCTGTCCCCCTGGGCCGGGCCTGCCATTTTGGAGCTGGGGGTGAGGCAGCTGAGTCTCGTGTAGGATACACGGATGGTGTACCCGGCCCATCGCAGCCCGTCAAGGGGGAGGGGTTCAGGGCCTCGATGCTGGGGATGTTGGCCTGGTCGAGAACATTGGAGTTGGTGGGTCTGTCCTCCCCGCACGGGGTGTAGTTATTCTGACACCATGTGGATTGTTGCAGCTTGAGAAAGCATCTGACCATCACTGCCTCAAGGGCAATTAGGGATGGGTGATAAATGCTATTCCAGCCAGTGATCCTCTCACCTTTTCTTTATTCAAAAATATACTTTATTCATGAAAAATATCTTTATATCTATATAGATAGTCACAGAAGCAGTTTGGCTCTGTACAATAGCATATGAAGAAAACAAGCAAATTTTGGAAAACTGAAAGAACTGCGGATGCTGTAAATCAGAAACAAAAACAGATAATTACTGGAGAAGATCAGCAGGTCTGGCAGCATCTGTGGAGAGAAATCAGAGTTAATGTCTCGGGTCCAGTGGTCCTTCTTCAGAACAAAGGAACAGAGGTTCTGAGGAAGGGTCACTGGACCTGAAATGTTAACTCTGATTTCTCTCCACAGATGCTGCCAGACCTGCTGAGATTTTCCAGCAATTTCTGTTATTGAAGCAGACATTGCAGTTTGACTCTATCCAACAAACAAACCAAAGGCATCTCTTGCTTGAACCAGACTAGATTGACATGCATTTGAGGCAACAGCAGGGTCCGATAACTGAAAGGACCCCCATTTACCATCAGCAGAAAAATCTCAAATAGTGGTCTTTCCCTACTATGCCTTAGTGACAGCTGCCCCAAGCTTTAGTGCGTCCCTCAGCACGTAGTCCTGGACCTTGAGGTGTGCCAGTCTGCAACACTCGGCTGGGGTTAACTCCTTGCTCTGGAAGAATAACAAGTTTCGGGCAGAACCAAAGAGCATCTTTCACCTGGCACAGTTGATGTTTGTCTTGGTGTACGTCCCAGGGAACAGACCTTTGAGCACAAAGTCCTGTGTTACAGAGCTGTTTGGGACAAAACTCGACATAAACCACTGCATCTTTCTCTCGACTTCCTTTGTATAGGCACGTTCTGGCAGGAGATGTGTGACAGTCTCAAACCCCCTGCAGCCACTTTGAGGGCAGCGTGTGGTGGCACAGACCACCCGGGCGTACAAGGAGGATCTCAACCTGTGCACAATCGAATCGAGTGAGAGAGAGACACTAGGACTAGGGCTTCAATCTGTGCCAGGTGACCTTGTCTAGGTTAGGCTGGCAGGGAGGGTGGGATGGTTTTCCCCAACATATCAGTGCCAGGTAGGATTGGAAAAACAGCCAGGATTTGCTCACCATCCAGCGATCCAAATAGAAACTACACGTGTGGGCTTCAGGTGAGATCGGGTGCTGCCTCCCCAGGTCAAACAGCTTGAAAATAAAATGATATGTTAAGAATATATCAAGAGAGAAATTTTACAGCACTTAATCACAACTCTCAGAAACATCCCATTCAATGGGCTGCTTGGAAGCGTTGGGTGAGTTAGATATTGTACCCGAACAGAAGGTGAGAGATTTCGCTAAACTCTCCCATGTCCCAGCCCCCTATTCCACACAACAGGCCTTGTTACCACAGACACAAAAACAGGAGTTGCTGGAAAAGCTCAACAGGTCTGGCAGCATCGGTGAAGGAGAAAACAGAGTTAACGTTTCGGGTCCGGTGACCCTTCCTCAGAACCGTTCCTCAGCTATCACATAGCCTGCCATTACAAACCGCCTGTTGATAGTCACCAATAGTCCCCATTAACAACTATTCACCCTCCCAGCCTGATCGTTATCAACTCTTTGACTGTCCAACTGCTCTTCTCTCTCTTTAGGCTCTATCCTATCGTTTACTCCCTACCCCACACCCTCCCCAATTTTTTCTGCATATAAACTGACGTTTTCCCAGCCAAGGGTCACCGGACCGGAAACGTTAACTCTGTTTTCTCCTTCACGGACGCAGCCAGACCTGCTGAGCTTTTCCAGCAACTTTGTTTTTGTTCCTGATTTACAGCATCCGCAGTTCTTTCAGTTTTTATTTGAAAGATTTCTTTCTGCTTTTGGGAGGATTGGTCAGGGAGAACCTGCTCTTCCTCGGACACTGCTATGGGATCCCCAAAATTCACCAACGAGGTCAGATGAAACAGAGGTTTAACTGGAAATGGTGAAATGCTCCCTCTGTGTGGCACTGGAACATTCACCTGGATCAGGGATAATCTGGACATGTAATATTTCAGCTGAAATCATAGAAACACAAATAGACTTCTGTCCACTTTCTCAGAGTTTTTTTCTCTTTATTCATTCACATAATGTGGGCGTTTCTGGCTAGGCCAGCATTTAATGCCCATCCCAGAAGGTAGTTAAGAGTCAACCACATTGCTTTGGGTCTGGAGTCACTTGTAGGCCAGACCAGGTAAGGATGGCAGTTTCCTTCCTTAAAGGACATTAGTGAACCAGATGGGTTTTTACCCAACAATTGACAATGGATTCATGGTCGCCATTAGATTCTTAATTCAAGATTTTTTTTTAATTATTGAATTCAAATTCCACCATCTGTCATGGTTTGGATTCGAACCCTGGTCCCCAAACATTATCTGGTCTCTGGATTAACAGTCCAGCAACAATACCACTAGGTCATCGCCTCCCCTATGCTGTATTTACGCACTGCAGCAGTGAATGATTCTCAGAAGAAGGGTCCTGACCCGAAACGTCAGCTTTCCGGCTCCTCTGATGCTGCCTGGCCTGCTGAGTTCCTCTAGCTCCACACTGTGTTATCTCTGACTCCAGCATCGGCTGTTCTTACTACGTCTGAATGATTCTCTGGTGATGGTGATGATACAATGATGATGATGACGACTTGTTGATGACCACTTACACCCACCTTCCATCTTGGAGCCTCATATGGGGCACCGTTCCTGAGCAAGATCCACCAGTGGATATCTTTTGGTCAAGTATTGGGAGCTCTGGGCCACTGCTCTAAGAAAAGATATCCTGAAATTGGAAGTAGGTTCACTAGGCTGATCCCAAGTATGGTGGAAATGTCTTATGACGAGAGGATGAGCAGATTGGGCCTGAACTGGCTGGAGTTTTAAAGAATGAGAGGTGATCTTATTGAAGCATACAAGATTTTTGGTGACTAGACAGAGTAGATAAAGAGATGTTGATTCCCCTTCATAGAATCCCTACAGTGCGGAAACAGGCTATTCAGCCCACAGTGCCCCTCTGAAGAGCATCCCACCCAGACTCATTCCCCTAATTTCTGTAGCTAGCCCTAACCTAAACATCCCTGGGCACTATGGGTAATTTAGCATGGCCAATCCAGCTAGCCTGCACATTTTTGGACTGTGGGAGGAAAGCAAAGCACCCGGAGGAAACCCACGCAGACACGGGGAGAACATGCAAACTCCACGCAGATAGCCACCCGAGGGTGGGATTGAAACCCATGTCCCTGGCACTGTGAGGCAGCAGTGCTATCCACTGAGCCACCGTACCTTGTGGGAGAAGTCTAGGAACATAGGGCATAATCTCACTGTTAAAAACAGATGAGGTGAAATTTCTTCTGTCAGAGGGGAGTTCATTACCACAGAGGGCTGTCGAGACTGGGTTGTTAAGTATTATCAAGATTCAGATCGATTTTTTGATCAGCAAGGAAATCAAGGATTATGGGGAAAGGCAGGAAAGTGGAGTTGAGGATTATCAGATCAGCCATTTGCTCATTGAATGGTGGAACTGACTCAATGGGCTGAACAGATCAAAGAGAAATTTGTCTGACAATTGCTTATATAAGCTCCTTGGGACATTTTGCTATGTCGCAGGTGTAGGGTATGTTGTTGACGTTGCTTACACCGCCTGTCACTGTCTCAAAGCTGAGTTCTGAACGAGGCCTTTGGAGCCAAAAATGTCGGGAATCCAGAAAACGAGAACGAAATTTAGGCAGGGGAAAGGAACATTAGGCAAGGCTTTATGTTTAGAAGGCAACGTCTGAGTACTGAAATCATTGCTGGAGCAGGCTGATGTACAGGAGCGCCCTGTTCTTTAGAGGAAATGAGCTACATACAGGGCTGGTCTTGTGCTAATGGACTACTAGGCTGTGTCTGGGAGAGGGAGTGACTCGCAGTAAATGAGGGCTGCCGCATTGTAACATTCCAAACGCACACCTATCCCTGCAACGAGACTTGGTCCCAGTGAAGAAGTTGAAGAAGTCAAAAAAGAATAAAAAGATTTGCATTTATATAGTGGCTTTTAGTATCCCAAAATATTTCACAACTGACTGAGTGCATTTGAAATATGGATATTGCAAGAACCAATTTGCATACAGCAAGCTCCATATAACCCGGTTTATTTTGCAATGTTCTTTGAGGGTTAAATATTTGATAAACTCCTGAGAATAACGCACACAATCTTCTCTCAAATAACGCCATGGGATCTTTACCTACTACCTGAATGGGCAGACAGAGACTCAGCTTAACACTTCAAGAACACCTCTGACACTGTGGCACTAAGGTAGGTGGATTGATCGTGCTAAGTTGCCCACAGTGTCCAGGGATGTGCAGGATAGGTGGGTTAGCCATTGGAAATACAGGGTTACAGGGGATAGGGTAGGGGGGTGGAATTGGGCCTGAATGGGAAACTCTTTGGAGGGTCGGTGTGGACTCAATGGGCCGAATGCCCTGCTTCCACATTGTAGGGATTCTACGATTCCTGGGTGGCACACTGGAATGTCAATCCAGATGATGTGCTTTGGAGTGGGATTATTGCAAGAAAGTTTTGCACTTTTCATAGCCATGAGATTTTTCCCGATGCTTCCTACTGCACTGGAATGTTGGCCTTGATTTATATGTTCAAATCCTGGAGTGGGATTTGAACTCAGAACTTTGTGACTCAGAGGGGATTGAGCCACGGCAGCTCCAAGTACAGTCGCTCCCTTTCCAGGAGCTAAGTCACAAAGCTCTGAGCTAGAGATGCAACTCATATTCCGCTTGGGAACCCTGCAGCCCAATGGTATCAATGTGGATTTCACAAGCTTCAAAATCTCCCCTCCCCCTACCGCATCCCAAAACCAGTCCAGCTCGTCCCTGCCTCCCTAACCTGTTCTTCCTCCCACCTATCCCCTCCTCCCACCTCAAGCCGCACCCCCATCTCCTACTGACTAACCTCATCCCGCCCCCTTGACCTGTCCGTCCTCCCCGGACTGACCTTTCCCCTCCCTAACTCCCCACCTACACTCACCTTTACTGGCCCCATCCCCACCTCTTCGACGTGTTTGTTTCCTCTCCCCCTATCCTCTCCTCTATCCCTCTTCTATCCACCTCCCCCTCTCTCCCTATTTATTTCAGAACCCCCTTCCCCTCCCCCTTTTCTGATGAAGGGTCTAGGCCCGAAACGTCAGCCTTTCTGCTCCTATGATGCTGCTTGGCCTGCTGCGTTCATCCAGCCCTGCACCTTGTTGTGTTAGAGATGACAGTGTTGCCTAACTTAACAAAGGCTCTGCTACTGGGCTCTTTTGTCTCTCCCTGTCTGTTTGAACATCCCTCTCCTTGTTGCGAATAATCTTTCACTACGTCCAGAATCTAGTGACAGATATCACAGCCCAGTAGCGCCAGTACCAGAGCCACAAAAGAGACTGAACAGCAGTAAGTGACCACAAGCTATTTCTCTGTTGTGAGGCTTCACACCCAAGTTCAATATTCACAGGCACCATCTATTTATGTGAGGTGCTTTAATCCAGAATGATAGCGCAGAAACCAATTAATCTTACACTGACTTAAGAATTAAACATTAGAAATATATACCTCCTCACTCAAACTCACCAGTTTCAGGTAGGGTTTATTTTTATATCTTTTACTACACAATTAAACATGTAGACAGGATAGTGAAGAAGGTGTTTGGTACATTTGCCTTTATTGGTCAGTGCATTGAATACAGGAGTTGGGAGGCCATGTTGTGGTTATACAGGACATTAGTTAGGCCATTTTTGGAATACTGCGTTCAGTCCTGGTCTCCCTGCTATAGGAAGGATATTTCGAAACTTGAAAGGGTGCAGAAATGATTTACAAGGATGTTTTCAGATTTGAGGGTTTGAGCTATAGGGAGAGGCTGAATAGGTTAGGGCTATTTTCCCTGGAGTGTTGGAAGCTGAGGGGTGACCATATAGAAGTCTATAAAATCATGAGGGACATGAATAGGGTGAATAGCCAAAGTCTTTTCCCTAGGGTAGGGGTGTCCAAAACTAGACGGCATATGTTTAAGGTGAGAGGGGAAGGATTTAAAAGGGACCTAAGGGGTAACATTTTCACGCAGAGAGTGGTGCGTGTGTGGAATGAGCTGCCGGAGGAGGTGGTGGAGGCTGGTACAATTACAACATTTAAAAGGCATCTGGATGGGTACATGAATAAGAAGGTTTTAGAGGGATATGGGCCAAATGCTGGCAAATGCGACTATATTAATTTAAGATATTTGGCTGGCATGGACGCGTTGGACCGAAAGGTCTGTTTCTGTGATGTGCAACTCTATGATTAACAGGTCACAGATCAAAGTTTAGAAGTGAGACTCAAACTGATTTTTTTCCCCCTTCCTGCATCCTCACTCTATGACTGAGGCAATGCTTAGGCCACCTGTAGACATGATAGAGCACAGGGTGAGACCATTTGGCCCAGCATGCCTCTACTGGCTCTTTGAAAGGACTAAGCTATTGCGTTTCAACTGCCCTGACTTGGCTAAGCCCACCAAGTTTCGATGTGAAATGGAATCAGGAGCCAACATTCCCTGTGTGACAGGCAAAACACCTTGGCACCACCAAAAAAACAGCCCAGGATGAGCAACTAGTTTGTTTTCAAAAGATCATGAGCAAAATAGCAGATCAATAGGGAAAGACCAAGGTGAAATACAGCAAAATGAAGAAGAAAAAGAAGCTGGAGAAACACCAAAGGTCAGGCAGCATCTGTGGAGAGAAAACAGAGTTAATGTTTCAGATCAATGACCCCTCCTCAGAACTTGGACATGCATTTGTTATCGGTGTGACTTCACAAGCTGATTATCCCGCTTGCCAAATGCAGTAATAGCATTTCGGAAGCAGTTTACTGGCTGTGCAGAGTTTTAGAATGTTCTGGGTGGAGTTGTGTTAATGCGCCGGATCAGTAGAATTCCTGTCCCTTGTTTATTACCGGTTAGAAATCTCACACGATGGTTGACTGGTGACAGGAAAGTTGTAAGCAGCACAGACATCAAAACAAAGAAGTACCAGCTGTGCCAAACTATTGGAAGAATCTGTGGAATGTTTTGCATTAGTGAGTTCTTTCCAAACTGAATAAACATTGGAAACTGTTCAGGACAGTCTGTACAAGGAATATCCTTAGGGATAGTCCTGAATCCAAACAGGCAACACCGCTCAACATAATCCCTTCCTTCTCCTCAAAGCCAGAGCTGCACCTCAGCACAGTCTGGGGTGTGGCTCTGGATGAGTCAGAAAGAATGTAAATCTCAATCAGTGATCTTTGCTGTGTTTCTTGATAATGCTCAGGATAATGGTGTCTTTCTCCAGGACTACTTGCTAAGGGACACACTAAAGCTTGGGGCAGCTGCCACCAAGATGCAGTGGGGAAAGACCACCGTCTAAGATCTTTCTGCCAACATATAACAGGGATCTGTCCAGTTATCGGACCCTCCCGGTGCCTCAAATACATGTAAATAGTACTCTGCATAATTAAGAAATGTCTTTGGGTTTGTTGTAACTGTAGAGAAAGTCAAACTCCAATGTCTATTTATTCTCAATAAGGAAAGACTGTACAGAATAGAACTGCTTTAGTAACTGTGTATGTACATATAGATTTATTTTATGAATAAAGTATATTTTTGCAATTAAAACAAAACTACAGTTTGACTGCATTCTCCTAACCTAGAAAGGGGGATGCACACCATGGTCGAATAGCCCAATTCAAGTTTATTACTAACTTCAAGTGAAGGGCATGGTAGCTTTCACTCAGGGATTTCTGGCACAGTCTGATATCAGCCCAGACTCTGCTAAGGGCCTGTCCTTATATAAGGGGTTAGGAGCTGAATGATGGACAGCACACCAGCCCCCTTGACCCCTTTCTGCCCTCTGGGTGTGCTGTTTTCCCTCATGGAATGAGGCAGAGGCAGATACTGTGGGGGATAAAAGTGACTGGCACAGTTATTGCTGTTGGTGCAGATAGGGTGTTGCCCTGAGCGAGCGAGTAGGCAGCGCAGTGGGCACGCAGGCTGTGTATTGTTGGGCTTTGGGGTGGGTAACAGCAAGTGAGGGAAGGTGTGCCAGGCGGCAGTGAGAGTGGGAGAGTATGAGCCTTGGTGGGAGTTAGGTCGAGAGGTAGAGTTTTTTAAAAATTTCATTCACTGGATGAGGGTGTCTCTGGCTAGGCAGCATTTATTGCCCCATCCCTAATTGCCCAGAGCGCAGTTAGGAGTCAACAGCATTGCTGTGGGTCTGGAGTCACACATAGGCCAGACCAGGTAAGGATGGCAGTTTCCCCCACTAAAGGATCAAACTCTCCTATGCCTTTTACCCACACTATCTCCGTAAGAATACTGCCAGGAATCAGAAATTTACCAATCTCTCTCACGAACATATTCAAAGACTGAACTTCCACAGATCTCTGCGGTAGAGAATTCCTAAGGATCACAACCCTCTGGGTGAAAGAAATTCTCCTCATTTCTGTCTGAGATGGCATACTTATTATTTTTAAATTGTGCCCTGGGATCTGGACTTCCTAACCAGGGGAAAGCCATGCCTGTATCTATCGTGTCTATTCTTTTACATGTTTTATAAGTTTCAATGAGATTTTAGAGATTGGAATGAGGTCAGCCAGATGGAGCTCATAGAAAGTTGGCTCAGTGGTTAGCACTGCTGCCTCCTGGTGACAAGGACCTGTGTTTAATTCCAAACTCAGGCAACTATCAGTGTGGGTTTCGGATGTGACCCAGATGAATTTTTCCTGCCAATCCTGGGTCCTCAGAACATTACCTGGGTCTCTGGATTAACAATCCACCAAAATACCACTAGGCCATTGCCTCCCTGTAACAGGGTAGCTGGCGGCTGTTACCCTGGCAGAGTGGAGCAGGTCATTGACCTTCTTCTTACAGTGCTGGGCGTTCCTCCACTGAACTAAGCAGTAACCTCAGACCAGGCTGGCATAGTCAGATGCCAATGTTGACGTTCCTTCTCATCCAGCAGGACCTCTAGGTTCCCTACTTCCAAAATGGGATGCCCTTTTTCCCACATGCGGGGCAAATGCCAGGAATAATGCAGGGCAACTCTGCACCAGTGGGCCTTGTCTGGGCACGCAACAGGTTTTTAAAGATGGCACAGCTGCACCGAATGCCAGTGAACTTCGGGATATCCACAGAGTGGCGAGTTGTTCGGGAGTGATACACAGTAAGGTGGTACTGGAATGAGACTTGGCGATGGATTAGGGAGTTAATGAGGTGAATTTGGTAAGATACAGTGGGAAAACTCATCAGTCTTCACAGTGGAAATTCCTTCAAAAACCTCAGTGCAGCTCAGACTTAGCCAAAAAAAACAAAAAGTTTCATCAGACTTTCTTTTCCTCCATTCATAATATTTGTGTTTTGTCTGTTCCTCTGTTTGGGAGATATTTAAAGGTTTAAGTTATATACTTTATCAACGTTTTTCCTGTTACTGATGAAGTCCTGGTGTGGAGACACAGTAGGAACTGCAGATGCTGGAGAATCTGAGATAACAAGGTGTAGAGCTGGATGAACACAGCAGGCCAAGCAGCATCAGAGGAGCAGGAAGGCTGACATTTCGGGCCTAGACCCTTCTTCAGAAAAAATCCTTGTTATCTCAGATTCTCCAGCATCTGCAATTCCTGCTATCTCTG
>NC_063370.1:7693511-7702786 GCF_021869965.1 Rhincodon typus
CTGTGTTCATCCAGCTCTACACCTTGTTATCTCAAGTCCTGGTGTGGATTGGTTTCAGCTTGGGTATCACACAGTCAGAAACAAATTGAGATTTTCGGTAGTTTCATTATAAATTCACTTTCACTGTTGACTTCAGATATGATGGAGCTTGCTTTCCATTACAGTACCCCTAGGGAGTGGTAGCAAGGTGAAGTCTCATTGTTAATTTGTCTTCCTCTTCACCATATTCTTCCCTCTCTAATAGAAAACTATTTGAACACAGAGAGTATCACAGCTGAGCCTGATCATTCCTGCTCCACTCAAGACCACATTGACTGACTGACGGATTCATAGGATCCCTGTGGAGCAGAAAGAGGCCATTCAGCCCGTCGGATCCACACTGACCCTCTGAAGAACATCCATCCAGAACCCCTGCCCTTATCCCTGCATTTAGCCTGGCTAATCCACCTGCTCATCCCTGGACACTATGGGTCTATTTAGCACGGCCGATCCACCCTAACCTGCACATCTTTAGACTGCGGGAGGAAACCGGAGCACCCGGAGGAAACCCACGCAGACACGGAAAAAGTGCAAACCCTTCCTATTGGAAGGATGTTGTGAAACTAGAAAGGGTTCAGAAAAGATTTACGAGGATGTTGCCAAGGTTGGAAGGTTTGAGCTACAGGGAGAGGCTGAATAGGCTGGGGCTATTTTCTCTGAAGTGTTGGAGGCTGAGGGGTGACCTTTTAGAGGTTTGTAAAATCATGAGGGGCATGGATAGGGTGAATAGCCAAGGTCTTTTCCCCAGGGTTGGGGAGTCCAAAACTAGAGGGCATAGGTTTACGGTGAGTGGGGAAAGATTTAAAAGGGACCTAAGGGGCAACTTTTTCACGTAGAGGGTGGTGCGTGTATGGAATGAGCTGCCAGAGGACATGGTGGAGGCTGGCACAATTACAACATTTAAAAGGCATCTGGATAGGTATGTGAATAGGAATGGTTTAAAGGGAAACGAGCCTAGATTTACATAGGATACCTGGTTGGCATGGACGAGTCAGACCAAAGGATCTGTTTCTGTGCTGTCTTTATGACTCTACACAGACAGTTGCCAGAGGCTGGAATTGAACCCTGGTCCCTGGCACTGCGAGGCAGCAGTGCTAATCACTGAACTCCTGTGTCTGCCCAGATTGATTAGATGTTCCCTCCCCTTATGATTTGAGAGGCTGCTTTTTATTATTCTCCACTTGCAAAGATTTTCTGCGATTGATGGTCAGCCTGCTTGTCACTTGCTACGCAACCTATCTTACTGAGTATAGACTCTGTTTCCATTTCCTGATTAAAACTAACAAAGCATTGTTATCTCTGCTTTATTACTCAATGATCTTGAAACAACACTGTTCAAGGCCTGTCTGAATGAATTCTGTGTTTACCATTTGCAAATATCCATTTAGACAGTGAGATAAGAAATTGAGGGCAAAATATATATAATCTTGAATTGTACAGGAGCTTGGTTAAACTCTATTTAGAGTGCTGCGTGCAGTCTGCTCTCTACCTGAGGAATGATGTTACTTCCATAGATGCAGTGCGACAAAGGTTTGATAGATTTGTCCCCAAATGACAGACTGCTCTACAAAATGAGATTGTGCAAACTGAGTCTGTTTTTTTCCCTTTTTGAAGAATGAGAAGTGGTCTCTGAAATGACTTCGCAGAGGCTGGTATCCTGTCACCAAGTCTCCTTTTATTTATACGTGCATAGTACATAACACTGACCCAGCTAGTACAGAGCTGGCTCCTAGAGTGAGCAGGACCTCTGACACTCCTGTTTATATCTGTCAGGCAGGACTCTCTGATGGGACCAGATTAACAGTCTTGCTGAGGGAACTCATATTCATGAAATCCCACAGTGTGTAAGCAGGCCATTTGGCCCATCAAATCCACACTAACCCTCAGAATGCATCCCACCCAGACCCACCCCCCTAACCCTACATATCCCATGGCTAATCCATCTACCCTGGGCACTATTGGGAATTTAGCATGGCCAATCCACCTAATCTACACATCTTTGGACTGTGGGAGGAAACCAGAGCACCCGGAGGAAACCCACACTGATAGTTGCCTGAGTTTGGAATTAAACACAGGTCCCTGTCACCAGGAGGCAGCAGTGCTAACCACTGAGCCAACTTTCTATGAGCTCCATCTGGCTGACCTCATTCCAATCTCTAAAATCTCATTGAAACTTATAAAACATGTAAAAGAATAGACAAGATAGATGCAGGCATGGCTTTCCCCTTGTTAGGAAGTCCAGATCCCAGGGCACAATTTAAAAATAATAAGTATGCCATCGCGGACAGAAATGAGGAGAATTTCTTTCACCCAGAGGGTTGTGATCCTTAGGAATTCTCTACCGCAGAGATCTGTGGAAGTTCAGTCTTTGAATACGTTCGGGAGAGAGATTGGTAAATTTCTGATTCCTGGCTGCATTCTTACGGAGATAGTGTGGGTAAAAGGCATAGGAGAGTTTGATCCTTTAGGGAGGGAAACTGCTGTCCTTACCTGGTCTGGCCTACGTGTGACTCCAGACCCACAGCAATGCTGTTGACTCCTAACTGCCCTCTGGGCAATTAGAGATGCACAATAAATGCTGCCCTGGCCAGAGACACCCTCATCCAGTGAATGAATAAACACAAAAAGGTCAGTCATTGATTATATATTAAATGGTGGAACAAGTTCAATGGGCTGAATGGCCTATTGCTATGGCTGCTGGAAATCTGAAATAAAAATAGAAAATGGTGGAAATATTCAGCAGGTCAGACGGCATCTGTGAAGAGAGGAAATAGCTTTTCCTTCTGTTTTTAGTGATGTTGATTGAAGGGTAAATACAGGCCAGACATAACACAGTGCAACCATTTACACCCCCTTCAGGGTGGCACAGTAGCTCAGTGGCTAGTACTGCTTTCTCAAAGCACCAGGGATCCATGGTTGATTCCAGCCTTGGGTGACTGTCTGTGTGGCATTTGCACAATGTCTCTGGGTGCTCCGGTTTCCTCCTCCAGTTCAAAGATATGTAGGTTAGATGGATTAGCCATGGGAAATGCAGGGTTACAGGTGGGTCTGGATTGGTATGGGCTGAATGGCCTGCTTCCACGCTGTAGGGATTCTATGATTCAACTGAAAAGGGAGAAAGTTGGTTGGACATCTCACCTGGGAGGTGGTGCCTCTGACATTTTTATATTGATTTTCAAAACCGTGGGACACCTCAAAGCATTTTACAGCTATTCAAGACTTTCAAAGAGCAGTTGCTGTTGGAGGAAAGAAAGTATCCAATTTTGTGCACAGTGAGATCCCACAAGCAGCAATGAGACCATCTGTTTTAGTGATGTTGTATGCGGGATAAATATTGGTGGGTACCAGACAAGTAGGATTCGAAAACGTGGGGCTGTGTGGGGAGCGGGGATAAATTGGTTTATTTTCTTCAAGGACTGATGGTCGATGCCAGAAAGAAAGATAATTGGGAGTTTGTGCAGTCTAAGCATTGTCTGGTTTTCAATTTGTTTCAGAGTGGAAACATGAAACATATTCAACCTCTCATTTACTTTATGTGGTGTCTTTTCTAGGTTGGCCAATAGGAGTGAATGGCCTGGACCAATTTCTTCCTCTCAACGACATGAAGCACTCAGCCAAACAGGAGGGGGATTGCAGTGGAAACAGTGGTGCAGACTCAGTGGGCCAAATGGTCTCTCTCCACAAGGTAGGGGTTTAAAATATCCGTATGCATTTTTATAAACATTGAAAGATATTGTTGCTCCACGTGCCTGAATGAAGGAACGATCTGCTAAACCAACATTGACCTACTGTTTCAGCTAAATTCCATTTATGTTAAATTTTTAATGTTTTGGACTCAGATCCTGGGATCTGTTGCATCAGTCCCTGAAAACTGTGACCCAAATCCTGAGTATGTGAAGGTGTGAGACAGTTAACAGGTGTCAGCATTCCTCAGGTAAACACGGATATCAGCAAATTGAACAGGATCTCTCAGTCTCCTCCCCCCTACTGACACAAAGAACAGGATGTACAGTAAATGCGTGAAAAACATTATAGAGTTCCTGGAATGCTATCCTTTTCTGACATTACTTATTTCTTATTCAGGGTCATAGGAATAGGTATGCAAGAGAAGACCATTCGGCCCCTTCAGTCTGTTCCACCATTCTAGAACTTTGTTGATCACCTACTTCAATGTCACATTCCCAAGCTATCCTCATGTCCCTTGATATTGTTAATATCTAGAAATCTATTGATCTCTGCCCTGAACTTACTCAAGGACTGAGTAAGCCCTTTTTTCTTAATTTCAAAAATATATTTGATTCATAAAAAGTCTTTATATACATACATAGTCACTGGAGCACCTCAGTTTTATACAATCTTAGCATATGGAGAACAAGCAAATATTGGAGTTTTACTTTCCCTACAGTTCCAACAAACCCAAAGTATTTTTTACTTATGCAAGAGACTATTTACGCATATTTTAGTCACTCCAGGAAGGATCTGATATCTGAAAGAACCCCCATTGCATTTTGGCTGAAAGACCTGAGATGGATGTCTTTCCCCACTGTGCACTGGTGGCAGCTACCCCAAGATTCAGTGCATCTCTCAGCATGTAGTCCTGCATGTTGGAATTTGCAAGTTTGCAACGCTCAGTCAAGGGCAACTCGTTGTACTGGTTTCGGGCAGATCAAAAAGGATTCCAAAGATTCGTCAGTCTTCCGAGAGAAGAAATTCCATGAAGGACTCACCTCCTCAACCACTCCTTTTCTGAGATGCAATGACTCTCAGGTTAAACCACCACTATTTATCTGTCTCTCTAATGGGAGGTCAGAAGTCACATGACACCAGATCTTAGTCCAACAGATTTATTTACAATCACAAGCTTTTGGAGCGCTACTCTGTCAGGTGAAGGAGCACCCGATGAAGGGGCTACACTTTGAAAGCTTGTCATTTCAAATTAACCTGTTGGACTATAACCTGGTGTCCTGAGGCTTCTGATTTTGTCCACCCCAGTCCAACACCGGCATCTCCACATTATGGCTAATGAGAGAGCAGCCCTTTGGTCTGGTGATTCTACCTTACCTTATACTCCAATTTACAAGGCCCAGGATCCCATATGAATCATTAACCCCTCACACAACCTGCCCTGCAACATTCAGTGATTTGTGGATGTATTTCCCAGATCCTTCTGGTCTTGCACCTGCCATATCCTTTGTTCCTCACCGCCTTGCCATGTTCTCCCTACGAAAATAACTCCACTTCCACTGCTTTGCATTAAATTTCAGCGGTTTGATCAAAACTGGAAAACAACAAACATTTCTAGTAAAGGGCAAAGTAGGCAGCAGCAGAAAGAAGGGGCATTGCTGGATGATAAACGTCGCAGATCAATTGTAATCGAGCTACAGTGGAGTGAGAGAGAGGCAGATGAGGGTGATGTATGACGACAGCAGAGCCCCTGGCAGGAGAAGCTACAGGACAAGACTTGATTATCCATTTGACCAACCTATCTGTGCCCTTTGAAGTTTAAATGTTTTTCTCCTCACTGTTTAAATGACTTTGAAGCTGTGAGTCATCTGTCAGTTTTGAAATTGTGCTTGATACTCACTTTTTCTAAAAAAAACCCAAAAATTCTATTACCTCAAGAGATATTAAGAGTTGCTGAAAAGACCAGCATTTTCTTGCCCATCCCTAATTGCTGTAGAGAAGGTGGTGGTGAGGTGCTTTTGAACCACTGCAATTGATCTGTGGCACGCACAGCCAACGCTGCTGGGAAGGGAGTCTTAGGATTTTAACCTAGTGACTCTGAAGGAGTGATAATATATTTCTAAGTCAAGATGGTGAGTGGATTAGAGGGGAATTTACAGAGGATGGAGTTCCCAAGTATCTGCTGCTCTTCAGCTAGTAGATGTTGTGGGTTTGGAAGATGCAGTTGAAGGAGGCTTGAAAAATTGATGCAGTTCATCTTGTATAGAGCACCAAGTGCAATTATCAGCAAATATCTGCACTTCTGACTTGATGGTGAAAGAAAAGAGACTTTGATGAAGCAGCTGAAGACAGTTGAGCATAGGACACCCCCCACCTGAGGAATTCCTGCGGAGATGAAACTGACAGAATGGAGAATGACAATCCCCATTTTGTTTAAATTGTGTCTTGTTCCTGTTATAGAGTCACAGAGCATGGAAACAGACCCTTTGGTTTGACTAGTCCATGCCAAACAATCCCAAACTAACCTAGTCCCACCTACCTGCTCCTGGCCTATATCCCTCCAAACCTTTCTTATTCAAATGTCTTTTAAATGTTGTAGTTGTACCCACATCCACCACTTCTTCAGGAAGTGTACCACCCTCTGTGTAATACATTTGCTCCTCAGATTTTAAAAATCTTTCTCCTGTCCCCTTACAAATGTGCCCCCTAGTCTTGTCTTTTCCCTAGGGTGGGGGATTTCAACTACTATCAACTCTATCTATACGCCTCATGATTTTATAAACTTCTATAAAGGTCACCTCAACCTCCTAGCTCCAGGGCTACCTGTCCTCTTAAGGGCTCTTCAAAAACCTGGGAGACTTACTTCTTGCATGTTAATGGATCTTAGCAGCCACGGTGAGGCCTGTACCTTGGAGATGGAAACTTCTTGCTGTAGTACACTGACTCTGGAATGGCCACCTCTCTCACAGGCATGACACTCTGTATTTGTGGTTGGACATATTGTGTGCAACAGAACCATCTTCCTCTGTGCTAAGGATGACTCCAACCAGTGTAATCTCCTTCTGATTCCCATTGCCAGGGCTCCTTGGAGGAGGTTCAAATGAATCATCTACTTGGCACTTCCACCTGCTGATAGATGCTAATGCTTCAGCTTGCCTTTTGCACCAACTTGCTGGGCTCTCTCATCATTGAAGATGAGGATATTTCTGCAGTTTCCTGCTCCTGTTCAGTGTTTAAACATCCAGTAAACATTGCAACTGGATGTGGCAAGACTGCAGAGCACTGATCTGGTTGTGAGATCACTTAGCTCTATATCACATGCTACTTCTGCTGTTTGTCAAGCAAGTTGTCTCAGAGTCAGAGTCATACAGCACAGAAGCAGAGCCTTTGGTCCAACCAGTCCATACTGACCATAATCCCAAACGAAATTAGTCCCACCTGCCTGCTCTTGGTCCAGATCCCTTCAAATCTTTCCTGTTCATGTCCTTATCCAAATGCCTTTTAAACATTGTAATGGTACCTACATCCACCCTGTTGATGTTTTGAGTTGACACTATTTTTCAGAGGCTTTGGCATGCTCCCATATATGCTTCATATGACTTGGGTTGATCGTCCAGCTGGATGGTAATGATAGAGTGGGCCATGGGATTATAGATTCTGGTTGAATACAATTCCACTGTTTCTGCCAGCCAGCAGCTCATGGATGCCCAGTTTTGAGCTTTTAAATCTGTTCTGAATCCACAAATCCATGAACTTGCCATGCCCGTAGCCAGTACAGCCATAACACTGGCATCTAACCAACAGATGGACAATTTACTGTGTCCTGTGCACAATGTCAGGATGTATCCATCCCAGCCAAATCTCACCAAGGGAGTGGAAGGTGTTGTTGACAGTGTTATCAAACAGCTATTGCTCAATTGTAACCAGTTCACTGACACTCAGTTTGCATTCTATGATGCCACTCAACACTTGTAATAAAAACAAAATACTATGGATGCTGGAAATTTAAAAACAGAAACAAAAAGTGCTGGAAAAACACAGCAGGTCTGACAGCATTTGTGGAGAGTGGACAGAGTTAATGTTTTGAGTCAGTTTCATCAATTTGTGAAACTCCTGACCTCATTGCAGCCTGAGCATGGATAAAAGAGTTGAACACTAAAAGTGAGTGTGGCTATCCCTGACATCAAGGCCATAGTAGACCGAGTGTGGCACCAAGGAGCCTGAACAAACTGGAGTCAATGGGAATCAGGAGGCAAACTCTCTGCTGGTTAGAGTCAGACCTGGCACATAACAAAATGTTTGTGGATGTTGGAGGTCAGTCAGCTCACTTCCAGGACACCTCTGCAGGATTTCCTCAGGATGGTGTCCAAGGCCCATCCATCTTCATCTACTTCATCAATGACCTTCCCTCCATCATAAGGTCAGACGTGGGGATGTTTGCTGATAATTGCACAATGTTCAGCACCATTCACGACTCCTCAGATACTGAAGCAGTCCATGTTCAAATGCAACAAGATCTGGACAATATCCAGGCTTGGGCTGACAAGTGGAAAGTTACATTCACACCACACAAATGACAGGCTATGACCATCACCAACAAATGAGAATCTAAGTATCAGCCATTGATAGTTAGCAGCATTAGCGTCATTGTATCCCTCACTATTAACATACTGGGGATTATCATTGACTAGAACTGAACTGGATTACCCACACAAATTGTGTGGCTACAGGGCAAGTCAAACGCTAGGAATCCTGCAATATGTATCTCACCTCCTGACTCCCCAAAGTCAACCATTGACAGGGCACAAGTCAGGAGTGTGATGGAACACTCCCCGTTTGCCTGGCTGGGTGCAGCTCCAATAGCACTCAAGAAGATCGACACCACCCAGGACAAAACAGCCCCCGCTTGACTGGCACCACATCCATTACCTTCACCTTGCTTTTCCCCTATTAGAGTGGAAGCAGGGTGCGCCGGCTGCAAGATGCACTGCAGCAACTTACTAAGTTGACACCAACTTCCAAATTCACAGCCTGGGCACCCTAGAAAGCAGAGGGCAGCAGGTGCATGGGAACACCGCCCCCTGCAAGTCCCCCTCCAAAACCACTCACAAAGACCAAAACAAAAGTACAGCACAAACAGGCCCTTTGGCCCACTCAGCCTGTACAGATAGGTAATGCCTTTCTAAACTAAAAACCTTTTGCGTCCACACGGGGCGTACCCCTCTAATCCCTGCCTATTCATATATCTGTCAAAGTGCTGCTTAAATGTTGCTATTGCACCTGCTTTTACCACTCCCTCTGGAAGTGCATTCCTGGCACCTACCACGCTTTTGCTAAAAAAAAACTTACTTCTCGGCTCAGTGGTTAGCACTGATACCTCACAGCGCCAGGAACCTGGGTTCAATTCCACCCTCGGGCGACTATCTGTGTGGAGTTTGCACATTCTCCCTGTGTCTGCGTGGGTTTCCTCTGGGTGCTCTGGTTGCCTCCCACAGTCCAAAGGTATGCAGGTTAGGGTGGATTGGCCATGCTAAATTACCCCATAGTGCCCA
>NC_063370.1:7702796-7711214 GCF_021869965.1 Rhincodon typus
TAGGGTGGATTGGCCATGCTAAATTACCCCATAGTGCCCAGGGATGTTAGACATGGGGAAATACAGGGTTAGGGGAATGAGTTAGGGTGGGATGCTCATCGGAGAGGCAGTGTGGACCTGTTGGGCCGAATGGCCTGTTTTGGCACTGTAGGGGTTCTATGATTCATTTCTGAAGAAGGGTCTAGACCCGAAACGTCAGCTTTCCTGCTCCTCTGATGCTGCTTGGCCTGCTGTGTTCATCCAGCTCTACACCTTGTTATCTATGACTCTATGATCTCCTTTAAAACTTGCCCACTTTTACCTTAAACCCTAGGAAAAAGACATTATGGCCTCACTTTTGTAAACTTATCACTATCCTGACTTCGAAATATATCACTGACCCTTCAGTGTGACTGGATCAAAATCCTGGAACTCCCTCCCCTAATAACATTTTGGGTGTCTCAAAGTTAGATGGTCTGCAGCAATTCAAGAAGATAATTCGCTATAAAAACCAAAAGAACTGCGGATGCTGTAAATCAGGAACTAAAACAAAGTTGCTGGAAAAGCTCAGCAGGTCTGGCAGCATCTGTGAAGGAGAAAACAGAGTTAACGTTTCGGGTCCAGTGACCCTTCCTCACATTCGCCTTCACCGTTTCAAGAGACAATTAGAGATGGGCAACAAATGCTGGCCTAATCAGCAGAGAGCCACATCCTACAAATGAATTTGAAAAAAAAAACTCTCCTTCCCTCTTCTCTCTCTGCTTGTTCCGGTCCAGTAGAGGGACTGTTGTCTATACAGCGAGGGATTGGCTGCTACACTTACGTTCTTATCATGATTTAACGGGCTCGGCCCCGCCCTTGAAATGTACACCTCGTGGGTCAGGCGGAACGAGTCAGTTTCAAACACATTCCCCCCGCTCGATTTCTACCTCGCGTGGATTTCACAAGAAAAGCCAGAGGTTTCAAGAGGTATATTTTCTATTTGTATAAACCTGATAGACAGGAGAGAAAAAGCGGATTAGGAGGGAATTATGGCTTCATTGAGTGACGATTGTTCGAAGGGGATTTCGAACGGGGATATCTACCTGGACGAGAAAGCTGCAAATGGCAACAAAGTATCAGACGATGGCAACAATGTAGCGAGAAGCGGCGACAATGTGTCGTTCAGAAAGCCTGAGGCCGCCGGCAAGATGAGGAAAATCAAGGGTTGCATCAGCTCCAATCTGCTGGTGATCCTGACCGTGATCGGGGTGATCACCGGGGTAGCGATCGGCCTGTCGGTGAGGAACCTCCACCTCAGCCGGGTCCAGATCATCTACTTCTCCTTCCCAGGGGAGCTGTTGCTGCGGTTGCTCAAGATGATCATCATCCCGCTGGTGGTATGCAGCTTAGTGTCCGGAGCTGCCAGCCTCGACCCCCGAGCCCTGGGCAAGTTAGGAGGCTGGGCGATGCTTTTCTTCTTCCTGACCACCCTTATCGCCTCGGCGATCGGGGTGACCATGGCTTTTATCGTCAAGCCCGGGGTCGGCGCTGACGCCAACCCCGATCTATCGGGTTTGGAAGATGCCCTGCCGGAGCCTAAAGAGGTTACAGACTCCTTTCTGGATCTTGTAAGGTAAATGTAACACCCTCCTCCCAACACACACACACACATTCCTTTTTAAACAAAATCCAGACCCAGCTCCGATTAATATGGTTACATAGTTGAATTGAAATTCAGGTCAACTATGTAGCCATTAGTTTCAGCAAAGTTTTTAAATTTGATTGCAATTCTGTCGAGCTCTGGGGGAGGGAGAATTGATTTGCTGAAGAGTTGAATTCGTTTGATTTAATTTGTCACTCTTTTGGAATTTCTCAACCAAGTGTTTCATATGTTTTGTAGTCAATTTTTCAAATCTGCTCAGACTGAACCGGAGTCACTGTAGGTGACTTTTTTTTTCCCTGATCACTGTCTGATGCAATTTGCCACGTGGTTGCAGAGACGAGCGCTGGCTGTGTGGCTATTATGGACAGTGAGATAGCCCAGTTAATGGCATCGTGTAAGGGCCAATTCTTTGAAAATGCTTACTGATCAGTCACACACACCCCATTCACCCCAACCCTCAAACGCCTTTAACACCCTCTACCTCGTTTTTTTTTTCCTAATTGCAACAGCAACTACAGAATTGTTACAAATGCTGTGAGGGCATTGTAAAAGGTGCTATATATCCCAATGGGTTAGCTAGGTGGGCTGAGGTGACTATGAAGTTCTCTCCTCCCCAGCCTGACCCTCAGGTAAAACCACCATCAGAGAGTCGTACAGCGCGGAAACAAACCCCTCGGACTGTTTGCGCTAATCTAACCTAGTCCCATTTGCCAGCATTTGGCCCACATTCCTCTAAAACCCTTCCTATTCATAAACCCATCCAGATGCCTTTCAAATGTTGTAATTGTACCCACCCCTCTCTCTAGCCTCTGGGTCTGTAATGACTTTGCTTGTTTTCTTTTGACCTTCCTTATTTCCTTTAGAAGGATGAGGAAGAATCTGAGAGAATTTTATTCATTTCACAGTAGGCCGGACAAACTAGATGCAGGAAGGGTGTTTCCCCTGGTATGGGGGTGTCTGGAACCAAGGGTCACAGTCTCAGACTACAGGGTAGATTATTTAGGAGTGTGGTGTGGAAAAATTTCTTCACTCAAACAATAGTGAACCTGTGGAATTCTTTACCACAGAAGGCTTATTTACCTCTGAATCACCAGGTTCTGGTTTTCATTTCTTGCTGCTTAGTTCAGGCACAAAAATGCAGGCTGACATTCTAACGCAGTATTGAGGGGTCACTGTACTGGTGTAGGGTGCACTGTTTAGATATAGACACTAAACTGAGGGCCCAACTACCTTTTTGAGTGGATGTGAAAAGATGACATGGTTCTGAGTTGGAAGCAGAGTTAATCTGGGAGTCCTCAAGCAATATTTATCCCTCAATTGACATCGCACGCCATAAAGAAAATCTGCTCATTGCTGCTTGTGGGATCTTGCTGTGTACAAACTGGCTGCTTAGTCCCCTCCACTTCAAGGAGTGCTTCGTTGATGTGTGCAGTAGAACTTAGAACAGTACAGCACAGCACAGGCCCTTCGGCCCACAATGTTGTGCTGACCTATTATCCTACTAAGATCAATCTATCCTGCATACTCTACATTTCACTATCATCCATGTGCCTATCCAAGAGTCGATTAAAAGTCTCTAAATTATCTGACTCCACTACCACTGCCAGCAGTGCATTCCACACACCCACTCTCTGCGTAAAGAACCTACCTCTGACATCTCCCCTATACCTTCCTCCAATCACCTTAAAATTATGCCCCCTCGTAATAGTCATTTCCGCCCTAGGAAAAAGTCTCTGACTATGCACTCTATCTATGCCTCTCATGATCTTGTAAACCTCTATCAAGTCACCTCTCATCCTCCTTCGCTCCAATGAAAAAAGCCCTAACTCCCTCAACCTTTCTTCATAAGACCTGCCCTCCAGTCCAGGCAGCATCCTGGTAAATCTCCTTTGCACCCTGTCCAAATCTTCCACATCTTTCCTTTTAATGAGGTGACCAGAACTGAACACAATATTCCAAGTATGTTTTCAGACACCTAGTGGCTAGGAGTAGCACTCCCATAAATGCCAGCCGTTCTTTTTTTAAAGCATAAGAGTTGATTGTGAAGGAACAACCTTTCTGTTAGCTTAAACAAAACAGGAGAGGGCTGGAAAATATCAGTAGCACAATTGGAAGAGTTCTGAAAAAGGGTCACTGGACTAGAAAGGTCAACTCTGCTTTCTTGCCACAGATGCTACTAGACCTGCTGAGTTTCTCCAGCAATTTCCGTTTATGTTTCTGGTTTCCAGTATCTACAGTTCTTCAATTTGTCTCCCTGATAACTGGTTTGGTTTAGTCAATGTCAGTCCAGATTGAGCTGGTGGTGCCGCCTTTGAATATTACTGAAGTCAGGAGCTCCGTCGTTATCGTAGTTTTCTTTTAAATGATCAGCATTGGGAAAGACAGCCTCACAACAGCCTGTTGTTGGTGTCCAAACTCACTCACAACTGCAAACCTTGGAAACTGGTGTCCCTGGGCTACAGAGGGAACAGTTGTACACTGTTCTGGCTCTTGTATCCTGTCCCCTGATCCTTCTTGGACAGTGTAAGCATTTGCAAGAGGACCCGGTTGAAATGTTAAAAAGCATGGAGAGCGCTAAGCCCTGTGTAAGAGGCCATTCAGTCCATCATGTCCACACTGGCCAAAAAAACAAGCTTAATCCCCTTAATCTGGATGGAAGGCGATGGCGTAGTGGTAATACCAGAGACCCGGATAATGTCCCTGGGATCCAGGTTTGAATCCCTCTCGGATGGTGGAATTTGATTCCAAAACACAAATCTGGAATTAAGAATCTAAAGATAACCATGAATCCACTGTTAATTGTCAGAAAAACCCATTTGGTTCACTAATCCCCTTTAGGGAAGGAAACTGCCATCTTTACCTGGTCTGGCCTACATGTAACTCCAGGCCCACAGCAATGTGGCCGACTCTTAACTGCCCTCTGGGCAATTAGGGATGGGTAATAAATGCTGCCTAGCCAGTGACACCCTCATCCCGTGAATGAATAAATAAAAAATCCCATTTTCTAGCTCTTGGTAGATCATAATACTTCCCCATAACTCTTGAGTCCCTTCCTGATTAAAACCCTATCTATCACAGTTTTGAATATATTTACGACCCAGCCTCCACAGGCCTGTGTAGTAAAGAATTCTGCAGATGTGTCATCCTCTGAGAGAAAACTTATTTGTTGGGATGATTCAGTTAGTAGTGTAAACTGTTAGCTAGCAGCCTAACCTACCTAGTCTGCATATCCCTGGACACTACAGGCAATTTAGCATGGCGAATCCATCCTAACCTGCACATCTTTGGACTCTGGGAGCACTCAGAAGAAACCCACGCAGAAATAGGGAGAATGTGCAAACTCCACATAGACAGTCACCTGAGGGTGGAATTGAACCCACGTCCCTGGCGCTGTGAGGCAGCAGTGCTAACCACTGAGCTGCCATACTACCCCTTCATCAGTTGGTGAAGAGTGGTACTGGAACTGATCTTTATTCAGTCTAACGTTTATTTGCAGAACCACCACAAAACAAGTATGCATCGCTTAACTCAACACAGACAATCAAGAAATTTCTCTTTATATTGCTGAAATGAAATCTCAATAAATGCTTTCCTCTAAATGCAAGGAATGTCTTACTGGATCTATGGAAAATCTCCCAAATCCCCCAGCATCAACTGTAGGATGAGATATTAAAATTATACAGAATGAAGGTAGTCCATTCAGCCCATTGTGGCTGAGCTGGTTCATAGCCGTGCAACCCCCCCCTCCGGTGTACATTTCATCAAGATCATGAGCTCTGTTTGTTCAGATGTAAGTTGCCAACTTTGATTGTGCATGTTGATGGAGGTTCCATTGTCTGGCCAACCGCCCTGCCCCTACAACTAATCACCCAATCTATTTGTTGTTACAGTTTCCAGTTGGAAAGCCTTGCAGCTCTGCATTTCCTGATTGAGAAAAGGCTGTTTGACCAAATGATTCAAGCTCTGTATTTTTAGCATAGGTAAATTGGAAGTTTTTTGTCAAAAAAACAGCATACGCTTCTGTGCCTCCTCACATTTCTTCCTGGGGCTTTGCTTGTAGCAGTAGCCTGTAGATTAGTCTTAAATTCCTAAGGACACCATAGCCAACTTAATGGTAGCCCTTAGATATTGTGCTGTATTACTAGAAGTTTTGGATGACCATTGATTTCTGGCCTGTTTGTGCCGCTCCCCTTTTGGTTGGATTAGGGTAGCAACAGATGTCAAGCAAAAATGCATAAAAAGGGTTGATATCAGTTGTTACAGAGATAGTAGGAACTGCCGATGCTGGAGAATCTGAGATAACAAGATGTAAAGCTGGATGAACGCAGCAGGCCAAGCAGCACCAGAGGAGCAGGAAAGCTGACATTTCGGGTCAAGACCCTTCTTCAGAAAATTTCCCCTTGATATCAGTTGTGATCTGATGGAACCATCTCTACCTTTTCAATGGGCTGAAAGGTCTGCTATGGCTCACCAGTCTAGGTGCCAATTGTGACTGCACTCCATGAAGATAGAATGGACATTTCCCCTTTAGGCCCATTGAGAACAAGGAGTCAAATTTTAGGCTAAGGGATAGCAGATTTAGAACAGAGATGAGGAGAAATTCACTATCGCAGAGTGTGGTAGACACTGAATAAATTTAAGGAGGAGATGGACAGATTTTTGATTCGTAATGGGTTAAAGGATTATGGTGAGTGAGCAGGAAAGTGGAGTTGAGGCTGCAATGAGATAAGCCATGATCATATTGATGATGTGGAGGTGCCGGTGTTGGACTGGGGTGAACAAAGTCAGAAGTCACACGACACCTGGTTATAGTCAGGTGAAGCTGAAGGAGCAGCGCTCCAAAAGCTTGTGATTGTAACATGGTTGTATTGAATAACAGAGCAGGCTCAAGGGGCTGAATAGCCTACTCCTGCTCCTAGTTCTGTGAAGACTTTTGTGTTGTCTTGAGGGTGTGGAAATTTGCCATAAAGATGAACTTTCTGACACCTTCAGCAGGATCTGATCCTGTTGGTGTGGATTCACCAGTGAAAACTAATAAAGATTATATATTAAAATTTGGTCAACAGTTCGTTTTATCTGTCATAAAAAGGAGTGCTAATACATTTCAGTACTTTAAGCAGCAGTTTACAGGGAAATAAAAACTTTATTAACCTGATTTTTGTCTCGGAGCACTTAAATCAGCTACCCCTTCTAGGGCCATCTTGATTTCAACCATCAGAAGCTGCTGTGTTCTGCACTCACACAGCCCTGTACCATTAAGGTTGTTGTGGTTCACACATTTTGGTTTCACATTCCTATATTAATCCATATGTACACCATCTACTTTCTGAATTGGCTGTTTGACCAAGTTAATATTTGTAATTAAACTAACATTTCCTTATCTGATAGCCTGCTGATGCAGTAGACAAGTTCCGAAGGGTCTAGGCCCGAAACGTCAGCCTTCCCGCTCCTATGATGCTGCTTGGCCTGCTGTGTTCATCCAGCTCTACACCGTGTTATTTCCGAAAGCTGTTGTGTTCTTGAGGTTCTGGCAGCTGTTTCTGGGCCAGTTTGACTCTCGAAAGTTGATCGTAGAAGGAGGCTGTTCAGCCCATTGAATCCACGATGGTGAAGTAGGCAGTAAACGGTGCCAACTTTAAACCCTTGCAGACTCTCCATCTCGGAGGGGAAGAATCACTTCAGATTCCTCACAGCTTAACCATTAGTTGGTGCAATTGATTATAGTGCAAGTGTCACACCTATACCCCAAGGATTGCATCAGCTCCAGTAGGCAGGTCACCACCATCTCAAGGCCAGTACACACTGGCCCAGTCCATGACCCTCATAAACAATCCTTTACAATAAAGGTCAAGATTGTGAGTGGCTTGGAGGGGAACTTGCAGGTGGTGGTGTTCCTATGGGATGTACTTCCTGTCTCCTTCTAGATGGTAGAGGTCGTTAGTTTGGAAGAAAGAGCCTTGGGTGAGTTGCTGCAGTGCATCTTGTAGATGGTACACACTGCTGCTACTGAGCGTCAGTGGTGGAGGGAGTAAATGTTGAAGGTGGTGGACGTGGTACCAATCGATGTTGCTTTGTCCTGAATGGTGTTGAGCTTCTCAAGTATTGAGCTGCGCCCAACCAGGGAAATGAATCCGCTTCCTCCACTCTTTGAGGCCATGCAAACCAAATCCTTATGTTGAAAAAATTTCTCTTTGCCTTCCCTCTGGCTCTTTCACCAATTTTGCTTGGTTATTCTGCATATTTCCCTTCCTTTCTTTGGGAGGACAATGATATGTTCACCATTAATGCACACTGGAATCTTCTCTTACAGCCGCGGTCAGACAAGGGATGTTCTCTGCTATAGCTATGTGGTGACTTTGACTGAGAGAAACCATGAGTGATTTTCCTCCCCACTCTGTCTTTGCTGCTGCAATACCCAGTGAAGCCCGAGTGTCTGCATGTGGAGGAAGGGGTGAACTGAAGAGCTCCACATAACTCTGATGCCCCTTTGTGCAAGTATTGGGAGGGAAGAGGTGGAAAATCTAGCCATTATTTGGCCAACCTTTCCATCCTTGTGACACACTGCCTTCCTACACCAATGGACAAACACAAAGACTCTTTACCCAATTGGCTGATGCTTGACTGTCAGACCACGAGCCTTCAATTTCCCCATTTTCCATATTTTTATATATGGCAAACAGACATATTGAAAGATATTGACAAAGTAAACCCAATCTTCAGCAAGGAGAGATAGTAGGAACTGCCGATGCTGGAGAACCTGAGATAACAAGATGTAGAGCTGGATGAACACAGCA
>NC_063370.1:7716214-7721983 GCF_021869965.1 Rhincodon typus
CTCTCTCTCTGTGCCCCCCTCTCTGTGCCTCCCCCGTCTCTGTGCCCCCTTCTCTCTCTCTCTCCCCCTGTGCCCCCCCGTCTCTCTCTGTGCCCCCTCTGTGAGTCTCTGTGTCTTTCTGCCTCTCTTTCACCTCTTGATTTCTTGCCTTTGGCCTTTCATTGATGGAATAAAAATGTTACATAAGTCAGCACAGTCATGAGCTTTGTTTTCTGAGATCTGCTTCTGGCTCCTTGGCTGGTTTCTGAGAAGCCAGTTGGCTCTGTTTGTTGTTCCACCTCCTCTTTTCCGGAACTCCAAAGCCAGGGAATTTTGGGTGACCCTGACTGCTGACCTGGAGAGGTCAAGAAGCAATTATCAGTTGAGCGGCAGCCTCTCAAAATTTCTTCCCAACATTCGGGTCACCCACTTGGATGTTGAACTGAAATACAACAAATGAAAGTTTGCTACAGCCTTGCAAACTAATCCAGAACGCTGCTGGCTGTCTCAGCAAATTCCATTCTCCAGTCACTGCTGCACTCTCTGACTGACAGCGACAGTTAGTTCAGCAACAACATGAATTTAAAACTCTCCTCCTCATTTTCTGATACTTCCCTGGTCTTACCCCTCCCTCTCTCTGTAATCTCCTCCAGCCCAGTCTCTCACTCTAACTCTGCTATTTTACATATCGACGATTCTAATTGTTCTGTTGCCTGGGTTCTCAACTCTGAATTGTCTCCCTAAATTTCTCTATCTTTTGCTCCTCCTGTTAAAATCTTCTTTGACCAAATCCTCGGTACCTGCTCCAATACCCTCATATGGGTCACTGTCAAATTCTGTTTTATGCACACTCCTGTCCAGTGCCTCAGGATGTCTTACACATGGTTAAAGATGCCATGTCATCCAAATTATTGTTGGTAGTCCACTTCCACCCATCGCCCTAGATTTAAAAAATGTGCTATCTGCTTAGGTGATGATCTCAGGGACCACATCTAAGGAAAACTATTGGCTATTTGCCTGGGAACATAGGAACTGGAGTAGGCCATCCAGCCCACTGAGTCTGCAGCACCTTCCTAGCCCATGGCTGATCGATGTTTGTTTCCTCCATTAAGCCCATATCTGTCAAAATGTGGAGATGCCGGTGTTGGGCTGGGATGGACAAGGTCAGAAGTCTCGCGACATCAGGTTGTAGTCCAACAGGTTTATTTGAAATCCCAAGCTTTCGGAGCGCTGCTCCTTCATCAGGTGAAGCCACCAGGGAAGCTTGTGATTTCAAATAAATCGGTTGCACCATAACCTGATGTCGTGTGACTTCTGACATCTCTCCCAAGCCATTGGTCTCCAGAAATTTATCAATTTCTCTCCTGAGCTGGCTCTGGGTTAGAAGATTTGAAAGGTGTTCCTGCCTCTGAGGCAAGAAATTCCTCTTTGCGGTCTTAAAGGACCTACCCCTCATTCTGAGGTTATGGCCCTGCTTCCCAATGAACAGTTTGAAATTCCTGTGGATGCCTTGATGGATATAAGATGAAAAACTTTGGCAACAGGCCTGTCTTTGCAGCAATTTGATAGAGTTGGGGGAAAATGATCAAAGGAGCGTTTTTGACTCCCCTCTAGGGCGAACGGACGAGTAGGGTCAGTTAGAGTGTAATTACTTTCCTGTAGATATTGTAAATGTTTGGTCCTTCTGAGGCTTAGGAAATAAAGCAACTTTGAAGGGGTTGGCTTCCTGACTTTCTATCAAAAGATTCCAAATGGTAGGCAGGCACACGTGTAAAGATTTTCATTTGTATATTTGCCGATATTTCATGGCCGTGCTTTTTTGCTGCTTGTCCATTCTGTCTGTTTCTGGTAACCTGTCTTTTATTCTCACTTTTTAATACTTATGTAGGTGGTGGTGGGTGGCGGGGAGGGGGGATGTTGGTTTCTGCATCCAACAGGTTGTCTTCATTCCTTGTCCTCTAGAGAATTGCAAACCTGTTCCTACGGTTACAAATGCATGACGATCTACCGGGATACCAAGGTGTGGAGCTGGATGAACACAGCAGACCAAGCAGCATCAGAGGAGCAGGAAGGCTGACGTTTCGAGTCTGGACCCTTCTTCAGAAAAATGGCACCTCCACATTTTGAGAGATATGGGCTTAATGGAGGAAACAAACATTGATCAACCATGGGCTAGGAAGGTGCTGCAAACTTGATGGGCTGGATGGCCTACTCCAGTACCTATGTTCACAGTCAATTTTCTGAAGAAGGGTCCAGACCCGAAACGTCAGCTTTCCTGCTCCTCTGATGCTGCTTGGCCTGCTGTGTTCATCCAGCTCTACACCTTGGTATCTCAGATTCTCCAGCATCGGCAGTTCCTACTATCTCTGACGATCTACCAGGCTGTGCTTAAATTTTAAGCCTTTTGAAATGGAATCTGCATGGGAAAATCTTTCATTTACGCAGCAATGAAACTGTTTTTGAAGGCCACCTTCGTAACATGGAAATTAAGGCAATCCACTTGTGCACAGCACGCTCCCGAAAATGTGATAATGACCTGTGTTTGAAAGAGATTGTTTGGTCTCCTTACTTGCGAAAGGATGTACTGGGACTGGAGAGGGTACACAGGAGGTTCACTAGGTTGATTCCAGAGTTGAGAGGGTTTGTTATGAGGAGAGATTGAGTAGACTGGGACTGTAGTCGTTGGAATTTAGAAGAATGAGGGGGTAGGTCTTATAGAAACATATAAAATTATGAAGGGAATAGGTAGGATAGAAGCGGGGAGGGTGTTTCCATTGGCAGGTGAAACTAGAAAAAGGGGGCATTGCCTCAAAATAATGGGGAGCAGGTTTAGGACCGAGCTGAGGAGGAACTTCTTCACCCAAAGGGTTGTGAACCTGTGAAATTTCCTACCCAGGGAAGCAGTTGAGGCTACCTTGCTGAATGTTTTTAAAATAGATTTTTGAACAGTAAAGGAACTAAGGGTAATGGTCAGCAGGCGGGTAATTGGAGCTGAGTCCACAAAGAGATCAACCATGGGTTATTGAATGGCAGAGCAGGCTCGAAGGCACCAAATGGCCTGCTCCTGCTCCTATTTCTTACATTCTTATTAATGTTTGGCTAGGTCAGAGGAACAATCACAATTGCTTTTATTTTATACAAAAGCATTTTGCTTTTAAATTGGTTTTGAGCTCCCATTGAATCTTGTAAGCGACTAACATGTCATCTAAGATGTTCTTAGTATATTAGTTGGGCCTAATAAAATGCAGGTCGGGACACTAATTGAGGCTTCATCTGAGCAGATCGAGAGACTCTTCTGTCAACAGATCCAGTTGGTGGGCTGCAGAGGGGGTTGTTATAAACATCAGCCTGCCCCTCTAGCAAGGTTACGTAACCATGGTTACATCCACAGCTCGGTGTTGTTGGACTGGAAACATATGGTGCCCACTGGTAGGTTTGAGGGGTCCTTGTGCCGGGGGTGGGGGGGTGTTTGGGTGGAAGAGAAGAGAGAGACTGGACTACGTTATCTTGCCATAGTGCCATTTCACTTTAATCATTTTTATTTATGTTTCATTCGAACCTTTTGTTTGTGCAGTGGTGCCCCTTTTAAGGGAGTTATCTTTATGATTGGTTGAATTTAAATTTGGTTCTCAAAAGAGTTAATTGAAATTCTTGACTGGTAGTGTCCTCACCTCTGAGCGAGGAGACATGGGTCCAAGTCCCACCTGCTCTAGACGGAGTGTCTTAATGGGTTGACGAGAAAATCTCTATAAATAGATCCTTCTCGAAGCTCGGTTGTGGTCGAGTTAGAAGCTGCATTCTTGAAATGTTCCATTTTGTGAAATAAATGAGAGGCTGAATAAAGATGGCTGCCATGTTACCCTTCAGGTTCCAGTCAGGAATGGGATACAATATGGCACTTCAGTTTAGCATCTCCGCCCACACAATGGTATCCCTGACAGTGCAGCACTGTCCCTGTACTGCACTGGGTGTGTCAGTGTCAGTTATTTTTTCTGACTCTGGGCTGAGTATTGCTGTCAGGGTTGGTGTGATCCAGACCAGAGGAGGTTTGAAAAGCTGCAGAACGCCTCAGTTTAATTCTCTGTTTTCTTTCCCTTTTTGACAGAAACATCTTCCCCTCGAACCTTGTCTCAGCAGCTTTTGAATCGGTAAGTTAATTTTCCACTCCTTGTGGGGAAATCGTGAGGATTAATTGGTGACGGTTTATTTGAAATGTCTTTAGTATGGTAATGGATAAATGTAATTTTGAAATAACCACTGAAGAGGAAGGAGCACTTTCACTGATAGTCATGATACTGGACTAGAGACTGTTTGTTTGAGAGTTTAATTCTATATTATGTTATATTATATTATTCTAAAGTAAAATATTGTACTTTTTTAAAAAACACATCTATCTAATAATGATCCTGGACTGTCATCCTTACTCAGTCGGGTTCCCAATGACTTCAGTCCAGCATCAATGTGATTGGTTTCTAATTTCCTTATGAAGGGGTTGTTCATTTATTTTGATTTATCAAACCTGCTCCTGGCAATTCGGAACGCTTTTGACTCGCCAACCAGGGATGGGGCCATTATTGCTGCCCTTTCCAGTGTAGCCACCACCTAGGAAAGGGAAAGAAAATCATACCATTCAGGCAAAAAGAGATGGGCTTCAGACTTGCACTGTAATCTCATCCCCATGAATATCATCCACAGTCATATTGAATGGCAGTTGACATCTGATGGGCTGAATGGCCTACTTCTGCTCCTGTATCTTAAGATCTTAGACCTAGAATGTACGAAACTGGAAGAGTGGACTCTCGAACCTGATCTGCCTTTCAATACTCGACTCTGCTTTCCTGCCCATTTCCCCCGAGAGACCAAATCATAAAATCATATCATAGAATTCCTACAGTGTGGAAACAGGCCCTTCAGCCCAACAAGTCCACACTGACCCTCAGAGCATCCCAACCAGACCAATCCCCCTATAACCCACCTAATCTACACACCCCTGAACACTACGGGCAATTTAGCATGGCTAATCCACCCTAACCTGCACATCTTTGGACTGTGGGAGGAAACTGGAGCACCCAGAGGAAACCCACGCAGACACAGGGAGAGTGTGCAAATTCCACATAGACAGTCGCCTGAGGGTGGAATTGAACCTGGGTCCCTGGCGCTGTGAGGCAGCAGTGCTAACCACTGAGTCACCGTGCCACCCCAGTATCAGCCTGCCCCAGCTCTAAATATAATCAACAATGGAGCATCCACACCCTCTCGGATACAGAACCACAAAGATTCACACGCCTTTGAGTTTAGCGGTTTTGTTTCCTCCTCTTCTCAGTCAGAAGTGTTTGGCACCTTTTTCTGAGGCAGTGCCCACATTCCACATCCCCACCCACCCCCATGTTCTATACTCTGCTCCACATCCAACCTATCAAATTTTACAAATGTGAGGATGGCATTGGGAGAGAGCTGGAGTGCACGAAGGATAGTTGTCCTTTGGGAGTTGGGCTCCTGTGGAGATTGTAGCGCAAGACAGAGAGAGAGATGGACCCAGTGAGAGAGAAAGTTGGATTTGGGTGGAGATTGGAGGAAGGGGTAGAGGGTGGGAAGAGAGGTAGAAGGAGAGGTAACGATGGATTTGGGTGGATGTTTGACCATAGAGGGAGAGAGAGATTTGGGTGGAAGTTGGGACATAGAGAGAGACAAATGGATTTGGGAGGGATTTGGGATATAGAGAGAGCGATGGATTTGGGTGGAATTTGGGGCATAGAGAGAGAGAGATGGATTTGGGTGGAATTTGGGGCA
>NC_063370.1:7721993-7734891 GCF_021869965.1 Rhincodon typus
AGAGAGAGATGGATTTGGGTGGAATTTGGGGCAGAGAGAGAGAGAGAGAGATGGATTTGGGTGGAATTTGGGGCAGAGAGAGAGATGGATCTAGGTGGAAATTGGGGAAAAGGAGAGATGTGTTTTGATTGAATAAGTAGTGAGTGAATGCGTTGGACATCGGATGCGTCTTGGGTGATTACATAAGCCAGTTCTCGACTGTCTGAACTGAATCAATCCACAGCATCATTGGGTAGAATCTTTTCTTTCTGAATAGGAGGTTGTCCTTCTGAAGGAGACTGTTGTATAGTTTGTGCAGCTTTATTTGTGTGTGAGTGACTCATGTATGAATGGTATTTTCTCCACAGTACGCTACAACTTACCAGGTCATCACAAGATCTGAGAATGTCACTGATGAGTTTGGAAATGTTACAGGCAACGTGACTAAACTGTTAAAGGTAAGTGGAAAAGAGAGGACAAATTAGGACAAAACCAAACTGATCTTCGGCACATTGCTAAAATAAAACAAAGAACTGTGAATCCCGGAAATCTGAAACAGAAACAGAATTCCTGGACAAACTCAGTAGGTCTGGCAGCATTTGTGGAGAGAAAACAAAAGTTAACATTTTGAGTCAGAACCTTCTGAGGAAGGATCATTTGACCCAAAACGTTAACTCTGTTTCTCTCTTGACAGATGCTGCAAGATCTGCTGAGATCCTCCAGCACTTTCTGTTTTGTTTCAGCACATTGCTGTTTGTGGGATCTTGCTATGTGTGAATTACCTGTTGACAATGACACAAAAATACTTCAATTGGTTGTAAAGTGCTTTAGCAAGTCCTGAAATATAAGGTCTAATCTTCCTTTTCCTTGTTTTCACTGTTTCTGTTTCCCTCCAGATTCCCAAAGGAAGCAGTGCAGATGCTATGAACATCCTGGGGCTGGTTGTCTTCGCCATTGTCTTTGGGATCGCTCTGCGGAAACTGGGACCAGAGGGGGAGAACCTTATCCATTTCTTCAACTCCTTTAATGAGGCCACCATGGTCCTGGTCTCGTGGATCATGTGGTAAGTGGGTCACCGGTCTCAGTTTCATCACGTGCCCACATGCTGCAGCGCTTTGAGACTGATATTTGTATTACAACTCCCTCAAATGATGCTGTTATCTTGGCCAGTTGTGACTTTGTGGGGACAAGTTCTATAGTGCATCTTGTAGATGGTACACGCTGCTGCTACTGAGCATCAGTGGTGGAAGGAGTGGGATGTTTATGGATGTGGTGCCAATCGAATGGGGGCTGCTTTGTCCTGGATGGTGTCGAGCTTCTTGAGTGTTGTTGGAGCTGCCCCCATCCAGGGGCAAGTGGGGAGTATTCCATCGCACTCCTGACCTGTGCCTTGTAGATGGTGGATAGGCTTAGGGAGTTAAAAGGTGGATTACTTGCCACAATATTCCTAGCCTCTGACCTGCTCATCTAGCTACTGAGTTAATGTGGCCAGTCCAGGTGAGTTTCTGGCCAATGATAACCCCCAGGATGTTGATAGTGGGGGCTTCAGTGACGGTAACACCATTTAATGTCAAGGGGCGGTGGTTAGATTGTCTCTTATTGGTGATGGTCAAAGCCTGGCATTTGTGTGGCTCAAATGTTCCTTGCCACATGTCAGCCCAAGCCTGGATATTGTCCAAATCTTGTTGCATGTGAACATGGACTGCTTCAGTATCTGAGGAGTCACGAATGGTGCTGAACATTGTGCAATCGTCGGCGAACATTCCCACTTCTGACCTTATGATGGAGGGAAGGTCATAGACCATAGAATCCCTACAGTGTGGAAGCAGGCCATTCGGCCCACCGAGTCACACCAACCATCTGAATAGTGTTCCACCCAAACCCACCGCCCCACTCTAATGCTGTAACCCTGCATTTTCCATGGCTATTCCACCTAGCTTACACATCCCTGGACACTATGGACAATTTAACATGGTCAATCCACTTAGTCATTGATGAATCAGCTGAAGATGGTTGGGCCTAGGATACTCCCCTGAGAAACTCCAAAAGATGTCCTGGAGCTGAGATGACTGACATCCAACAACCACAACCATCTTCCCATGTGTCAGGTATGACGCTAACCAGCAGACATTTTGTCCTCTGGCTCCCATTGATTCCAGTTTTGCTGGGGTGTCTTCCTTTTCAGTGAAAGCCTAAAGAAAGCCAGTTTATTTTCCTTCACCTGTAAGCTGTGGCCTTTTCACCAGTATCTTTGAGACTTTGCACTTAATGTTGCAATCACCCTGTGCATCCTGAGAAGAAGTGTAAAGAACCTGGAAAAGAGAGTGATAAGAACAGAAAATCCCAGCAAGCGAAAGGATCATCTTGGTGAACCCTGTGTGGACTGGGGCAATTGAAATGCTGCCCCTGGTTTTTTTACCCCTCCACCCATAACACCAATGTGTCTGTGTGTGCATGTGCGTGTGTGTGTCTGTGTGTGCATGTGTGTGTGTCTGTGCTGTGTGTGTCTGTGCGTGTGCGTGTGTGTGTGTGCGAGAGAGAGAGAGAGAGTGTCTTGGTGTGTGTGTGTGTGTGTGTGCGCGAGTGTGTGTGTGTGTGCGAGAGAGAGAGAGTGTCTTTGTGTGTGTGTGTGTGTGTGTAAGTAATTCTACAACACTCTAGTCTTTGAGTTAGAAAGTTACAAGTCAAATGCAAACACAGAATCTCTGCAGCCAATTTCTGCCCCCTTGGGTGGATATAAACAGTCCTATATCAGAGCAGCAGTTCTGGTCAATATTCATTCCTCAATTAACTGATTTGCTAGTTAATTTCTCAGCGTGTTTGTGACACTTTATGACCGTCATGTTTAATATTTTACAACAGTGTCTACACTTCAAGAGTACCTCATAAGTTGTAAAAACCATTTTGGATACCTTGTGGACATGAACTACTTACATAAATGCAGGTCTTTCATTTTTGATTAGGTCTTATACTGTGTGCTGTTCAGGTAGAATGGAAATATTCACTGAAATATTATAAATTAGCAACACTTATGATCTTCTTAAGAAATGGTGTTGCCCTCCCAGCTCTGTGCCAACCAATTGGATCTCTATGTGAGCAGTCCACCCCTACAACATGCTGCTCAGTCTTCCATCACATTCACATTTGTCATTTTGACAGACCTGGGACTTTCAAATACTTGTGTGCCATCCAAGTTAAGTAGTATCAAGGTTTGATGAAGGTTTGACCAGAAGGGAAGGACTTTGTATAATATTTGTTGGTAAATGAGCTGTTTTTTGTTTTCATTTCTTGGCGAAAAAAAAACATTGATGTCTTTTCCCTGATATCATGGGCCAAGTTTTAGTTTAAAATGTGACCAATAGGTGTTTCTGATATTTATGGCTTTGTCCAGGAATATAATCATGTATACTCTCAGGGCAGTTACTGCCTTGTTAAAACAGTTGTCAAGTCCATCACTTCATATGGGCTGGAGTCACATGTAGACTGGGGAAGAGTAGCAAGTTAGACCAAAAGACACGGGAGCAGAAGTAAGCCATTCAGCCCATCGAGTCTGCTCTGCTATTCGATGAGATCATGGCTGATCTGATAATCGTCAACCACGCTTTCCTGCCTGTTTTCCCCATATCCCTTGATTCCCCTTACTGATTAAAAATGTGTGTATCTCACCCTTAAACCCTCACCAATCACAGCCTTAAAGATCCAGCCTGTGCAGTAGAGAATTCCACAGATTCCCTGCTGTCTGGCAGACGACGTTCCTCCTTATCTCTGTGTTAATTGAGTGACCCCTGACTCTGAGCTGATGCCCTCTGGTCCTACAAGGGGAAGCAACCTTTCTGCATCTACCCTGTCAAATCCCAACACTGGGTTTTAAACCTTGTTGTTCTAAATTCTTCTGAAGAACGACAGTTAAACAGTTTTAATGTCAATGTGACAACCTTGTCGTGCTCATTATTTTCTGGTGCCTGTCAGATTTTTAGGTTTTTTGCAAGTCTCCCTGACAGCCTGCTGTAGTAGTGATAGCAAACTCTGGGTTGCCAGCATGGAGTGGAAGCCTACACTGTTCCTTGCCCTTTCACTGTGGAAAAACTCTGTTTGAAGGCAGAACAATCTGAATGCAAGAATTGCTCAAAAATTGGAAACATCAAAGTTAGGAGCTGGAGTAGGCAAATCGGCCCTTTCATCATGCTCCGCCATTCATAGAGTCACAGAAATGTACAGCACGGAAACAGAGCCTTCAGTCCAACTCGTCCATGCCGACCAGATACCCTAAATTAATGTAGTCTCATTTGGCCCAAATCCCTCTAAACCCTTCCTATTCATGTACCCATCCAGATGCCTTTTAAATGTTGTAATTGTACCAGCCTCCACCACTTCCTCTGGCAGCTCATTCCATACACGCACCACATTCTGTGTGAAAAAAATCACCCCTTAGGTCCCTTTTGCATCTTTCCTCTCTCACCCTAAACCTATGCCCTCTCGTTTTGGACTCCCCCTCCCCTGGAAAAAAGACCTTGACTATTCTCCCTATCCTCATGATTTTATAAACCTCTATAAGGTCACCCCTCAGCCTCCGACACTCCAGGGAAAATAGTCCCAGCCTATTCAGCCTCTCCCTATAGCTCAAACCCTCCACCCCTGACAACTTCATTGTAAATCTTTTCTGAAACCTTTCTAGTTTCACAACATCCTTCCTATAGTGGGGAGACCAGGTTAATTCAATATGATCATGATTGATCATCCAACTCAATCCCCTGTTCCCATTTTTGCCCCATACTTGTTGATCTCTTTAGCCCTAAGAACTATATCTTACTTCTTCTTGAAAACTTTCTGTGGCAGAGAATTCCACAGGCTCCCCACTCTCTGGGTGAAGACATTTCTCCTCAACTCGATGCTACCCTGTATCCTTAGTCTGTACAGCCTGGTTCTGGACCCCCTGGTCACAGGAAGATCCTTCCCTACATTTCCCTTGTCTGATCCTGTTAGAATTTTATAGGTTTCTGTGAGATCTTCTCCCTCACCCAATTCTTCTAAATTTCAGTGAATATGACCTGAACCAGCCCAGTCTTTCCTCATATGTCAGTCCTGCCATTCCCAGGAATCAGGAACAGTTCTGAGGAAGGGTCACCAGACCCGAAACCTTAACCCTGACTTTTTTTTTCTTCACAGATGCTGCCAGACTTGCTGAACTTTTCCAGCAACTTCTGTTTTTGTTCCTGATTTACAGCATCCGCAGTTCTTTTGGTTTTTATTCCCAGGAATCAATCTGGGAAATCTTTGTTGCACTCCTTTTATCAGATAAGAAGACCAAAATTGTTCACAATATTCCAAGTGTGGTCTCACCAAGACCCCTGTACAATTGTAGCAAGACGTCCCAGCTCATGTACTCAAAATCCTTTTGCTATTAACGTATAATTTGCATTCTTCACTGCCTGCTGCACCTGCATGCTTAATTTCAGCAACAAGTTATACCTAAACAGAGAATGCATGTCAGAAATGGTTTTAATGAAGTGCCCTCAGATCTTATCTTTATAACTGGGAAAGAAAATGTGGCTGAGAGAAGTTCAGAACAATGCAGCTGTGAACAGAGCCACATTGCTAACTTTGCAATAAGAATTCAACAGAAAACATGTAAGCTGAGCAAGAATGAGATAGAGCACTGGTTAAGGATATCTGTTCACTGAAACATTTAAATAAGGAGTTGTACTGTGTTGTAAATAATCTTTTATGAAATTTGCAACACTGGAACAAGTCATTCTGATCACAGAAGCCTGTGCCAATATTTCAGTTCTGCGTGAGTCTGCTGCTATTCTCTGTTCATCTCACTCTATCAACCTTCCTTTCGTTTCTACCCTATGTACCTCCCTGAAATGCATCTATTCTGTTTGCCTCAACCACCCTCTGTCATGATGTGGAGGTGCCGGTGTTGGACTGGGGTGGATAAAGTCAGAAGTCACATGACACCAGGTTGTAGTCCAACAGGTTTATTTGAAATCACAAGCTTTTGGAGCGCTGCTCCTTCATCAGGTGAGATCATTTCACCTGACAAAGGAGCAGTGCTATGAAAGCTTGTGATTTCAAATAAACCTGTTGGACTACAACCTGGTACTGCCTGACTTCTGACCCTGTGTGATGGTAGGTTCCCCATTTCCATTGCTGTCTGTATAAAGAAAATGCTCTCAATTTGTCTTTATCTGTGACTATCCTGTTTAGGCCCATATCTTGAGACAGAAATAATTGTAAGTAACGATGGGTTAAATAGCATGAATTTATAAGTTAAGGCATTGCAACAGGTAGACTGGCCAATTTCCACAATTGTTTGTTGTCAATTATTTTAGTTGTCTTTTAACCTAACCATTTTTCTTATTGCAGTGCCTCTTTGATCAGTCTTAAGGTTAATGCTTTGAAACAAGAGTTAGTTAAGGGATATATTATCCTCTTGCATTTTTTAATGAGAATGATAAGGCCCAGTGAAAACACAATGGGCCAAATGGCCTCCTCCTGCCCTGTAACAATTTTGTGCAATGTTGAAACTTTTTAAGTCTCTCCTCTTTCATAAGATGCATATGTTGCTGATAAAGTCAGTATTTGTTGCCCGTCCCTAATTGCCCTGTCATCTAAGTGGCTTGCTGAGCCACATTAGGAGGCAGATAAGAGTTGACTACGTTGTAAAGTGGAATGGATTTCATCTAGGCCAGGCTGGGTAAGGATGGCAGATTCCCTTCCCTAAAGGGCGTTAGTGAACTAATTGGGCTTTTGCAACTATCAACTATAGTTTCATGAATTTTCTTGAATTTAGTTATTGATTGGATTTAAATTCCACCATCTCCGGGATTTGAAACCATGTCCCTAGATCGTTAGGCTAGGCCTTTGGATTACTGACTCAATGACCTCACCACTATGGCACTGCCAATGACTAGGTTGGAAGGCAGTCTTCTGTGCATACACATCTGAATGCACCCCCCACCCCCCACCCCAGTCATATGGGTGGCATGGTGGCTCAGTGGTTAGCACTGCTGTTTCACAGCAGCAGGGACCCAGGTTCAATTCCACCCTCGGGTGACTGTCTGTGTGGAGTTTGCACATTCTCCCTGTGTCTGCGTGGGTTGCTTCCGGTTTCCTCCCACAGTCTAAAGATGTATAGGTTAGGTGGATTGGCTATGCGTACTGCAGACTTACAGGGATAGGGTAGGAAGGTGGGTCTGGGTGGGATACACTTCGGACGATCAATGTGGAGTCGATGGGCTGAATGGCTGCTTCCACACTGTAGGGATTCTATGATTCAGACACTATTTTATTAACGAACGCTGTTCTCCTACCAGGTATGCTCCTTTTGGTATCATGTTCCTGGTTGCTGGAAAAATCGTGGAGATGAAAGATGTCCGCATGCTTTTTACCAGCCTCGGGAAGTATATCTGCTGCTGCATAGTGGGGCACCTCATTCATGGCTTGGTCGTGCTGCCCATCATCTACTTTGCCTTCACTCGTAAAAATCCTTACAGCTTCCTGTGGGGAATCTTCACAGCTCTGGCCACAGCCTTTGGAACTTCATCCAGGTAGGCCGGGGAATTATGTGGAGCCATTGCTTGAGACTTCGCCTGTGTTTGTCAGGGTCTAGGGATGCCTTTTTGTGCTTAAAGTGCTTTTTTGGCGAGCTGTAGTTATTTAGCACACAGAAGAGTCACTGGCCCTGAAACGTTAACTCTGCTTTCTCTCCACAGGTGCTGCCAGACCTGCTGAGTTTTTCCAGCAATTTGTTTTTGTTTGTTATTGAGCATGTATCCATGTTGTGTTGCATGAAGTAGAGTAGATACACAAGCAAAATGTGATGATTGTAGTGATTGTAACAAGGTCAGCCAGGTGGGCCTTATAGAATATCAATTCCCTGATTGGGGCTGTTAATCTGGTCTAGTCAGGGAGTCCTGGCTGACAGATATAAACAGGAGTGTCAGGGGTCATGTTCACTCTGAGAGCTGGCTCTGAGGGAGCTGGATCAGTGTCAAGGACTCTCCATGTGCAAATAAAGGGTGATGGGATACCAGCCTCTGTGGAGTTATTTCAATAACAGCTAGAAAATCTGTGTTTGTTAATCGTGTTTGTTGAGGAATACATATTGGGCCCAGCTCTGTTTTTGAATGCTGTCATAGGATCTTTTGTCTTTACTTGAGGGGCTGCTTTGGGGATGTGTAAACCAAAATCTTATTCTCAGATCTCTGGAGTGGGCTTGAACACACTAGCTTCTGATTTGCAAGTATAATCCAACATGGGGAGGCGATGGCCTAGTGGTATTTTCACTGGACTGTTAGTCCAGAGACCCAGGGGACCCAGGTTTGAATCCTGCATTGGCAAATAGCAGAATAAAGAAAACCTGGAAATGAAAATCTAATGATGACCATGAACCTATTTGTCGATTGTCAGGAAAAACCCATCTGGTTCACTAATGCCCTTTTAGGGAATCTGCCATCCTTACCCAGTTTGGCCTACATGTGGCTCCAGACCCACAGCAATGTGGTTGACTCTTAACTGGACTTTGGATAATTAGGGATGGACAATGAATGCTAGTCTAGCCACTGACACTCCTATCCCACAAATGAGTTTTTTTAAAAAAAACACAGCCATGGTAATGTGAAACTTGAGGGTTCAGAAAAGATTTACAAGGATGTGCCAGGGTTGGAGGGTTTAAGCTATAGGGAGAGGCTGAATAGGCTGGGGCTTTTTTTCCCTTGAGCATCTGAGGCTGAGAGGTGACCTTATAGAGGTGACTAGAGGACATAGGGTTACAGTGAGAGGGGAAAGATCTAAAGGGACCTGAAGGGCAACTTTTTCACACAGAGGGTGGTGCGTGTATGGAACGAGCTGCCAGAGGAAGTGGTGGAGGCTGGTACAATTACAACATTAAAAAGGCATCTGGATGGGTATATGAATAGGAAGGGTTTAGCGGGATATGGGCCTAATGCTGGCAAATGGGACTAGATTAATTTAGGATACCAGGTTATCATGGACGAGTTGGACCAAAAGGTCTGTTTCCGTGCTGTGTATCTCTATGACTCAAGATTGGATTTGCCTTAACTGCATTTTTCATGCCATGTTGTCTTTTTCATCTGTTCACTCATTGTTTTTCATTGTCTCTCTCTTTCCACCCCCCCTCCCCCACAGTTCTGCCACACTACCCCTCATGATGAAATGTGTGGAGGAGAGTAACGGTGTCAGTAAGCAAATCAGCCGCTTTATTCTGCCTATCGGTGCCACAGTGAACATGGATGGTGCTGCCCTCTTCCAGTGTGTCGCTGCTGTGTTCATTGCCCAGCTCAACAATGTCTCGCTCAACTTTGTCCAGGTCATCACGATATTGTGAGTACCAGCCTTGTTCACTGAACCACAACACAAAGCGGCAAACTGCCTGAAAGGGCCGATTCATTAAAAAGGGACTTGTGTAAAATACTTGAAAGCCAGAATTTGAGGAATGTGCAATGGTGCCGGGTTTAATTGAAGGCACTCTTTCGAAGATCATTACAGAAGTCCATAACATGTAGGAGCAGAAGCAGGCCATTCAACCCGTTGAATCTGCTCCACCATCCAATAAGATCGTAGCTGATCTCAGAATCTTCAACTCCACTTTCCGGCCTTTGCCCCATTACCCTTGATTCCCTTCCTGATTAAAAATCTGTCTATCTCAGCTTTGATCTTACTTAATAACCCAGCCTCGACGGCCTTCTGGGTAAAGAATTCTACAGCCTCACTACCCTCTGAGAAAAGAAATTCCTCTTTATTTCTGTCTTAAATACATGACCCCTTATTCTGAGATTATGCCCTCTGGTCCTGGACCCTCCCACAAGGGGAAATGACGTCTCCACATCTACCTTGTCAAGTCCCCTCAGAATCCTGTGTGTCTCAATAAGGTCGCCTCTCATTCTCATTGTCAATGAGTACAAGCCCAAACCATTCACCCTCTCCTCGTGAGACAGTTCTTCCATACCCAGGATCAGCCCAGTGAACCTGCTGTGCACATCTTCCAATGTCAGTATATCTTTCCTGAGCGAAGGGGACCAAAACTGCTCACGGCAATCCAGGTACCTTTTCCCATCTCCAATTTTAGGCTCTTGTGCATCTGCTATTTTAATCGCTTACCCTTGAGTTGCCTGGCTCCAAAACACTGGAATTCTACCTCCCCCCTCAGAGAACCCTTCTAATAACCTACCTCACTGACTGACTGAACTTCTGATCATGTTCCTGTGAGGTATGTTAACTCCTCATTAAGGGTGCTATATAAATGCAAGCTCTTGTTGAGGCAAGAGGTGCATGTGGAATTGTTTAAGAGGCACCAGATGGCAGTAAGTGGAATGAAAAACTTGCATTCCTATAGCACCATTTACTACCTTAGAGTACCCAATAAATATTTATTTAGTGATCGATAACCATTTATAGTAGTCAGCCAGGCCTTGGTGTCAATGTCCACACCTCATGTCATTATTTCATTTGTATTTTTTTTTAAACTTATCGACACTTCCAGCAGATCTCCTGGGATGAGTATCTCCTGTCCTGTCTGTACAAGGCCTTCCCAGGAGTACTCTGTGTAAAGATGAATAGGCCTATCAGACCGTAAGGCTGCCCCCTCATTAGACAGAGAGAGATGACTGGTGGTGGTTTAACCTGAGGGTCACCACATCTCAGGCGAGGGCAGAGGTTGAGAAGGAGAGTCCTTCATAGTAACCTCACCCGGTGCTGGAATTAGACACACGCTGTTGGTATCACACTGTGTATTGCAAACAAGCTGTCCAGCCAACTGAACTAACCAGCTCCCTACTCTTTATACAATTTCTATCGCTGCCCCACTACCACTCAGGTACAGGAACTGGATAGAAATGGGCCAGGCTTATTGACCATTAACCATTGGCAGTTGAAGGTGATGATGCCTTTTGAAAACACTGTTCTGGAGATACCAGACTCCCTCTGTCATCAAATGAGAAGTTGAGGGCTGGCAGGCTGTTCACCTCTGGTGTGCATCACACCACAGCCTCATACCATCCTGCACATGTGCATGTGTTCTCTCTGGCCCCCTTGATAGAATTGTCGGGGTGCAGCAACAGACCAGTCAACACAGACTTGTAACCGAGGTGCTCTGATCCTCTAAAGTTGGCCTCACCCCCTGCTGAACTCAGGCAGGGTTGGGGATTGCAAAAGAAATTCAGTTTACTGCTGAAAAAAATTGCACATTTTATCAAGTTTTTATCATGTTTGTGTTCATCAGGACCATTTGCAAGAAGACCAATTCTAGGGGAAAACCACATACATACAGCATGAGAACAGAGTACTGATTGTTTGGCAAGTAACTTTGACAGAGGTATTACCATGGAGAATGCACCTGATTGATAGTTAACTGCCAGAAAAGATTGGCTTTATTGATATTGTACTATCCTAAAACTGGCTCACCAGTGACATCTAGATGGAAATCTGCTATCCTTGTACAAACTGGGCCTATATTTGACTCCAAGATGACTTCAGGCACTTAACTGCACTTTGAAATGGCCACTTGGATACATTAAAGAAGGTGGCTCAACCATTTCCTACCCAGATTGGGGATGTGCATCTGGTTTGGGACTGAAGGTCACCGGTTCTCCAGTCTCGCCGTACCCTCGTCCTAACTGAGCTGCTCCTTCTTTTCCAGAGTGACGGCCACTGCCTCGAGTGTTGGCGCTGCTGGCATCCCTGCAGGAGGTATCCTGACGCTTGCCATCATCCTGGAAGCTGTGGGGCTGCCCACGAAAGAAATATCACTGGTGCTCGCTGTTGATTGGCTGGTGTAAGTAGCCTTTTTGTTCTCAAACCTGGCACGGGGTGGCAAGCTCAGTGTTTGCTGCCCTTGACAAGGTGGTGGTGAGCTGCCACCTTGAGCCTCTGTGGTGTAGGGCCTCCCATGGTGTTGTTAAGGATGGAGTCCCAGGATTTTGACCCAGCGACACTGAAGGAACGGTGATATATTTCCAAGTCGGGATGGTGAGTGGCTCAGAGGGGAACTCGCAGGGGGTGGTATTCCCATGTACCTACTGCCCTTATCCTTCAGGATGGTGGAGGTCATGGGATTGGAAGGCGTTGTTTAAAGGAGCCTTGACAAACGTCTGCAGTGCATCTTGTCGGTGGTGGAGGGAGTGGATGTCGAAGGTGGTGAAATGGGTTCCAGTCAAGCTGACTGCTTTGTACTAGGTGTTGTCGAGCTTCTCAAGTGTCGCAGCTGCACTCCTCCAGATAAGTGTAGTCTATTCTATCACAATCCTGGCTTTTAGACAGACTTTGGGGAATCACGAGGTGAGCTACTCGCTGCAGGATTCCCAGCTTCTGACCTGCTCTTGTAGCCGCGGTATTTCTACAGCTGCACTGCCAGTCAGCCTAGGAAAATGGTGTATTAGTTATGTGCTTGAATGCTATTTTCATATGAAATTATAAACCCTAATGCTTCACAATCTGGCAAGAGTCGCCTGATACACAGCGGCACTGAGAACTCTTGCTTCTCTCTCTCTATCTCTGCCTTCGGGCCTTGTATGCACACAGAGGAAGCAGTAACAAGATTGGTAGGAGGAAGACATCAACCTGTTTCCCCACTGATGGACGTTATTCAGTAACCCAGCACTCTCTAGGCTCCAAAGTGCGCATTAAGCAAATATTCAGGCTTAGCTATGATGCCCGCTAGAGTCAAATAACTGGCCAACGCCCACCTACTTCTCCTGAGGGTCGCTGGTCCCCATTGAAAACTGGGGCTTAATGTGAAGTTCTACACTTTTTGGTGTGATAAACAGAAAGGAAGAGTATTATTGAAATGGTAGTATGTTGGTAAGTGTGGTCGTGCAAAGGGATGTGGGTGTCCTTGTATAACCCAGTTAATGAAAATATGACGTGGAGGTTGGACTGGGATGGACAAAGTCGCAAG
>NC_063370.1:7735391-7754027 GCF_021869965.1 Rhincodon typus
GCAGGTCTGGCAGCATCTGTGAAGGGAACAACAGAGTTAACGTTTCGTGTCCAGTGACCCTTCTTGAGAACACTGGACCCGAAATGTTAACTCTTTTTTCCCTTCACAGATGCTGCCAGACCTGCTGAGCTTTTCCAGCAACTTCTGGTTTTGTTCCCGATTTACAGTTCTTTCAGCTTTTATTTTTTTTTTTAAATTTGCTTATGGGAACATGGGCATCACTTCTAGTATTTATTGCCCTAGTTAAGAGCTGACTCCCATCGCTGTCGGTCTGCATCACATGTAGGCCAAACCAGGCAGATTTTCTCTCTAAGAACAAAGAAATAGTACAGCATGGAAGAGGCCCTTCAGCCCATCAAATCTGTGCCAACACATGGCGCCTTTCCAAACTAAACCTTTTGCCTCTATGCAGTCTGTATCTCTCTATTCCCTGCCTATTCGTAAATCTGTTAAAACGCCACTTAAATGTTGCTATTGTATCTGCCCCCACCACCTCCTCTGGCAGTGCATTCCAGGCACTTACCACCCTCTTTGTAAAACAAAACCTTGCCTCTCACATCTCCCTTAAACTTACCCCCTTTTACCTTAAACTCATTTCCCCTTGTAATTGACAATTCTACCCTGGGAAAAAGATCCCAATTATCCACTCTATACAGGCCTCTCATAATTTTGTAAACTTCTTTCAGGCCACCCCTCATCCTTTGACATTCAAGTGAAAACAAACCAAATTTGTCCAATCTCTCCTCTGAGCTAATACCCTCCAAACCAAGCAACATCCCGGTAAACCATTTCCGTACCCACTCCAAAACCTCTACGTCCTTCTGGTAGAGTGGGGACCAGAGCTGTATACAATATTCCCTAAAGGACATTAGTGACCTAGATGTGTTTTTACGTTAACTGATAACGGTTTTACTGGGTTGTCATTGGGCTAACTTAGCATTAAATTCAGATCTCGTTATCTGCCACGGTGGGATTCAAACCCACATTCCAAGAACATTAACCTGGGGTTTGGCATTACTAGTCCAGAGACGTTACCACTACACCACCTCATTCCCATAAGTGAATGGCCTAAAATGTGTAAAAATAGGGCGGGAGAGAGCAAAGGTAGATGGTTCTCAGAGGTTGAATCATCCACTGGTACAAGCAGATACTGGCCTGGCAGTCAACATTCAGATAGGGCATCTAAATAAAATCACAACAAAAAGAGAAGGCGTAGGACATTTAGCCCCTTGAATCTGAACTGCCATTCAGTAAGCTCATTACAGGTCTGGTCATGTTCTGTCTGTGTGGAGTTTGCACGTTCTCCCCGCGTCTGCGTGGGTTTCCTCCGGGTGCTCCGGTTTCCTCACACAGTCCAAAGATGTGCAGGCTAAGTGGACTGGCCACGCTGAATTGCCCATAGTGTTCAGGAATGTGTGGATTAGGTAGGTTTGGAGGGGTTTGGGTCTGGGTGGGATGCTTCAAGGTCGGTGTGGACTTGTTGGGCCGAAGGGCCTGTTTCTACAATGTGATTCTAATTCTAACACTATGCTGCCTGCTCCCCATAACCTTTGATCCTCTTGTAGACCAAAACTCTGAATTATCAAAGAATCCCTACAGTGTGGAAGCAGGCCATTCGGCCCATCAAGTCCACATTAACCATCCCACCCAGACCCACCCCCCTACCCTATCCCCGTAACCCTGCATTTCCCATGGCTAACCCAGCTAGCCTGCATATCCCTGGACACTGCAGGACAATTTAGCATGGCCAATACACCCTAATCTGCACATCTTTGGACTGTGGGAGGCAACTGGAGAAAACCCACGCAGACATGGGGAGAATGTGCAAACTCCACACAGAGAGTCGCCCAAGGGTAGAATCAAATCCAGGTCCCTAGCGCCGTGAGGCAGCAGTGCTAACCACTGATCCACTCTGTAATCCAATTCATTTGTACCACTGAATAATAGTTTGAAATCTACTTTGGAAGCACAAATGGAGTTTTGCTCACCTTAGGATGTTTTACAACTTAGCAAGGTGAATCGTATTGCTAGAAATTTCTAGATTTAGGGTTTATTTTAAGCTTGGGGGAAAACACTCAGTTTAGAGGGAGATACTTTCTTTAAAGTTCACTTTGCCTCAAATGGGGATGGCTGTATAGAGAGGTGCTCCTGGGAAAAGGATATAGTAAAACAAGATTTTCTTAGGGTATGGGAATAGTGATAGCTCCTAACCAGAAGTGTTGGGATAAAAGCCTGAAGAGATTACTTGAAGCTGAATAAGTTCAGGTGTATAATAGGTCACAGAAACAGCTATCAGCATGCCTAGTCTGGGAGTTAAAATCACTGTTACCAAGATGTTAGAAAGAGATTTACTTTTTCTTCTGGTGAGAATACTGCACAGGGAATTTTTTTTTTGGTAACTGTAAAGGAATATTTTGGGATTTATGAAGTCCATGCTTTATAAATCTTTTAGGTAATTAGAATATATCTTCATTTTTTGGAAAATACACCTTCTTTTAATTGTTGAAACAAAATCTGCAATATCGCGTACATACATTCCAGTGACGGACCACCTTATTCAAAATAAATTAAAACAGGATTGAGCAAGCTGGATTCTGGTCTGGTTTTTGACCTGTCCAGGAATAATTACATTACCTAGGATCATGGCAATAGTTTTCTCATCTTCTCTAATTTTGTTACTTATTGCGCTGAACTATTGACGTCAAAGTTTATAAAGGCTGCATGAAAACATATTCACAGGTAACACGGCACCACACTCAGAACTCAGAAATGAAAGTAAAACTGCTCCTCCCTCCTTCACACGCAGTGTACAAATAAATCTAACTTCAAACTACATGCCGTCCTGTTCACTTTAGTACCAAAGTTTTCAAATACTGGTAACAATAACACCATGAACCTCATTCACCAAAACGTTCAGAATTTCCGACTCTTTCCCTTTTAACTTTTTGAAATTCTGTAGAAAGGAATCTGTATTACAGAAAATTGTACTGCCCCTGTCCTGGGAGTGTTTGATGGGGAGTGTAGGGGGAGCTTTACTCTCTATCTAACCCCGTGCTGTCCCTGTCCTGGGAGTGTTTGATGGGGGACAGTGTAGAATGAGCTTTACTCTACATCTAACCCCATGCTGTCCCTGTCCTGGGTGTGTTTGATGGGGACAGCGTAGAGGGAGCTTTACTCTGTATCTAATCCTATGCCATTCCTGTCCTGGGAATGTTTGAGGAGGACTGTATAGTTACTTTCAGAATAAAAGAGTACAAAAAACTTTATCCACAGATGAAAAGAATTGACACCTTTACTCTGTATCTAGCCCCATGATGTCCCTGTCCTGGGATTTTTAGTTGGGGCCAATGTACAGAAAGCTTCACTCTTTACCTAACCCTATGCTGACCCTGTGCTGGGAGTTTTGCCTGGGACAGTGTAGAGAAAGCTTTACCTTCAGTTTAAAAAGAAGAGGGAGCTTTACTCTATATGTAAACCCACGTTGTACCCGTCCTGCTCTGGCAAACTATTGAAAGGGAGTGCCATTTAATGTGGGAGGAGACTATCATCTGGTGGAGGGATGATGAATCCAGGAAACCAGCACAGTTGGCAGCTTCAGTTTGGAAGTCAGGAAGTAGTGCTCCAAAAAGTAAATAAGTGTGATCTTACCATCACACTTCAGTCCCTGCCTCACCAACCCGAACAGCATCTCACCACAGTGGTCACAGAACGCTGGTGCGCGGTACGAATGCACATTCAGGGCATGTGGGCGAATCTGGAAGTCTTCAAAAGTTGCCGCACCTTAAAATGATCAAAAGAAAAATCAGTATTAATTTCCTGAGGCAGTGCAGAGCAGCCTTGCAGACTATCCCAGGTCACCCAGCACGCAGAACTCTTAAGAGATAGTAAGAACTGCTGATGCTGGAGTCAGAGATAACACAGAGTGGAGCTGGAGGAACACAGCAGGCCAGGCAGCATCAGAGGAGCAGGAAAGCTGACGTTTCAGTTTCCCGACCCGAAACATCAACTTTTTTGCTCCTCTGATGCCGCCTGGCCTGCTGTGTTCCTCCAGCTCCACACTGTGTTAACGCAGAGCTCTTAAACCTACTTTCACTGTGATTAGGAACACACTTAATTCCCATTCTGAATATCCTCTGCTCCAGCCTCACTGGCTTAAAACCAAATCACGATAAAACAGTCTCCCTGAGACAGTTGTAGGAAACAGGAATAGAAATAGGCCATTTGGCCCCTCAAGCCTGTACTATCACACAATGTAATCACGGCTAATTTGTTTGGGTTTCAAATTTCACATTCCACCTCGGTGGCCTCGCATATCCTCGTCCAACATAGGAAATATTTAACGATCCTGACTCCACTGGTGTGTTCCAAAGTCATGCAACATACAATTATAGATTCGCTACAGTACAGAAGCAAGCCATTCAGTCCATCGAGTCCACACTGACCCTCCCAAAGAGCATCCCACCTCCCCCCCACTCCCCCAACCCCGCACCCTATCCCTGGAACCCTGCATTTCTCAGCAGGCTAGGTGGGGTAGCCAAGGGAAATGCAAGGTTACAGGGATGGGGTGGGTTGCTTTTCAGAGGGTTGGTGTGGACTGGAGCCAGATGGCCTGCTTCAATATTGTAGTGACTCTATGATTCCATAAGAACAAACCTCACACACTATTCAAAAATGTGGTCTCACCAACGGCCCACATAACCGAAGTATAACATCCTTCAAATTTATTTTCAATTCCTCTCATTATAAACGACAACATCCCATTAATATACTTGAATACATGTTCTTGCACAGTAACCTTTTGTAATCTGTGCAGCAGACCACTTAAATACCTTTGGACCTCACAACTCTGCAGTCATTCTCCATTTAAGTAACACCCCACTATTTTATTCTTCCTGCTTATATGAATCACCTCACATTCACTTCAAAATTTTCCCACAGTGTACTTCCGCTACCGGATTTTTGCCCACTAACTGAGCCTCTCTGTATCAATTAGCAATTTCCCTATGACTTCTTCACAACATCTTTTCCTGTCTATCTTGGTGTCGTCTGTGTATTTGGCTATTGTGCCCTTCACTGACCTCTTCCAAATCATTGATGTAAATTGCAAAAGGCCAAGGCTGCAGTACAGAAATCCACTAACAAACACATATTACCCCCAACACTGTGAGCTTTGAGTTTTGAAATAGCCTTTGATGTGGGACCTTTCTCAAACACGTTCTGGAAATGCAAGTTTATTATGGCTACAGTCTCTCCTTTATCCACAGCACATAGTCCTCATTCAAACAAATCCATTCAATTGGTTAAGCCCGATTCCCCTCCAGCAAAACTACGTGGGACTCTACAAAAAAAAAATCACTGAAAAGTGTACAGCTACAAACAAACCTAACACCTTCCTCATGACAGACTCAAACTAACTGCTTTGTCGTTTGCAGTTTTCTGTCTCCCTCCCTTCTTGAAGAGATGGTTCATATTTGCCCCTTTCCAGTCCAAAGGGGCTTTCCACCAATCAAGAGAATTTTGGAAAATTAACACCAACACATCGATTACCTCATGAACCACCTTTTTTTTTCCCCACCAAAAACTCTTAGATGAAGTCCATCAGGACCCAGAGACTTGTCAATCTATAGCCATATCAGTTTGGTTAGTACCACTTCTCTCGAGAGTGTAAACTTTACTAAGTTCCCCTCTCTCTCTTCCACCTCTTGATTCACAACCACTTCTGGCATGCTTCTGTATTCTCAAGAATGAAGACAGAAGCGAAATATTTGATTATTCAGCCACTTAGTTCCTTGTTAACTCCCTATACTTACTCTCTCGTAGAGTAACATAGATTCTCATTTCCTTTTTCAATGCTTGTACAGACTCTTGCTTTCCATTTACATTCCGACCTAGCTTCCTCTCAAACTGACTCCTTTTTCCTGATTAACTTGTGGTTACGCTATACTGTTGTTTATATCCTATTCAATCATTGATAGGATTGGATTTATTACCGTCATGCGTACTGAGGCACAGTGAGAAGTGCTGCCTTATGTGATTTACAGGCAGATCGTACTATACAAGAGCTTCAGGGTAACAGAACAGAACTGGATACAGTGTTACAGCTGCCGTGAAGGTGCAGAGAGAGATCAACATTAACATTAAAAAGAGGTTCATTCAAAAGTCTGATAATAGCAGGGCAGAGTAAGACATTCCAGCTGGAGCTCCTCTGCTCACCAGCTCCTTTTTCCTGTTTTCCTTCTTTTCTTTTCCCTCTTGCTGCAGTTTTTCTTCCCCCACCTTTTAACTTCTTAAAGTACCGTACCTGGACGGAATGGAGAACAGAATCCAAGACTAGCTCGGCACAGGAGACAAGTCGCAGCCAGAGCAGGGAGCAAAGTGAGCGTGGGCCAAGTCGCGGCTGGAGCAGGGAGCAGAGCAAGGTGGGGAAAGTGCCAGATGCGAGTCACAACCAGAGCGGCAGCAGAGTGAGCGCGGACTGAGCTGGGAGCTGAGTCAGAGTGAGAGTAAGAGCAGAGCGAGCCCATACAGAGAGACTAGTCCTGGATGGAGTCCAGCACGGCCTCATGTTCTGAAGCACAGTGGGCACGGACTCGGTGGAAAAGGACTATAACTGGAGTACTTTGAAGATACCTTTCATCCTCATTCTGGGCTCTTTAAACTCTGTATTCCCGTGCTCGTCTTTATTACTATTTCAATTCCGTAGCAACACTTAAAATATCTGTACCTAGGTACCCTGTACCCAAGATGGTGCCAGGAGGCGACATTACAAACTTTTCACTGCACTCATTCGAGAGCACCTGGCAATAAAGGCTACTCTATTCTAAGTTGTTCTTGAATCTGTTCCTGTGTGTGTGTGTATACAAACTTTTATCTCTCCTGCCTGATGGGAAAGAGTGGAGGAGTGGGAGGGGTCTTTGATGATGTTAGCTGCTTTCCCGAGGCAGGGGTAAGTGTAGATGGAGTCAGTGGGTGGAGGGTTGGTTTGTCTGAAGGTCTGGGTTGTATTCACAACTCTCTGCAGTTTCTTTTGGTCTTGGGAAAAGCTGAGCCATGCTGTGATGCATCCAGATAGGATGCTTTCTATGGTGCATCTATAAAAAGAATCTGTCCCGCCACTCATTTTTAAGCAGCTATATATTTTATGCTTAAACACTTTCCTTATTTAACCATGGATGCAGGGTGCTCCCATTAGAATTTTTCTATATGGTAAGAAAATGCTTATCCTATCTCCTTAAATATTAGTCACTGTCTCTATTGACTGATCCTCTAGTCTATTGCACCAGTTCACTTCAGCTTTCATGTCTTAGTTTACCTTTAAAATACTAATCATCAACACAACCTTCTCTCTCACACACTGAATGTAAAATTCAATTATATTTTGATTGCTGATAACCGGGAAATGATTTTACGGTAAGTTATTAATTAATCCTGCGACAATGCTAAGTCTCATAGTCCCTGTTCTCTGGTCAGTTCCAAAATGTGCTCCTATAAGAAACTCTCAAAGAAATTCTATGAATTCATCATATAGGCTACTGTCGCAAATAGGATTTTCTTTTTCCCCAGTTTATATGCATCATACAATCATACAGGAGAGGCCCTTCAGCCCATCAAGTCTATACTGCCAAAAACAACTAAACCCACTCCGCTTTACCTCTAGAGTGGCGGAGACTGAGGAGGGACCTTATAGAGGTTTATAAAATCATGAAGGGATAGGATGAATAGTCTTTTCCCCAGGGTAGGGGAATCCAAAACTAGAGGGCATAGGTTTAAAAAGTGAGAAGGGAAAGGTTTAAAAAGGGTAACTTTTTCACGCAGAGGGTGGTGCGTGTATGGAACGAGCTGCCAGAGGAAGTGGTGGAGGCTGGTACAATTACAACATTTAAAAGGCATCTGGATGGGTACATGAATAGGAAGGGTTTAGAGGGATATGGGCCAAATGCTGGCAAATGGGGCTGCATTAATTTAGGATATCTGGTCAGCATGGACAGGTTGGACCAAAAGGTTTGTTTCCATCCTGTACATCTCTCTCACTCTGTAGTCCCACAGCCTTGAATGTTATGACATTCCAAGTACTTTTTAAAAGGTTGTGAGGTTTCCCACCTCAACTACTATTCCAGGCAGTGCATTCCAGACCCCCACAACCCTCTGGGTGAAAAAATATTTCCTTAAATCTCCTCGAAACCGCCTGTCTTCCACCTTAAAATTATGTCCCCTGGTTACTGATCCTTCGACAGAGGGGAACAGCTTCTTCCTATCCAGCCTATTCATGCCCCTCATAATCTTAGACACCTCTATTAATATAAATTAAAGTCAACTGTAATTACTCCTGTTTCTATACGAGCAGCACGGTGGCTCAGTGGTTAGCACTGCTGCCTCACAGCACCAGGGACTCGGGTTCAAATCCACCCTCAGGCAACTGTCTGTGTGGAGTTTGCACATTCTCCCTGTGCGTTTTCTCCAGGTGGTCTGGAATCCTTCCACAGTCCCAAAGATATGCAGGTTAGGGTGGATTGGCTGTGCTAAATTACCCCTATTGTCCAGGGATGTGCCAACTGGGTGGGTTAGAAAAGGGAAATGTAGGGTTACAGGGATAGTTTAGGGAGGGGTTGGGTCTGGGTGGAATGTTGTTTGGAGGGTTGGTGTGGACTGGATGGGCCGAATGGCCTGCTTCAACACTGTAGGGATTCTATACTACAAGCACCCATTTCTTCTTGAATATGTCCCTTGTCTGAGTCTTGATATTGCCAACACCAAAAGGCAATGTTATCCTAGGACTGGGGTACTTTTGACCAAGTTGATGTTTTTCCATACAACCAGGCGAGATACTGTGGGCCAGGACATCGTGGATGTTGTACTGGCCAGTTAACCGAGAAGGTGTTAATAAAATTAAATCTTTTGACATGCTAGATGTCGTCTAAGTAACCTACAACAATACAAGTTAACTACACTTATCGATTAACCCTAACCCGTGCAAACAAGGATTATAAAATGTTGTGATGCCAAGACTCATTTTTGCATTTAAGTCTTATTCTGGTGAAGTATAAGATGCTGTCAGATACAGTCATCCCAGCAAAAAGTTGGGCAAGTATTTGAGACTTCATCTGATGCTGAAGAACATAGTAACACGAGTAGACCATTCAGTCCCTCAAAACTGTTCCAATATTCAATGAGATTGTCTGTGGCCCAACTCCATAAATCTGCCTTCGGTCCATATCCCTTAATATCCCTGCTTAAACAAATCTCAGACATAAAACTCATATGGCTCAGTGGTTAGCACTGCTGCCTCACAGCGCCAGGGACCTGGGTTTGATTCCGCCCTTGGGCGACTGTCTGTGTGGAGTTTGCACATTCTCCCCGTGTCTGCGTGGGTTCGCTCTGGTTTCCTCCCACAGTCCAAAGGTGTGTGGGTTAGAGTGGATTGGCCATGGGAAATTGTCCCATAGTGTTCAGGGATGTGTAGATGAGGTGGGTTATAGGGGGATGGGTCTGGGTGGGACGCTCTGAGGTTCGGTGTGGACTTGTTGGGCCGAAGGGCCTGTTTCCGCACTGTGGGGATTCTATGATGATAATGATAAAATTGAGTTGTAACAATTTACAATGTCAGGCGTATACAACTCTTGACATCTGTTTGGCAAAGGATTTCTACCTTTTGCCCTTTTTGGAAGCTCATACGGCTGTTATTTTGTTCGAACCATGCATCTCTGGTTCCAATCCTACAGCACAAGTACATAATCTCTGACCTTCCTGTCAATACTGTCATCGAGTCGACGGTTTTCATGTTTTAGCTTCTTTTCTTAGAGATCCTTCCAGCATGTTCTTGTCATCTTTGTACCAAATTGTACCATCAACAACTGTGACTTCTGTCTTAAATATAATGACCAGTTTCCACAGGGATCCATCACTGGCTGTCAGAGTCAGATCCATAATGAAGATCCACCCGTACCTCGAAACACACTGGAGTAGATCTTCCAGGATCTTGTTATTGCACAATGTCCTGGCATTCTTTACAAACGGGCAACACCTCAAAACATGTAAAACAGGTTTCTGGGGAATCTTGCACTCCTTGGTGGTTCTAACGGAGAGTAAATCAACACCAGGACAGGTTTGACTTCATGAGATAAGTTATGGATAAGTAGTCAGGCAGGATGACTTACCATCATACAGTCTTACAGCACGGAAACAGACCCTTCGGTCCAACTTGTCCATGCCGACCAGATATCCTAAATTAATGCAGCCCCATTTGCCAGCATTTGGCCCATATCCCTCTAAACCCTTCCTATTCATGTACCCATCCAGATGCCTGTTAAAATGTTGTAATTGTACCAGCCTTCACCACTTCCTCTGGCAGCTCATTCCATACACTCATCACCCTCTGCGTGAAAAAGTTGCCCCTCAGGTCCCTTTTAAATCTTTCCCCTCCCACCTTAAACCTACGCCCTCTAGTTTTGTACTCCCCTACCCTGGGAAAAAGACCTCGCCTGTTCACCTTATCCATGCCCCTCATGCTTTTATAAACATCTATAAAAGGTCAATCCTCAACTCCTGATGCTCCAGGGAAAATAGCCCCAGCTTATCCAGCCTCTCCCTGTAGCTCAAACCCTCCAACCCCAGCAACATTCTTGTAAATCTTTTCTGAACCCTTTCAAGTTCAACAACATCCTTCCTATAGCAGGGAGACCAGAATGGAACGCAGTATTCCAAAAGTGGCCTAACCAATGTCCTGTACAACCCCAACATGACCCCCCAACTCCTTTACTCAATGCACTGACCAATAAAGGCAAGCGTACCAAACACCTTCTTCACTACCCTGTCTACCTGGGACTCCACTTTCAAGGAACTATGAACCTGCTGCACTCCAAGGTCTCTTTGTTCAGCAACACTGCCCAGGACGTTACCATCAAGTGTATAAATCCTGCCCTGATTTGCCTTTCCAAAATGCAGCACCTTACATTTACCTAAATTAAACTCCATCTGCCACTCCTTGGTCCATCCAATCAAACAGTATTACAAACGGATTAAGTCCATATGTTTGAAATCTTGACGTTTTTTGTAATACAATATATCTGCCTGTCTTGACTTCAAAGATCAAGCAACTCTGAAATTTCCACTCCCTCCACACTGCATCACACTGGTTTTCCTTTGCCCAGTGCCTGTAATGTTAGGCTGGTTTCCGTGGGATCCTCCTCATCCTTTGCTGTTGGACCAGCCTTTCTCCAAGGAACACTTGGGAGACCCGTAACCACTCTCACTTGTGACCCCCCACTATTCCTCATCTGGCATCCAAACTGACACACACACACACACACACACACACACAGAGTGTGACCAAGAAACATGTATTGATTTCTGGACTCTCTGTTGAACAAGGTCGAAGAGATACTGTCCTACATTCCAAAAATCGACCTACTGAACACAAAAAAAAGTGAACATGAACTCACTCCTGGCAATAACACAAAGCAAAACAGGAGAAGGTGCAAGGAAGAAAAAGAGTCTTTTATTTCACTTGGCATCGGTCTGTTCCAAACTCTCCGTGAATAAACAGAGCTCCTCAATGCTCAGCTACCACGAGCTGCACATCTGGGAATCAGCATCATTAGCTCACCAGACAAAACACAGAAAGATCACACACACCATTTCTGATGTGAGGAAACAGAACAACTGGTTCTTTATTCCGCAAATACAGACTGTTATTGTGCAACTTTCCCAGAACAGGTAAGGCACAGGGTTAGATACAGAGTAAAGCTCTCTTTATCCTGTCCCCTTCAAAAACTCTCAGGAAACGTACAGGGTTTAGATACAGCGTAAAGTTCTCTCTACATTGGCCCCATCAAACATTCCCGGGACAGGTACAGCAAGGGGTGAGATACAGAGAAAATAAGAACATAAGGAATAGGAACAGGAGTAGGCCCCATCTGGTTCCCCGAGCCTGCTCTGCCATTCAATAAAATCCTGGCTGATCTGTTCATGGACTCGGCTCCACTTACCCGCCCCCTCACCCTAACCCTGAATCCCTTTACTGTTCAAAAATCTATCTTTGCCTTAAAAACATTCAGCGAGGAAGCCTCAACTGCTTCACTGGGCAGGGAATTCCACAGATTCACAACTCTTTGGGTGAAGAAGTTTGTCCTCAGCTCAGCCCTAAATCTGCACCCCCTTAGCTACACAGTAAAGCTCCCTATACACTGTCCCATCAAACACATTCAGGGCACTTACAGGGGTCAGATGTAGAGTAAAGCTCCCTCTACACCATCCCCATCAAATACTCCCAGTACACATATGGGGGTCAGCTACAGAGTAGAGTTTGAAAGAACCTCCCATCACTCCGGACTAAAATCTCACTCTACGCTGCTGTAGACAAAAGATGGAGGAGTATTTCCATTGCTGCTTGTGGCATCATTATGTTTAGAAGCCACTGCCAGCTCTGCCCGTTACAGCGTGATTGAATTCACCTCAAGCATGTCAAGTGGTTCAGGGTCTATTTAGAAACCATGTACGTAGGTCAGTTCCTCTTGCTCCTTTGAGTCTTTAAAGTGATGATTGTGTATGTCTGTACACGTGAAAGCAAGCTCAAAGGTCACATTGTTGAAGGCAATGAGGTGGACGGCACGGTGGCTCAATGGTTAGCACTGCTGCCTCACAGCGCCAGGGACCCCGGGTTTGAGTCCACCCTCAGGCGACTATCTGTGGGGAGTTTGCACATTCTGCGCGGGTTTGCTCCAGGTTTCCTCCCACAGTCTAAAGATGTGCAGGTTAGGGTGGGACTGGCCATGGGAAATTGCCCCATAGTGTCTAAGGACGTGCAGGTTAGTCAGGCTAGCCCTGGGAAATGCAGGGTTACAGGGAGAGGGAGTTTGGGTGGGATATCCTTTAGAAGCACAGTATGGGCTGAATGGCCTGCCCCCACAGCGTATGATCCTACAAGGCCAGCCACAAATCAAGAAGTGCAGGGTTACAGAGATAGGGTAGGAGGCTGGATCTGAGTGGGATGCTTCGAGGGTCAGTGTAGACTTGATGGGTCGAGTGGTTTCCTCGTGCACCAAAGGGTTTTTATGTGCAGTCAATAATCCAAGCTGACACTCCAGGGCAGTACCGAGGGAGTGCTGCTCTGGTTGGCATAGCCTGTTTTTGGAGTGAAATCTTAAACTGTGGGCTCATTTGCCCACTCAGCTACAATATCCAATACCATTATGATTCAAACTACCACCTTCTGGCAGGCAATGAGTTATGGCCTTACCCCAAGATGCTACTATTCCAGAAGAAGCAAAGGAGGGTTGCGTTTTTGCCAGCATTAAATCACTTTTTAGTGGAGGGAGCCATGGGTTTAGAAATGCATCTTCTGCATAACCACAGCAACTCTGCTTCAGACAGGACTGCATTGGCGCAAAGCCTTTCAGACATACTGAGGTTATGAAAGCTGCTACATAAATGCAAGTTTCTAACTTGCCACTTTGGAATGAATTAAGTATGTGTTTAGGAAAATCAACTTTGTAATGAATTACAACTTGAATTCCTGAACAACAACATACCATTGTTGAATGGCCAAGAAGGTGGAAAATAGACGAGCATCCTTGACTTGAAAGTGTAAAATATATCTTTTCATCATCACTAATTCCCAACCAGTCCAGTATTCATTAAAGTGCTGATTTCTGACAGCAAGGCATTGGCATGCTGTGGAACTCAAAGGTCCTTAACCTGAATTTTCCACAGTCAGCTTCAATCCCTTCTCCTTTCCACACTCCTCCCCACCAGCTCCTTCTCAATTTCATTCCAGCACAGCTCACAACAGTGCTTTCTTCACCCAGTTAAAACCGCTCCGACTGGGATGAGAGTCAGAGTCATAGAGCGCAGTAACAGATCCTTTGGGAAACTTGGTTGGTCCAACTTGTCCATGCCAAAGGAAGCTAGTCCCATTTGCCTGCATTTGGCCCATATTCCTCTAAACCTTTCCTATTCATGTACCTGTCCAAACGTCTTTTAAATGTTGCAACTGTACCTGCATCTACCACTTCCTCTGGTAGTTTGTTCCACGTACAAATCAATCCGTGTGAAAACGTTGCCCCTTAAGTCCCTTTTAATTCTTTCTCCTCTATGCCCTCCAGTTTTAGACTCCCTTACCCTCTTGGGGGAAAAAGACCTTGGACATTCACCTTATCATTGCCCCTCATGATTTTATAAACCTCTATAAGGTCACCCCTCAGCCTCCAACATTCCAGTGAGAAAAGTCCCAGCCTCTACTTTTCACTCAAACCCAACCAGTTCTGGCAAGATCCTGATCAGTCTTTTCTGAATCTTCCTGCTGTGCCATGGAACTGCCAAGTTGGTCAATCCAGTGGCTCTGAGGGCTTTTGGGTCAAGTTCCTCCGTGTACAGCCCTGCCAACACCCAGAGCATTGCCCTAACCAGAAAAAACGCACTCCAACTTGCAGAGTAAGCAGCGAGCAAACCACAAGGTGGAGGAAGCACTGACTTCCGCTGCATAGCGAACAAACTGCAACCGAATTCAAAACCCCCTTCCCAGCCCACTCAGAATTAAATCGGAGATAGTAGGAACTGCAGATGCTAGTGAATCCGAGACAACAAGGTGCAGGGCTAGATGAACACAGCAGGCCAAGCAGCATCATAGGAGCAGAGAGGATGCTGCTTGGCCTGCTGTGTTCATCCAGCGCTGCACCTTGTTGTCTCCGAATTAAATCGGTCTGTTCCTTCACTGTACCATCTATGTGCTTCACAATTCCAATACCACATCTTCCATTCCCCTTCTTCCTGGTGTCTATCAAACTTTCACTTGAAGCTATCTACACTATCCTCTTTAAATTGCTGTACCCACTTTCACCCTTTGATAATCGCTTGTTCGATCCCAAACAGGGGAATGCAGGAGACAAAGTCTGGTCCATCTCTCTCTCTCAATTTTGCCTCAATCCCCGCAAATCATTTTTGCTTTATGTTTTTCACCCTTCAAGAATTCCACAGACAAATTTGTTTATGGTTCATTACTTGTTCATTTCATTTCTTAAAAAAAATAGCACGGTGGCTCAGTGGTTAGCACTGCTACCTCACAGCGCCAGGGACTTGGGTTCGATTCCATCCTCGGGTGACTGTCTGTGTGGAGTTTGCACATTCACCCCGTGTCTGCGTGAGTTTCCTCCGGGTGCTCTGGTTTCCTCCTACAGTCCAAAGATGTGCAGGTTAGGGTGGATTGGCCAGGCTAAATTGCCCTTGGTGTTCAGGCATGTGTAGGTTAGGTGCGTTATAGGGTGATGGGTCTGGGTGGGATGCTCTGTGGGTCAGTGTGGACTTGTTGGGCCAAAGGGCCTGTTTCCACACTGTAGGGCTTTTATAAATAAGGAGAGAAAAAAAACAAGTTATTCCATCACACAAAGCTGACTTTAAGTTAAAATTTATATTAAAGCCATTCCAGTGTAATAGGAGACAACAAGGGATGCTCCTATGATGCTGCTTGGCCTGCTGTGTTCATCCAGCCCTGCACCTTGTTGTCTCGGATTCTCCAGCATCTGCAGTTCCTACTATCTCTGATCCAGTGTAATAGGAAATAGGAACAAGAGGAGGCCATTCAGCCCTTTGAGCCTGCTCTGACATTCAATAGGATCATGGCTGATCTGATTTTCCTCACATCACACATTCCTGCCATTTCCCCATAACCCTTGATTCCCTGACTGATCAAGAATCTATCTCAGCCTGAAATATACACAAGGACTCTGCTCCCACAGCTCTGAGGTAAGGAGTTCCAAAGACTCTCAACTCAACGAAGAAATTTCTCCTCATCTCAGTCTTAAATAGGCATCCCTTCATTCCAAGAATTAGAATAAGCTGTGAGCGAGTCCCACCCTAAGCGTATAATTTCATTCATACATTAGCTCCTGTTGAAATATCTTTATGGAAAAAGGACTCAGAGGTTTAGGAGCTGATCTGCCCTGTGTCGGAAGCATTGTAGTCTTTTCTCTGAATGCAGCCAGCAGTAATATGGACATACAGAGTGATCCTCAATGACAGAAGAATTTCCTGAACAAAGTTCTTCTGAAGATGCCGCCATCAAGGAAGATCAGCTTATATGATACCCCACCCCACCCCACCCCACCACTCCCAGGCAGCATGGTGGCTCAGTGGTTAGCACTGCTGCCTCACAGCACCAGCAACCCGGGTTCAATTCCAGCCTCGGGCGACTGTCTGTGTGTAGTATTCACATTCTCCCTGTGTCTGTGTGGGTTTCCTCCCCCAGTCCAAAGATGTGCAGGTTAGGGTGGATTGGCCAAGCTAAATTGCCCCATAGTGTGCAGGGATGTGCAGGCTAGGTGGGTTAGCTGTGGGAAATGCAGGGATACGGTCTGGGTGGGATGCTCTTTGGAGGGTCTGTGTGGACTCGAAAGGCCAAAAGGCCTGCTTCCACCCTGTAGGGACTCTACACCTGGTTTAGTAATCTCTACAACCTTACAGAATCTGCCTTCCTCAGGCAGTAGCATCAGGCAAGGCATTCCAAAAAAGGATAGCACTTTCAACTTAACATATATAAACAAAGAGCTTCACAATAATTTTTGTTCAACTTAGAAGTATTCTACTGCGTAGAAAGATGCTATTCAGCGCATCACACCTGTGTTCACTCTTTAACTGAACAAAGAATTTGAATTTAAGTTAGAGATAGTAAGAACTGCCGATGCTGGAGTCAGAGATAACACGGTGTGGAGTTGGAGGAACACAGCAGGTCAGGCAGCATCAGAGAAGCAGGAAAGTTGACATTTTGGGTCGGGACCCTTTCTGAAGAAGGGTCCTGACCCGAAGCATCAACTTTCCTGCTCCTCTGATGCTGCCTGGCCTGCTGTGTCCCTCCAGCCCCACACTGTGTAATCTTTGAATTTAAGTTTTCATTTTTCTGGATACCATGCCTGCTGATGGTGGGTGGTGAATTACACTGTCCCAGAGTCATCACAAACATTATAGATTTTAAAAAGCAAGCAAAGATTCCCTAATTTCCTGGCTTTCATACCCAGGTTGACAAAGACCAGGTTTCGGTACTTTAAAAACTTCAAGCAATTAGACTCTAATGACAGGCAAACAATTATGAACCTTCAGCATATAGCTTTAGTAATTGGAACTTTAATCCTCTTCTAAATTCCCCCTTACACATGCACAGGGTAAAAAAAGACAAAAGGTGCTATGGATGTTACGTAAAGACAAGCAGACATTTCCATGGTTCCTCTTCACAGGATCTACAGAGATTCTTGTGCGGATCAGAATGCTGCTTCTCAATCTTCCTTCTTCGGAAGCTTTTGCTGATTTGTAGGAGGCACAGGGTGGCTGGTTCAAACTTATAAAAGGCCGACTTATTAATTAATAAGTCACAGCTTATAGCAAGTGAAGGAAAAATATTTTTTTCAGGCTTAAAGTAGCTTTGACAGCAGAGAACAGAGAGCTCCTAAGTTGGTAGAGTTCTAAGGGTTCTCACTATCTTCTTCACAGCCCCAAACTGCTGGCTACCCAAGAACCAATCACAGTTGCTGGCAGGTTGCAGTTGTACTAATAACTGACCCATGGACCAACTACTTATAGCAACCATAAGACAGTGAAGGCAGTGTTTGGTATGCTCGCCTTTATTGGTCAGTGCATAGAGTATAGGATTTGGGACATCATGTTGCAGCTGTACAGGACATTGGTTAGATCCCTTTTGGAATACTATGTTCAATTGTGGTCTCGCCGCTATAGGAAAGATGTTGTGAAACTTGAGAGAGTGCAGGAAAGGTTACAAGCATGCTGCTGGGGTTGGAAGTTTTGAGTTATAGGGAGAGGCCGAATAAGTTAGGGCTATTTTCCCTGGTGTGTCAGAGACTGATGGGTGACCTTGTAGAGGTTGATACGATAATGAGGGGCGTGGATAGGGTAAATTGACAAGGTCTTTTCCCCAGGATAGAGGAGTCCAAAACTAGAGGGTATAGGTTTATGGTGAGAGGGGAAAGTTTTAGAAGGAACCTAAGGGGCAACCTTTTCACGCAGAGGGTGGTGCGCGTATGGAATGAGCTGCCAGAGGTGGTGGTGGAGGCTGGTACAATGACAACATTTAAAAGGCATCTGGATGAGTATGTGAATAAGAAGGGTTGAGGGGGATATGGGCCAAATGCTGGCAAATGGGACTAAATTAATTTATGATATCTGGTTGGCATGGACAAGTTGGATGGAAGGATCTGTTTCCATGCTGTACAGCTCCGATTCCACCTGTACAAAATCACTCAGCTCCAGTTCATCTGCAAACTACACACCCACCATTGGTTGAACAAGCAGCTGTGCAAGCAACACTTGCAATGAGTGCAAGGCTATTTGTTTCATAACATACAATCATCCAGCCAAACTTGATTTGTAAGACTGCTCTTTTCTCATTTCAATCCACAATTATAAAACAGAGAAAAATAATAAAAAGACATTTCACTTGCCTAGGGGCTTGCTTTTTCTCAAAAACAACGCTGAGAGTGTTTCCCCTTTTAAGGAAATCTAGGTGTAGTGGATAGGGATTCAAAGGACCATCCATCTCTGTGTGTGTGATAACAGGGTGTGGAGCTGGATGAACACAGCAGGCCAAGCAGCATCAGAGGAGCAGGAAGGCTGACGTTTCGGGTCTGGACCCTTCTTCAG
>NC_063370.1:7754527-7776757 GCF_021869965.1 Rhincodon typus
CATCCACCACCGTATACACCTGCAAACATGAGGAAAAGCTATTAGGTATATTATTCCCTAGAAATCCAGAATATTCACATCACAAGCACACATTCATCATGTCACTGGGTACTATCACTACTATTAAAATTTATAAATCAAAACGTCATTGTGCACCTATCAGTTTATTCACTGGATGATTATTGACTTGTCATGTATATTCAGCACTTTGTATTAATCATTGGATCTACAGATTCCAACAATTCCAGGTCAGAGATTGTGTGCTTCATGAACCTTTTCCCACCTGTCTTTATCTAAACGCATCAAAATGACTTCCATCCCTTTCTTATTCGTGTGCTCATCCAGTTTCCCCTCAAATATGTATTCTCCCAACAATATAATGCAGTAGCGAGTTCCATATTATAACCAAGCCTGGGAAAAGAAGTTTCTCCTGAATTCCCTATTGAATATATTAGTGACTACTTTACTTTTATGGCACCCACTACTGAGCTTTGCCACAAGCAGAAATATCCTGTCTATCTATATGGTTATGTAATTTGTGGTCAATTTTAAAGATATGCTGAAGCAAACTTATTGCTGTATCCTGACTTCCGTCCTTACATCAGTTCACTGAAGAGTGGATCAGCTAACCTGACATCTTTGTGTTTCAGAAATTTAATATCAAACAAAGGCTTCTTAAAATATTTGTTCTTGGGATACAAACCTCGCTAGAAAGGCAAGCATTTGTTGACGTTGCCTAACTGCCCTTGAGATACCAGGTGAGACTACTAGTTGAAAGCAACAATTTTCATCAAAATATTGTATTGTTAAAGCTCTGGACAACACAGTTCTTCATCCTTAGCTAAAAAGGGTTTCAAGCAAGGCAGAATACTGATTAATATAGGCAAGAGAGATCAATTTTCAGGTAATATTCCCCTTCCCTTGCCCCCACTACACCAACCACAATGAATTTGCATGGTACAAGGAAATTGCTGAACCTTGCTCAAACAAAGAGTAGGATAGTATTTATAAGGGTTGAATAAGTAGCAAGACTGTGACATAGGTACAGCAAGTGGTGAATTGAACCCTTTGGGATACAATTACATTGCTTGTCAAACTAATGCCGATTCAACATTCATGGAGAATTTAAGGAAAGGATAAAGGTGAGTGAATGAAATTTACTTAAAAGGTAAAATTGGATCTAAATTATAGATTATGCCCTGCCAGACTGGAGTTGGATTTGGAGGAGATGTAACATTGGCATAAAATGCTGGTAGCAATGAGAATAACTTTAGGGGCTGAAGTGAATGAACATGTTGGCACAACAGCAAAATGTGCTGGACAAATGGGCCTCAAAATTGACTAATCACAATCAAAATGCATCCAACATATTCTTAAAAGGGGCATTACAAACAGGTTAACCAGGTTTATTCAACTGAGCTATATTTGTATATTAAAAATCTCATGTATTTCCTGTACAGAAATTTTACCACTTGTCATCACAGTTTTCAACCTTGCTTTTCTGTCAACATTCTCAACATCTGCCAATTTTGCTACGTTAGCTGACACGGCACGCAGTAGCATAGTGGTCATATTACTCAACTAGCAGTCCAAAGGCCTGAACAAATCAAAAGCTGCAAGTTCAATCCCCACTACAGCAGGACAATGCTTAATTAAAACATTAGAGGTTAAGTCATCCTAGACCTCCTGCCCACTCTTGAGTGGCTAGGTTCTTGGTGGATTGGTAATAGGGGAAAACATGAAAAGACGGTTGGGGAGAAACAAAGCAGCAAAATGACTTACCTTGTAGAAGTTGAAGACAAGATCTAGTTCACAGACGTTATGGAAATATTCATTCAAAACCTGCAATAAAATGCAGACAACAAGCGAAACAATGTCACTACATCTTTATTCATACCCTTTTATTTAAATGTGGGATTCTGCTTGACCTTTGACAGTTCAAATTTTTAGCAGACCAGGAAACAAACAGTGGTTACTCTTAAAAAGAAAAGGTCAAAAGAACAGGACAAGGAAGTAGGACACTCAGAAGATAACCATTCTGTGATGGTTTGTTTTCCTATGAATGGCACAACTAGCTCCTGGAGGGCATAAATACTTCCTGCATATTATCTCACATTTTAATAGCCAATTTAGCAAACATCATTAGGCATTCAACATCTGAAGTCCAGGATTTGAAGACTGGTTCAATATCTGCGTGTGTCAGAGATCATTTCATGTTTCCATGTAAAATTCAATCAACAGTTTGTCTGATCAGATGGCCCATCTATATTCCATGAAAGCTCCTTGGTCACCCCATGCACATTTTCTTTCATTACACAAATACTTCAAATATGCTTACTTTTCAGACATCTCTGCCTTCAAATATGCAATCAGGACCTGGCACACTGTTGCTTCTTCTTAACACAAGCCTGACTTCCCCAATCTTCTCCTCCACTTAACAGTCTATAAGATTTTAAATTCCAAGCTGGATATCAACTAACCATGGCTGAAATAAATGAAGAATTTAGGAATTTAACACTGATAAAAGGTCACTATCACGAAGTACTAATCGTTTCTCTCTCCACAGAGGCTGCCAGACCTGTTTAATATTTCCAACATTACCTATTAGAAATGAAAGCAATTCATCTTTCACTCACTTGTCTACCATAACCTGACTCCTCACCTTGGCTTCTCAATATTTACAGACATTCCCCAGTTTGCAAATGGACTCGGTTCTTGAGTTTATGCGCGTGCTGAGTTGTATGAAAGATTGAAAACCGTGCAGGACAATATAAAAATAGCTGTTTGTATTCCAGGAAATGTTCATATGTTGGATCTTTAAAATTACACCCTTGTAATGGGATCACGTTCCTAAGTAGCGACATTCATAAGTCAGATATGTGCAAATTGGAGACCCTAGTACAATAAGAAATTTACATCTGCACATAATTTCCATTGGGAGTTTCCTCCAACATTCACAGTTACAATGGAAACTTGTTGAGGTTAAATGGCCAAGATGTAATTGCACACTTCTACAGGTGGAGGTGCTACATTTTCACAGTTGGCAGGAGGGTGAAATTACAGAACTGTGCACTGATTACAGCACAGAAGGCGGCCATTTAGCCCATTCTGGCTCTCTAAGATGAGCTCATTTAGTCTTACTCCTCCCCGCTATTCCTCGTCATCCTGTTCAGATAATCAGACATCTCTCTTTTGAAAGCCTCAATTGAATGCAACTCAACCACACTCTCAGACAGCGCATCCCAGATTCTAACCACTTATTGCTTAAACAAATTTCTCATGGTATAGTTACTTCTTTCGCCAATTACCTTAAATTGGTGTCTTCTGGTCTTGACCCTTCCGCCCACAGGTAAAGTTTCTCTCTACTTTGTACAAATGCCTCATGATTTTGAAAATCATCTCTTAATCTTCTCCAATCTAAGTAGTTATCCACACCCTCACTAAAGCATCACATCCTTCCTAAAGTGATGCATCCAGAATTGAATTACTTTTGTCCAGTTGAGGCCTACAAAATGTTTGAACAGATTCATCACATCCTCCTTGCTCTCGTACTCTATGCCCAGATTTGTAATTATAATGTCAAATTCACATGGACAGTTTAAAGTGCATATGGAGGACTTCATAATAATTACAAAGTATATAAAATTTAAATGAAGACTGAAATTCATCTGTGCACTGTGATACAATTATTCTCTGCCCCCTCATTGTGAAAACTAGATTTGATTTTGAAATAACTGCAAATTAATGGGCAAATATAAGAAGTATAAACTTTGTAAGATCATTTTCAGAACTTTCACCTCAATTATTTTCAGAGTACAAGTTTCTTGACCCCAGTACACAGCAAATCCAGAGGATGGGGGTGAAGATTTATACTCAGCTGCAATACTTTATAAATGGCTTTTGTGTTCTAAAGTAATAAGGCAATGTAAACTCTTTCACTAAATCTTACATGTAACTAACTTAAGGATTTAGATATATTGAATGAACCAGCCCAGCAACAGGCTATTCGGCTTATTGTGTCTGCACTGGCTCGTGGATAGAGACTTGATAGGTAAGAGCCTCATCCACCATACAATCATGCAGCGCAGCACAGCACATCCCAGTTGCAATTCTGCGTTTACTGTTGATCTCAGCCAGGCCAGATTGTAATAATTATTTGGCAATAAAATTGATACTCCCTGGGCTAGGGAAGAAGAAAATAATAGGGCTACTGCTCCTAATTGCTGGTCAATAGAAACCACACTGCAAACAATGTGAACATCAGGTAAGAGCAGGGCCATTATCACCAACGGGGCCTCTGATGGTTGAATTGTCTACTGATTCCCAGGACATAACACAAAGAATGGACACTTGTGTTAAGCACTGGCGTATTGGAGAAAACTACCATACCTCAATTGGAGGAGGTGGTGGGGGTCTTTTCGATGAGAAAGGTTACTGCCCTTCAGATTCAAACACTCTCTGGTCACTTTGCAGTGGTCCATTTACATAAATGATGTCTTCCAACTCCTTTCTAAAGCCCAGCCTTGGTAACATCCCTTTCCCTTACTGAAGAGACAAAGCAATCACGATTAACTAGCCCCATTAAAAGGGAGGAAGCAATTATAAACTTCCTGATAAATTAAAACATGCCTGCACACAAATTCAGTTTGCACAGATTTCCTGCCATAGCTGTAGCCCTTTGGTACCTTATGCAAGTGTCCATTCTTAAAGTAATATACCCAACAATGAAAATAGGTGGGCTGTTCGCTCATGGAAGGCATCACAAAAGGTCATATGTTGTATACACACAATTTAAAACAGGCACCCAGCAACAGGAAACCTAGATCTCCACACAACCTATTATTCTCTGCTTTTTACACATCCAGGGGTAGGATTCCTGATGGTGTTCCAGCTCAGATTCACAGGTCTTCACACTACATACCGGAATTGTATCACTCGGAGCAAAATTGGGAGATGATTGAAGTGGAAGTGTGGCAAGTCACAGAGCAGCAAAGTGGAAGGCAGTAGACATGGCTAAGGCTGGGATACAAGCAGGTATCTTCCAAACAGATTCATGGATTTCCCCAGCGCACCCATCCTAAGTGATCTTCTTGTTCTTGATAGCTCAGCATTCAAAGTACTATGATAAAGGTTTTTAATATATATTAAAATTTTGGAATTCGGGCTTTTTATGCAGATGGGTTTAGTTCAGTCCTGTGAAGTTTCTTTTGAAACTAAAGAGATAGGAAAGTCATTTGAAACAGTGATCTAAATACATCATCTCCATGGAAGCGTATAATTCAGTTAAGTGCATAGTGGGATAGCTGTGGAGTTAATGATGAAATGTTTATACTGCTGAGTTTGCAACAAACAAAGAAAACAGAATATTACTTTAGTTTGACTTCAGTTGAGAAGCATCAGGAGTTCAGTTCAGAAGAACTGTTCCCTCTCAGCAGAAGAATCAAGTTTCCAGTTCAGGAGAACAGTCACCTTAGCAGAAGGACCTTAGTTTATAAATATTCTTTCCCTGGCATTGAATATCTGTTAAGGATACGGCAGAAAAATAGGTTGAAAATTAGTTTAGAAAATTCTTAACATAAACAGCAAAAGTCTTTATAGATATAGCTTTGCTTGTTTCTCTGACTAACCTTGCATTCTTGGGTTAAAAAACATGCACAGCCTTGTGTAACTGTTCAGTGACTAACCACCATGGTAACACGAGATCATAAGAACTGGGCATAGGAGTTGTTAATTCAGCCCTTGAACCTACTCCACCACTTGACATGATCATGGCTGATCTCACCTTGATCCACTTCCCTGCCTGCTCTCCATAATCCTTCAGCCCAACAGCAAATATTAAACTTATGACCCAACAACCCAAGTTTCACGGTAGGATATGACTTGTTCAGTATTACCATCAGCTGGAATCATTACAATACTTTTTTTCTTTTTAAAATAGGTAGTCTTTTGGTGTTTGGGCCAGCAAATAACATGGACTACAAAGGTTTTAGGAAAGATTGTTCTATATGATCTGAGTCAAAATTAAAAACAGAGAGGTTATGTCAATATTTCAGGCTTCAGTTGCTTCTTACCTCTACAAAATTGTGGATAGCTTCCAGGTAGACCAGATTGTTGTCATTGACATCCACACAAATGCAGAAATAGAGCCCAGCATAACGCCGATAAATTATCTTGAAGTTTCGAAACTGCAAGAGGAATGCAACAGCTTATGAAACAATTGTGACCACTGATGAAGCAACTCTATTGGCAGCAGATACATTCAAGCTTTGTATATTCGCTGTCTTGTGTATTCTATTTCTGGTAATACTTTTCTCTTCACTTGTTTTAACCCTAAATCAAAAAGTAGAGCTTGAGAGTTCAAATCCTCAGGGCAAAGATAGGCCAGACCAGTCAGAGGAGTGAAACAAAGATAGAAATTGCTGGAGAAACTCAGCAGGTCTGGCAGCATCTGTGGGGTGAAAGCAGAGTTAACATTTCAGGTCCAATGACCCTTCATTGTCAAAAGTCTGATGAAGAATCACCAGCCTCAACATTAACTCTGCTTTCACCCCACAGAATCTGCCAGACCTGCTGAGTTTCTCCAGCAATTTATTTTTGTTTCAGATCTCCAGCATCCGCTGTTCTTTGTTTTGTTCCAGTTAAAGAGGTGGCAGGTTCTGCTCCCTGACGAAATGTGTAAGCACTGGATAGTAGACAAAAGTCGCTGTCCTTTCTTCCATGTCTGTTATCATTCACTTACCTCCTCATTCAGCAAATAACAGCCTTTTCCTGCACACCAGACATGAATATTTCCTTCTACAGTGGTGCCCTATGGCACTTCATCTTTCCATCTCTATTGTCCCCCAATTTGCCCAGGATCCTGCAACTCTTCTATTTAATACTGGTTCTAGCCTCTAGCTAAGCATATTCTGCGCATTAATTCCACAACAGTCACCTCATCTGGTACAAGGCTGCTATTTTTCCCAATTTACTTATCACCTAAATGTGCATAGCATGCAAGTTCAGGTTAGCTGTGATCCTGATGCATTACATAGACCCCTTCCACGGCAACGTTCCCTTTACCATTGGTTAGTATGTTGACACCCATTTTCCCAACTTACACAAATATGACTACTTAGGCAAAAAGTACTGGAAGACACTTGGTTACTATGGAACCAAAGACATTGGATCAATGGGAACATTTTTGATTCAAGTAGTACTTAAGAGGCTTGGGCGCGAAATCTAGTCTAACAGTTCAGCGCAGTAGTGAGTGAGTGCTGCACAGTTGGAGGGCCTGTTTTTCAGATCAAACACTAAACTACAGTCTTGTCAGGTGAATGCAAAAGAATAACACGAAGAAGAAATATTTGGAGGGATATGGGCCAAGTGCAGGCAGGTAGGACTAGTTTAGTTTGGGATTATGGTCAGCATGAACTGGTTGGACTGAAGGGGTCTGTTTGTGCTGTGTGACTCTATCCCTTAACTCCATTTGAAGACAAGCAGGGAGATTTCTCGAGGTGTTTTGGCTGCCATTTGATCCACAACCAGCTAAGAGATCGAGAAAAATGTGTTTGATTGCTTTGAATTGATGGTCAACACCAAATACCACAAAGCTGTGTCTAGCAGCTGGAAGAAAGCAGGCAATTTGTTTAAAAGTAACTGTATAATACATTTTATCAAATACTGTAAGTTGAAAATTTAAATGTATCCCATCTTGTCTCCTCTGTACAAATGCATTAAAAAAATGTAAACACAAGAATGGTTTTCTAGACGCCAACACAAGCAGATGTGGTTTCAGTTTCTCTTTCCTTCATGATAAAATGTATAGTCAGAAAAACATTTGAACTGGTATCAAGTGGTTGGCAGGGCAATGTGGCAGAGAACTGATGTAACCTTGCCTAGGTTTAATTTGCATCAATCTCATCCCTGCAATTTACTCTACTATTCAGGATTCCAAACACTTGGAGAAAAAGTGACTTGCAGCAGCGTTTGCAAAGAAGGGGAGGGAAGAAAAACATGTAGCTACTAAATAAGTTATGCTTGCTTCCATCCTCAAATGAAGGTGGGGAATGAAATGATTCAGTGTAGAATATATCAACAGAACAGCTTATGGACAGCATTACAATGTTCCTGTCCTTACTAAACACATAGACTCTTTAGCAATATTTGAGAGAGCAAAGCTAGGTTGATTTTCTTTTATCCTCCCTAGCTGGGAAATGCTGGGTTGAACTGAAGTGTCTCAATTCCAGTCACGGAAATGATCTGCCAGAGGGGTATTGGACTCCAGAGGTCAGCACAGCTCAGTGTCAGAAAAGACAGTGCATTTTCCCACTGAGCCAGAGGAGTAGTTGTGCTCTCTTACATTTGATCCTTGTTTAACAGATCACAGTACGTGACAGACAAAACAGGTCATGTCCATCGTCCCTGGCATTCGTTCCCATCTGGAGCATTTCTTTTTGATGAATCAGTTTCTGGGGTCTAAATGGCATTAATATTTCTTTCACGACTCATTAAGAGTCTGTCAGTTCCAAGTCCCTGTCTTGGCATTAACCAAGCTCCATCCCTCACTCTATTCTCTTCGCTCAGTCATATGTTAATGACAGATTACAGAGTCCGTCAAAGCTATATGTTGATTGGCTAAATGATCATGCATGTGGAAAAGGACAGAAGAAAGAAAAAACCCCGCCCATGTCAACAGTTGAAGGCAGTGGTAGTAACGGACTGACAATAAGACAAATCTGTCTATAAATCACCATACCGACTGAAAGATGCAAAGCCGTCTTTGCAAAATTACTCACCATTAAACAGTAATTCAAACTTATAAGAGGCACCTTCATACTGTCACAAATGTTCTGGAGCACACCATGATTAAATGTGCAGATATTAAAAGGTGTCTTTTGAAGATATCTTAGGGAAGAAATTCCAAACATGGGGAAAGGTTGCCAAAGCTCTGTCACTAAGGGTGATGGGGTGAGAATGAAAAAGATCTAAGTGGGGAGTAGAGACTGGAGGTGAAGTGATGAGGTGGTCTGGGAAGGCACAATGTAGAACAAAACCGTGGAGGTGAGAACATCTCAAGTTGACAAACTTATAGCTGAAAAATAGGGAGACAGGGAGAAAGCGAAGACTGAAGCAAAAACAGAAATTGTTGGAAAAGCTCAGCAGGTCTCGCAGCATCTTGCCTCACAGCAACAGGGACACGGGTTTTATTCCACCCTAGGGTAACTGTCTATGTCGAGTTTGCACATTATCCCGGTGTCTGCATGGGTTTCCCCCAGGCGCTCTAGTTTCCTCCCACAGTCCAAAGATACGCAGGTGAGATGGATTGGCCATGTTCAATTGTCTGTAGTGTTCAGGGATGTGCAGGCTAGGTGGGTTAGCCATGGGAAATGCAGGGTTACAGGAATAGGGTGGGGGGTGGGTCTGGGTGGGATGTTTTTCGGGGGGTCAGTGTTTTCTCGATAGGCCGAATGGCCTGCTTCCACACTGTAGGGATTCTATGATCTGCCTCCTTCTTGAAAACACAAAATGCTTTGGTTTCAATTAATTTCCATGGTAGTGAATTCCACAGGCTCACCACTCTCTGGATGAAGAAATTTTTCCTCATCTCAATCCTAAAGAGTTTACCCCTTATCCTTAAACTATGGCCCCTAATTATAGAGTCATAGACATAGAGTCATTACAGCACAGAAACAGACCCTTCAGTCTAACTCGTCCGTGCCGACCAAGTTTCCCAAACTAAACTAGACCCATTTGCCGGTGTTTGCCCAATAGTCCTCTAAAGCTTTCCTATTCATGTACTTGTCCAAATGTCTTTTAAATGCTGTAACTGTACCTGCATCTACCACTTTCACTAGCAGTTTATTCCACATACAAACATCCCTCTGTGTGAAAAAGTTGCCCGTCAGGTCCCCATTAAATCTCTCTCCTGTCACCTTAAAATTATGCTGTCCAGTTTTGAACTCCCCAGCAGTTCTCGCAAGGGACCCACCATTCATTGTGTATATCCTTCCCTTATGAGACGTCCCATCACCCTGCACTTATTGGAATTAAATTCCATCTGCCGTTGCTCTGCCTAATTTCAGCTGATCAGTACTATATCCAGTTCTGATCGCCCTGTAGTAGGAAGGATATTAAAGCTAAAGAGGGTTCAGAAAAGATTTACCAGGATGTAGCCAGGAATGGAGGGTTTGAGTATCAGGAAAGGCTGGGACTTTCACTGGAGTGTAGGTGGTTGAGGGGTGACCTTATCAAAGTTTATAAAACAATGAGAGCTATAGGTAAGATGAATCACATGTGTCTTTTCCCTAGGGTTGGGGATTTCAAGACTAGGGGGCTTTTTTTTTTTAAGGAGAGAGGAGAAAAATTAAAAAAAAGACATGAATGACAACTTTTTTTTAAAACACAGAGTGATTCATATGTGGAATGAACTTGGGAAGTGAAAAATGCAGGTACAGTTACAAAGTTTAAAAGACATTTGGATAAGTACATGAATACGAAATGTTTGGAAGGATATGGGCCAAGCACAGGCAGGTGGGACTAGTTTAGTTTGGGATTAAGATTCTATGACCATCCCTCCTCACTATCAACACTACCACTAATTTTAATGTCATCTGCAAACTTACTAATTATACCTTCGACATTTATATCCAAGTCGGCAATGTATACACAAACAGCAAGAGTTCCAGCACTGAACCCTGTGGTACATAGCTAGTCATAGGCTTCCAATTACAAAATCAACCCTCCACTGTCACCGTTTGCCTCCTATTTGCAAGCTAATTTTGGACCCAGTTTGCCAAGCCTTGCATCCCATGAGCTCTTAACTTCTGCACCAACCTTCTATGTGGTACAATGTTAAAGGTCTGACTGAATTTCATATAAACCACATCGAATGTGCTGCTCTCATCAATATCTAGATTTTCCCGCCATCAGGAGCATCCTTTCTGTATCTAACCTGTCTAGTCCAGTTAGAATTTTATAGGTATATATGAGATCTTCCCCCTTATTCTTCTAAACTCTAGTGTATACAATCTTAACTCAACGTCTCCTCATTCACAAGTCCTGCCACCCCAGGAATCAAGCTGGTAAACCTTTGCTGCACTCCTTCTAAAGCAGGAACATAAGCCTCAGATAAGGAGTCCAAAACTGACATAATATTCCAGGTATGGCCTCAACAATGCCCTGTATAATTGCAGCTAGACACTCTTGTTCCTGTACTCAGCAACAACCCCAACAATATTGATATTAAAACGTGCTGCAATTGTCTTGACAGATTAAAACTGAAGGCTCCAAGCTGTAAAGACAGGATGGCTGCTACAGGTTTGGTTTTGATCTGTGCTGTACATGGAATCTTAGCCAAGTAACATTAGGCATGCTATAACTAACTAGAGCACCTGCAGTATGGATATGTCTGGGCCAGTGAAGAGGAATTAGCCAGGGCCTCCAGTCCTAAAGACTATACTGGAAGTGTGTGTGGTAACCAGATGAGGACATCGCTGGGCTCAGTTTTGTCACCCTTCGATTCACATAGACAGATGGCATTCGCTGTTAACGTTTACACAGAAACAACTGTCTCTTGGGTGCATCTATCAACGTGATCTTGATCCATTTTATCACCACCCATCATTCATTGAGTTTTTTTCTTTTAAGATTTGCTGATAAAAATTATTTAGTATAACAAGGTAAATTAAATGTTGGTCTGTCACTGGGAAAATTCAATGGCAGAGCATTTAGAAGCACATAATATGATGAAGCAGAATCAGCACGCCTTCATAAAGAGGAATTATGCCTAACAAATTTATCAGAATTCTCTGACAAGGTAACAAGCAGGATAAATAAAGGGGAAGCTGTGGATGTACTGTATCTGGATTTTGAAAAGGCGTTTGATAAGGTACTACACGCTAAACTACTTAATAAGAGCCCATGGGTTTGGAGCTACTATACAAGCATGGATAGAGGATTGGCTAACTAAGAAGACAGGGAATTCAGATAAGGGGGTATTTTCAGGATGCAACCTGTAGCTAGTGGAGTGCTATAGCGATCAGAGCTAAGGCCACAGTTATTTACAATATATAGTCACGACTTAGACGAAGAAAGTGAATGTACTACAGCTACGTTTGCAGATGACACAAAAGTAGGAAGGCCAAATGGTGAGGATGAGCACAGAGAGTCTACAGAGGGATATGGACAGGTTAAGCAAGTGGGTGAAAAACGTGGCAGATGGAACATAATATAGGAAACTGTGAAGATGTGCACTTTGGTAGGAAGCATACGTAAGTTGAATAGTATTTAAATGGAGAAAGACTGCAAAAAGTGACAGAACAGAAGGATTTGGGAGTTCACGTGCATGAATCATAAGAAGCTAGCATTCAAATTCAGTAGGTAATAGGGAAGGCAAATGGAATGTTGGCCTTTATTTCAAAGGGAATGGAGTATAAAAGTAGGGATGTTTTGCTAAACATGCAAGGCACTAGTCAAACCACATTGGAATACTGGGAACTGTTTTGGGCCCTTTATTGAATGAAAAATGTACCAGCAATGGGGGCAGTCCAGAAAATATTCATTAGGCTGATACCAGGTATGGAGGGATGGTCTTATTGGAAAGGCTCAGTAGGTTGGGTTTGTAATCGTGGAATTTAGAAGAATAAGAAGCTTACTGAGACATACAAAACCCTTAAGGGACTTGACAGGGTTGCTGCAGCAAGGTTGTTTCCCCTTGTGGGAGGGTCTAGGACCAAAGGACATAATCTCAGAATAAAGTGTTGCCCATTTAAGATAGTGATGAGAAGCAATTTCTTCTCTCAGAGGGTAGTGAATTTATGGAATCATTTGCCACAGTGGACTGTCAAGGTGGAGTCATTAACAACATTCCCTCTAAGCTCTGTTGCTGTGCAAGTGTGCAGTTTCTCCAAGATTCTGCGCACGTCAACTGGCATCGGCACGCTGATTATACAATTGACTTCTGCTTCCAGAAGTTGCTACCACACATGGACCGCAGAGTCCTGCACGGCTGGAAAGAAAATTAGAGGGAACGCTGTTGACTATATTCAAGGCTTAGACAGACATTTAATCAATAAAGGAATCAAAGATGATAGGGAAAAGACAGGAAAGTATTGAGGATTATCAGATCACCAATAATTTCATTGAATGGTTTACTTCTGCCCCTATGACTTCTGGTTTTGTGGTTACTGCAACAGCAGACTCATAGATAGCACAGAAGGAGGTCAGCTCTGCTAGCCAACAAAAATCTGGCTTCACCAGTAGCATTTTTTAGCTTAGGCCCATGTCTATGGGGGCTATGGCAACGCAAATTAATATCCTAATATTACTCATAGAGTCATACAGCACGGAAACAGACCCTTGAGTCCAACTCGTCCATGCCAACCAAGTTTCCCAAACTAAACTAGTCCCACTTGCCCATATCCCTCTAAACCTTTCCTATTCATGTACCTATCTAAGTGTCTTTTAAATGTTGTAACTGTACCCGCACCCACCACTCCCTCTGGTAGCTCATCCTACATCTGAAACACCCTCTGTGTGAAAAAATTGCGCCTCAGGTCCCTTTCAAATCTTTCTCCTCTCACCTTAAAAATATTCCCCCTAGTCACCCACCCTGGGGGAAAAGACTTTTGCTATTCACCCTATCTATGCCCCTAACGTCACCTCTCAAACTCCTACACTCCAGTGAAAAAAGTCCCAGCCTACCCATATAACTTAAACCCTCCAGTCCCAGCAACATCCTGGTAAATCTTTTCTGAACTCTTTCCAATTTAATAAAATCCTTCCTGTAGCAGGGCGACCAGAACTGTACACAGTACTCCAAAAATGTCCTTGCCAGCATCCTGTACAACCTCAGCATGACGTCCCAACTCCTTTACTCAATGGTCTGAGCAATGGAGGCAAGCGTGCTAAATACATCTTCTTAACTATCGTCTACCTGTGATGCAACTTTGAAAGAAATATGTACCTGAACACCCAGGTCTCTCTGTTCGGCAACACTACCTTGGACCCTACCATTAACTATATAAGTCCTGCCCTTGTACGTTTTACCAAAATGCAATACCATGCGTTTATCCAAATTAAACTCCATTTGACACTTCTTACACCATGCGCCCAATTGATTAAGATCCCTTTGTAATCTTAGAAAACCTTCTTCACTATTGACAATACCATTAATTTTAGTATCATCTGCAAACTTACTAACCATGCCTCCTAAATTCTCATCCAAATCATTTATATAAATGACAAACAAAAGTGGACCCAGCACCGATCACTGCAGAACATCGCTGGTCATAGGCCTCCAGTCTGAAAAACAACCATCCACTACCACCCTCTGTCTCCTACCATCAAGCCAATTTTGTACCAAATTGACAAGCTCACCCTGAATCCAATGTGATTGAACTTTACTAATTAGTCTACCAAGCAGAACCTTACTGAAGGCTTCACTGAAGTCCATGCAGACAACATCTATCACACTGTCCTTATCAATCTTTTTGGTTACATCTTCAAAAAAAAACACATTCCAGTTTGTGAGACATGATTTACCACACACAAAACCATGCTGACTATGCCTAATCAGTTCTTGCCTCTCCAAATGCACATAAATCCTATCTTTTAGGATCACCTCCGACAACGTACCCACCACTGATGTCAGACTCTCAGGTCTATAGTCCCAGGTTTTTCATTATAGTCTGTCTTAAATAAAGGCATATTAGCAACCCTCCAGTCCTCAGGCACCTCACCCATGGTTATAGATGATGCAAATATTTCTGCTAGGGGCCCCGTAATTTCCTCCCTAACTTCCCACAATGTGCTGGGATACACTTGATCAAGTCACAGAGATTTATCCACTTTTATGTTTTCTAAGACCTCCAGTACTTTCGCTTTGGTAATATGAATTGTTTTCAAAGCACAATATTTATTTCCCTGAGTTCTCTAGCCTCCCTTTATTTCTCCACAGTAAAAACTAATGTTAAATATTCATTTAATAACTCTCCCATCTCGAGGTTCAACACAAAATTGACCTCGTTGATCTTTAGCAGGCCCTACTCTCTATTCTTTTGCTCTTAATGTACTTGTAGAATCTCTTTGGATTATCTTAACCTTATCTGCCAAGGTTATTTCATGTTCCTTCATTGCCTTCCTGATTTCTCTCTTAAGAATATCCCTACACTCTTTATACTCTTCAAGAGATTCACCTGTTCCCAATGTCTATACCTAATCGATGACTCCTTCTTATTCTTGATCAGAGCCTCAATATCTTTATTCATCCATTGTTCCCTAATCATACTAGCCTTACTCTCACACTAACAGGAACATAATGCTTCCAAACTCATTACCTCACTTTTGGAAGCCTCCCACTTTCCAATTGCATATTAGAGCTTCTGACTCAAATACCTTTTCGGCAGTGAATTCCAGATTCCCATCATCCTCTGAATGAAATAAATTCTCCTCTTAACATTTTGCTTAATTCTATGCCCCCTGGTTATTGATCCCTCTCTTCATAGAAGAAAGTGCCTTCCAATCCATCCTATTTTCACTTCGCCAAGGAAAACATCAGCCTATCCAATCTTTCCGCATTGCTCAGATCCTCCAGGCTAGGCAACATCCCAGTAAATAAAAACCGAAAGAACTGCTGCAAATCAAGAACAAAAACAGAAGTTGTTGGAAAAGCACAGTAGGTTTGACAGCATCTGTGAAGAAAAATCAGAGTTAACGTTTTGGGTCCATTGACTCTTCCTCAGAACTGACGGTGGGCCATCGGTTCAGAGGAAGGGTCACTGGACCCGAAATGTTAACTCTGATTTTTCTTCACAGATACTGCCATACCTGCTGAGCTTTTCCAGCAATTTGTTTTTGTAGCATCCCAGTAAATCTCCTCTGACCCTTTATAGTGTAATCACACCCTTTCCGTAAAGAGGTGACTTAAACTGCATATAATACTTTGAGTTGTGATCTAACTAGCCTTTTATATAGTTCTAGCATATCCTATAAGATGATAAGAAATAGGAACAGAGAAGGTCTTTCGGCCCCTAGAGCCTGCTCTGCCATTTAATAGGATCATGGCTGAGAGCACATTTCTCACATCCACCTTCCTGCCCTTTCCCCATCACTCTCGACTCCCCTACTGATCAAGAATCTATCTCAGCCTTCAATATAGACAAGGACTCTACCCCCATAGCTCTCTGCGGCAAGGAATTCCAAAGAAACACAACCTGCTGAGAGAAGAAAGTCCTCCTCATTTCAATCTCAGATTGCTGCCTTTTTATTCTGAGACTGTGCACTTTAGTCCTAGACTCTCAAGTGAGGGGAAACATTCTCTCATCATTTACCCCGTCAAGCCCCTTAAGAATCCTAAATGTTTCAATGAGATCACCTCTCATTCTTCTAAATTCTAATGAGTACAGTTCCAACCTGTTTAATCTTTGCTCACGAGATTACCCTTCCATACTGGGGATCACCCTAGTGAACTTTCTCTGAATACCTCTAACGAAATAATACAACTTCTTAAATAAGGGGACTAAAACTGCTCACAGTACTCCAGATAGGGTCTCATCAGCACCTTGTACAATTGCAGTAAAACCTCCCTACTCTTATAACTCCTACCCATTTGAAATAAAGGCCAACATTCCTTCAGCCTTCCTGATTACCTGCTGCCCATTCAGTAGCTTTCTGTTTTGTGCATGAGTATCCCTTTGTGCTACAGCTTTCAGAAGTTTCTCTCCACTTAAGTAAATTTTTTTTTAGTTCTCCCTTCCAAAATTAACAACTACACATTTTCCCACATCATAGTCCATTTGCCAACTTTTTGCCCGCTTACTGAACCACTCAATATCTCCACATAAACTGTTTGTATCCCCTCCACAACTTGCCTTTCCATTAATTTGGCCTTCTTGCTCTTGTATTCTATACCTTGGGGCAATAAAGGCAATAATCCCATTTGCATTCTAAACCACCTTATTTATGTGCCCTACGACTGTCTGGATCTACAGGCATGCTTAAAGGTTCCTCTGATCTTCAGTGCTGAAATGTAAATAAAAATGTTTTTAACATTTGCGAATAATTTTCATTAACCAATTCAAAACATTTTTGAAACCAAGTTTAACAGAGGTGCAATGACGAGAAGCCAATCTATGCTGTTTTTAACATGCCAGGCACAGTTCTCATTTTGCCTGACTTTCTGAGGCTTACAGTCTTTTCCTGATAAATTATTGTTCAACCTCAGAGTCCATGGCACTGTTAACTGTGTTATTGAAAGGATACTTATTTGTAATCTGATAAGCATGCCGTGTCCAAATACTAACTGAGGAATAGCCACATGGGCCAATATCAGTGAGCTGTTAATGCCTCAGCATAAATCAGTGGCTCATGAAGAACAAAGGAAATAGAAATGTTTTTCAGAAAGAACTCGAGTTCCACTGCTCACTGGTGTCATGCTAAATGCATTATACTCAGTAAGGGCTGATAGATTTTAAAAAATCAGAATACACTGTTTTCAGTTCATCAAAATCTTCAAGTTGGCATGAGTGACAGCCTAATCACAATGTCTACTTAGATTGTGCAGGTTGGTACTCCATGATTTCAGCATACAGGGCCTTGACGTTGGAATGGCTAAAATTGAGAAGGAAGTGAGTAAGGATTGAGCCTTTGTGCACTCCTGTGTTTTGCTGCAATAACACTCAATGTTACTATTCTGCAGCTCTTTTGTCTGTTGTTTTCAGGTCTGAAATTGAATCCTGTTTACCATTAAAATACGCTCATTGATACAGTGATGTTGCCAGTCTGTGCATGACCCTGATTGTAAAGCTGTTTGAACTTATGGGTCTGGAGGTTTGTTGAAGACTGTTATTAGCATGATACATTTTTGATGGATGTGAACTAAATCAGAACACTGAAACCTGCTATTATCAGCATTTGGAGATATGTGTATGAAAATGGGAGGACAGTTTAATTGTTTTCAGAATCAGAGGCCCCATGATATGCAACATGGGAGGCTCCTGACAACAAAACTCTTGGGGAATCTTGGCTTGGTTGGTTGGTGTACCACCTGGAGTGGTACTTATTGCTAGAGAACAGAAAGATTATTTATTTCTGCCAGTGATATGCATGCTGTGTATCAGCAAGGAATAGCCACATGGGCCAGATATCAGTGAATTGCTACTGCCACAGTACAAATCAGTGCTGTCTAAAGAGGGGGGAAAATAGAAGTATTTTTCAGAAAGAACGAATCCCGTTGCTCATTGGTGCCATGGTAAGCTGACTTTGTGCAGTAGGAGCTGTAAGATTTAAAAAACAGTCAGTACTCAGAGGACTAATATGACTCTCATAACACCAAAGAAGTAAACAAAACAGTGAACAAACAGCAACGCAGCACAGGGCTAATTGGAGCAGTATGTGAAACTAATGACTCAAAGGCAATCAAGTTACATATTAGATATGTCCCACTAGAGCAGCATTGTGAATACATGAGTGTCACTCTCTTGAAATACTACCCACTAAGATTACATGCAGGCAGATGTTACTGTCTGTGGGGTCATCCTTCTGTTGATTCTGCCAGATGTTAGTATTCACTTTTAGTGACAAATGACCAGAATTAGCTGTAGTATTTGGACAGCTATTTCTTTTATAAATCTGTTAAAGGCATCGGCTTCGAGAATTCCAAAATAAAACCGGATATGTTAATTGCAACATCTCCAACTGTTGGCTCAGTGGAGATTAATTCATTCATTACAAATCAGGAACTAAATCAATGATCTTCTGGTTAAAGGCTCAGTGCCGTTTGCAGAGCAGCCAGGTTCTTCCCCCTTTCAGTGGTGAACTCATTACCTAATACAAAGTAAGTTTAAAGAAAAACAGCAGAAGGTTAAATTTTCAGTGTATTGTGGATTGTTGGATCTCAGCTGGGGCAGTGTGGGGTGTTGCAATTTATTTGAGAAAGCAGAGTCAGGCAGAAGGACATCTTGCCCCAGACTGCTATCAGCAACATCCCCAGCACCCACACACAACCCACTGGAAAGGGTGCACACGTGAATATTGGATGAATCGGACTCAGCTGCCTAAACTGACTGATAGTCTATTGACAAACGGCCATGGCTCGCATGCAAATAATAATTGGTGGGTCAAGCTACCCAAGGATGATGCCTGCAGAAGAGGTGTACAGCAAATTGACAAAAAAAAACTGTTCAAGGCTGAAGTCAACATCCAGTGCAACAACATTATTTCCTTTATAGTGTTATGGACCAGACCAGACCCCCTCAAAGTATCTTAAGATAGTCTAGACCCTAACCTTTTCTTATTTTAAAGGTAAGTATAAGATGTTGCATTCCAGATGCAATTCGGTTGGTCAAACTACCAGATTTGAAACAAAGCACAGTCTATTCATATACCCTAGTTAAAATAGAATAAAAGAAAAAAAATTGGTTTAGCTATAGCTCTATTAGAAAACTTAACAGAATAATAGATTAGTTAGTTACTAAACAGTAACTGTTCCAACATAGTAACATCCCATAAACACACCCTTGGCAAAAGGCAAATTCAGAAAACAAATTGTCTTACATGAAACTCTAGCAGTAGGAAGAGAACCTCAAGCTTTTAGCTGTAACCAAGAGAGGAGAGTGTAGCAGGGAGAGAGGTACTGCAGCTGCCAAACCTTGCTGTGACTCCAGCAACAACTGCGACTGAAAAACTAAGAAATTAAAAATCTTGGTTCTGACAGAGCTTGGCCACACCCACTCAGGCTGCTTCTATTGTTCCAACTTTTAAAAATCCCCAAGGCCTCACAAGCTGCTTACGAGTTTTCAATAGACATCTCAGCACCTCCAATTTAAAATTTTTCTTTTAAAGAAAAGGTCAACATCTGGATGGGTATATGAATAGGAAGTGTTTGAAGGGACATGGGACAAATACTGGCAAATCAGACTAGATTAATTCAGGATATCTGGTTGGTATGGATGAGTTGGACTGAAAGGTCTGTTTCTATGCTGTTCAGCTCTATGGCTGTATGAGTCTAAGATAACTTCTTAAAGCCATAGTATCATCACAATAGGGAAGAAGTTCTAGACAGTGAAGATTGACCTGCATTCTGGTTCAACTTGCGTGAATTTAAGGAATTTTAATTTCAGCTTCCTTTAAGAATTCTCTCTAAGAATGTGCCTTTGCACATTCCTAACAGACATCTGTGTCTGAACACCCAGTCAAGCTGAAAGCTTCACATTTTAAATTGGGACTAACATCTGGCAGTGCTAACATGAGAAACTTCCCTTAAACAGCAACACATACAAATGTAGGCTTTCTACATTACAAAACAGTGGCATTGACATTTGAACAATGCTGATTTGACTCTGGTGAGACATACCCAAAATGTAAATTGTTTTTTTGGATGGAACATGTAAATTGTTTTTTTGGATGGAACCTACACAAACTGCAGCTATGTACCTTTTAGTTTATTCATTCATAGAATGTGGACATCACTGGCTGGGCCAGTATGTCATGACCATTCTAACTGTCCCTTGAGAAGGTGGTGGTGCAGTCACATTCTTAGTGTAATTACAATCACAGTGATGAAGGGAGTCCTAGGATTTTGATCCAGTGATAGTGAAGAAATGGCAATATATTTCCATGTCAGGATGGTATGAGGTTTGGATGGGAACTTGCAAGTGCTTGTGTTCTCATGTACTTGCCACCCATGTCCTTCTAGTTGACGGCTTCCCAAAGTGGGGCTCAGGGCCTCAAGTGGGGTAGCAAGCTGGAATTTTGGAGTTATAAATTCTGAGGCAGTAATGATTGCTGTGGAACTCTGACAAGAGTCATAACAACTGCACTCCTTCTTTAACAAGTTCCCAGTCTCAGATTGGGGTTACCACAATAGGATCACAGTGAGAAGAAGTTTGGGAAATACTGCACTAAATTGTAGGGATTATGGGTTTAGAAGGTGCTCGCAAAGAAGCCTTGATCAATCTTTCAGCAAAAACACTCAGTTTGCACTTTTCTTTCAATATACTAGTTACTCAAATGTTTTTTTTGAAGTAGAATTCATCTGCTTTATCACTCCTTATGTCACGACGCATCATCCAATACCAATAGGGTGGTCAGATTATCTTTTCTATCAAGTTGACTGCCACATTTCCTACTGTGACTACACTTCAAAATTATTTCAATGGTTGTAAAGGGCTTTGGAATATCATGACGTTTGCAAAGTGATTTTTAAAAATGTCTTGCTAACCCACAGGGCTGATGCATTTGAGAGCAATCTTTGAAGAGCATTCTTATCTCCTTTACCGTTGGAAATTCAGCCTCCAGTTACAGAGCTGAAACAATGAACTCTGCTTGTTGTACAAGAAAAAGCATCAATTACCCCCATATCCCCACACCCCAGTTCAACTACATGATGTATCTTTTTACAATGTGGATTCTTCTCTAATCACCCACCCCTTCCAAAGCATTTTATTATGGTGGATACCATTTTGTAGCAAACACCCACTGTCGGAAAGGTAGAAACAAAATTAATCACGCAACCAAGTGACTATACTTTATGTGAGAGCACAGAATTTAGGTATCAATACGCTATTCAACTGAGAGAACGTCACAAATGAGCCCATATTCACAGATGTTTTCCAGCAACAGTATGGCCAGAAATCAGGAGGAAAGCTCTTGAGCTAATTTATCCTGTTCTTAGTCCAGATGTACTAATGGCAGCTGCAGGATGCTTGACTACCAATGTGCACATGTTTGATAATGTTGTATGACAAGGAGGAAGTGAAATCATGCACAGAAACCAAGTACCAAATTCAGTTAGAGATGAAGAACCACACTCGCTCCAATAACTTGACCACAGCAGCCTCAAAAATCCTGAAGCCATACCGTACCTCCACAAAGTTGGTGTGTTTGGCATCACGTACGGTCACCACTGCATGAACCTCCTCAATGAGCTTCTGTTTCTCATCATCATCAAACTGCATATACCACTTTGCCAAGCGGGTTTTCCCAGCACGGTTCTGAATAAGGATGAAACGGATCTAAAGAGAGAAAAGCAAACTGCTGAACTGAAGTGGTGATTTTTTTGATTGAATTAGTGTCAATGGGAAAATTTTGCAACAACCTTACACGAGAAATACCAACGAAACCTTTTCACCCCTTATTACTTTGCAAAGTATGCTCCCTTCCATTTCTTCTGTGCAACATGTCTGGGTGCAGTACCCAGTGAACAAACTCCTCCCCCCCCCCCCCCCCCCCCCCCCCCCCCCCCCCCCCCCC
>NC_063370.1:7776857-7782703 GCF_021869965.1 Rhincodon typus
GTGTGTACTAGTGTTCTGCTAATCCTGCCTCACAGAAGATTAGTTATGTTGGCAACTCAACAGAATTGGAGAAACAGAAATCACACCTCACGGCTTGATCAGCCCTGTTTGTTCTTCTTCTTTCTCCTTTCGCCTCTCAGGCAGCTGCCAACACATTCTGTGGTCTCATTCCTTGTGTGTCAATAACCCTACGAGAGTCATTAAACAGTGTGTGTAATGGGCTATTCAATCTAGAAGTGCTCTGCAATGGAGAATGGTAGTGTCTGTACCCGATATCACTGGATAGCAATTGAGCATGGAGAAGCAAAAAACAACTTCCATTCCTCATCCAGGAGTACCTAACTGAAATGAAGCGACATGCACTGCTTGGAATCAACCATAATAGCACAGACTAGGGATCAAACGTGGAACATTCTTAACCTTTATGGTCCAGCAGAATCTTTATAGGTGTTGAAGGAAAGCAGTAAGAAATTAGGTACATAAATTGCAAGTAGTAAATATCCCACCAACTAATATTTCCAAACCATGCCTAGTGGGTTTTCATTAAATGAACAAGAATAACACCATTCCATTGAACTGGGTTTAATATATTCTAACAGTTGGAGGTTGTGCTGAATCCAGTCAAGCACAACATTTCTGATAGTTGTTTGGGAAGCGTAAGCAGCTGTCCAATTTTCTTTTATAAATTAGCAATACACGTCATAAATTGGCTTTCAAAAACTGATATGGAGGTAACAGCCTTGACAATTGGTCCACATAATTCTTTCAAGCTGGCCTCTGGAATTGTGTCAGAATTGAATTTCAAGGTGGCCTGAATCTATACGACTAAGAAAAATTGACAGGGCTTCTCACATTGAAAGGAAGTTTATGGGTCAAGCATCAAATGAACATACCACATACACATGTACACAATAAGAAAATGTTTATAGCAATTCTTCACAACTGGATGGGATACAACAAAAAGATTAATCCTTGGCTTAATTCTTCCCTTTTTTGTCAATACACAATCAGAACATAGAATCACAGAGCTGTACAGCATGGAAACAGACCCTTTGGTCCAATTCGTCCATGCCAACCAGATATCCTAAATTAATCTAGTCCCATTTGGCCCATATCCCTCTAAACCCTTCCTATTCATACATCCTATTCAGATGCCTTTAAATGTTATAATTCTACCAGTCTCCACCACTTCCTCTGATATCTCATTTCATACATGCACAACCCTCTACGTGAAATAACTGTCCCCCCAGGACCCTTTTAACTCTTTCCCCTCTCACCTTAAATCTATGCCCTCTAGTTCTGGACTCGCCCACCCCAGGGAAAAGACCTTGGCCATTCACCCTATCCATGCCCCTCATGATTTTATATACCCCTCAGCCTCCAATGCTCCAGGGAAAATAGCTCCAGTTTATTCAGTCTCTGCTTACAGCTCAAAGCCTCCAATCCTGGCAACATCCTTGTAAATCTTTTCTGAACCCTTCCAAGTTTCGCAACATCCTTCTTACAGCAGGGAGGCAAGAGTCGAATTCAGCATTCCAAAAGTGGCCGAACCAATGTCCCGTACAGCCGTAACATGACCTCCCAATTCCTATACTCAATGCACTGACCAATAAAGGCAAGGATGGCAAACGCCGTCTTCACTATCCTGTCTACCAGTGACTCCATTTTCAAGGAACCATGAACCTGCACTCCAAGGTCTCTTTGTTCAGCAACACTCCCCAGGACCTTCCCATTAAGTGTATAAGTCCTGCCCTGATTTGCCTTTCCAAAATGCAGCAACATCTTTGAACACCTTTGAGCATCCCTAAGCAAACGGCCTATGTGCACCGCCTTCTGTCTGAATGTGTACTATGTTGGTATCAAGACCTATTGCTCTGTTTCCGATTCAAGCTAATTTTAAAAAAAATCTGACATGGGTTCAAGGATTAAGACATGATCCACTCGTCACACAGTAACCAATTTCTGCCCTACTCTTCAACAGTGGTGTTTAGATGCCAGGTCTGGTCTAGCTCTAGATCAGTGGTAAGTAACCCTAAACATATTGATGGTGGAAGATTCAGTGATGGTGATGCCATTAACAATCACGGAGAGGTGGCTGAGTTCTCTTACTTGAGGTCGTAATAACCTGGAAGATACAGGAATGTAACACTCTAATTTTCAGATTATCCTGGTTTTTATTTAGGCTGATATATTTTACCCCATTTTTAAGAGACTGTTGATCGAACTGAATATTATGGAACTGTTCACAAGTAACCCTCTTCCTTCCATAGCATTTGATAGAGGGAAAGTCATCAATGAAGCAACTTAAGATGCTTGGGCTGAGGATACTTCCCGGAGAAACACTTACGGTGATGTTCTTCCCTGCTGCAAGCAAAACAAAAACTTGCACAAACCTACTGACCATTTTATTTACAATCTCTACTCACTGACTTCTATCCTTAAATGAGACCCTACTGTATGGGCCTTGACTGATCACTTAATTTGGTTATTAAACAACATACAATCAGAAGTCACTACATTAGAAAACGTTTACTTGCATCCTTGGGTGCCAAGTACGTATAGAATTCAAGGTGAAATTGACAGAGGCCACCAGTGAAGTAGACTAACACTCCTTAAACATATTTTTACATTCATACAAGACAAGGAAGTTTGAAGTCTATATTCATTCCACTCTCAATTCTTAGCAGGAAATTAGATAGCACCAGAAAGTCAAAGGTAAAGGAATGTTTCAACTGGAAGGTAGACATTTTTGATCAGATATAACTGTAATCCAGAAAATTCCGTGGAAACAGCAGATCTTTGAAGGCGTAATGGATTATTCATTATTTTATGAGAAGGTAAGAAAACATGTTTAATTTCAACTTGCAGTAAAGGAGACTTAACTAGTCTTACCCTGCCCTGCCCTGATCTGGTTGACTGCAACTGCAGGCAGCAAGGACACCTCCCAAGGATGGCGGAGAGTTCAATTTAAATATGCAAATGTTTTGAATATCCCTGAGCGTAACTGCTTCATCATTGGAACCTGCACTTTAGCTACCAAAGCAGGAAACTCTGGAATTTGCTCTCTAAACCTTTTTTCCTCTTTTCTTCTTAACATATTCCTTAAAACCTAATTGCTTGTTCAAGTCTGTCCATATGGGCTTAGTGCCAATTCTAATTAATACCAATGAAGCCCTTTGGACTGTTTTATCGGCTGGAATCTTACATGGGTCTGAGCGATGTGTGCTAAGGTGAGATTTGTGGCAGAATCAGACGAGATGCTCAGTGGGGCTGATCTCAATGTAAGGTGCATCTTGCTGCATCTTTTATGCTTTCACTGAATGGTGAGGCGAGTCTCTCACTAGGTAGCGGTTTGTTGCCAATTCAGGGGATTATGGTTTTATTTTAAATGCCTTTTTATTGCCACAACTCACCTCATTTATATTCAGTAAAGTATAAAGCTGAATGTGTCAAACAAGGTAAATGTCAAGAATTCAACACGGAATCAGATTAGGTACTTACTAACCTCCAAGAATCCTCGTGGCACATTTACAATTCACTGACACCACATTTCTGCACTTGAATGCTGCATCAATAACTATTATTGTGATGCTGCCACAGGCACACTCTGCACTTGGGGACATGCAACAAGTTCATGGACTACACAAGTCTCAAGCCTATTTGCTTGCTATCATAGCACTTGTTCACTCAGAGTCTACCTGGACGCTCACAGCATACCTGTCACTTATGCCTCATCTTGCCCTTTTGTGGTTTGCCCCCACAGCCAGATATAATAGGCTCATATTTTCTGGCTATTTAGTGCAGACATAAAGGCAGGAAAGCTTGACAAGATTGTCAGCAGTTCGCCAGAATCGGAGGAGCATGGGCTTGATTTTTAACTCCTGGCCTCAAGCTAGAATGACTTATCAAGCTCCCAAAGATGTCATCAGAGATCAATTTGCATATTTAAATTGAACTCCGCACCATCTTTGGGAGGTGTCCTTGCTGCCTGCAATTGCAGTCAATTAGATCAGGGCAGGGCAGGGTAAGACTGGTTAAGTCTCCTTTACTGCAAGTTGAAATTAAACATGTGTTTTCATAAAATAATGAATAATCAATTACACCTTCAAAGACCTGCTGTTTCAATGGAATTTTTCTGGATTACAGCTATATCTGATCAAAAATGTCTACCTTCCAGTTGAAACATTCCTTTACCTTTGACTTTCTGGGGCTATCTAATTTCCTGTTAAGAATTCTGAGAGTGGAATGAATATATTTAAGGAGTGTTAGTCTACTTAACTGTTGGCCTCTGTCAATTTCACCTTGAACTCTATATGTACTTGGCACCCAAGGATGCAAGTAAACGTTTTCTAATGCAGGGACTTCTGATTGTATGTTGTTTAATAACCAAATTAAGTGATCAGTAAAGGCCCATATAGTAGGGTCTCATTAAGGATAGAAATCAGTGAGTAGAGATTTTGTGCAAGTTTTTGTTTTGCTTGCAGCAGGAAAGAAAGGTATGAGAGATGAGGACCTCCCGCAGTTTTTAATATTCTGAGAATGAATAGCCCTGAAACCCTGTGCAGCAGAGCTAGCCACTCCTTTAAGTCAAAAGAGATAGCCTTTGTATGGGTGCTGGCACAGTAAGTCAATGGCAGCGTCTGATACTAGCTCAGAGGCTTGATAACAGGCAGCCAGAGGTGCTCATAGGCATGATGGAGTGAGTAACTAAATGGCGACCACCCATCTTGACTCTTCCTGTTCTACTGTCAGCTGTTTTCCTCCTGGAATGAGGGCGAGGTAGGTATTAAGGGAGATGAAAGTCGGTGGAAGTATCCAAGCAAGTGAGTAGATGGTGCAGAGGACATGCAGATTAAGTACTGACAGGGATTGAGGATGAGAGTGAGTGAGGATGATGTTATAAGCAATAGTGACAGTGGTAAAGTATGAGCCTTGGTAGGAGATGGACACAATAGCAGAATTAGAATGATTGTGAGGAATTGGAGAGAAGGTGGTGACACTTAATAGAATCACAGTAGTGTTACAGTGCAGAAGGTGGCCATTTCAGCTCATCGTGCCTTCATAGGATTAAATTAAATGGGCATCGTGACCTTGTGCCAATCTCCTGCTTTCTCCCAGACCCTTGCACATTATCTTTTATCCAAATAATCATCCAATGGCCTCTTCAATGCCTCAACTCAACCTGCCTCCACCATGCTTCAAGGCAGTGCATTCCGTACCTTAACTACTCACTGAGTGAAAATGTCTTTCCTCATTTCAACCTTGCTTCTTTTGCACAGCATTTTAAATCTATGCCCTCTTGTTCTTGTTCCTTTTCCTTTTACAAGTGGTAACAGTTTCTCTCTAGATACTCCAGACTGCCCACTCAATATTCAGATCTCCTCTCAGTCTTCTCTCCAACAACAGTCCGAAATTGTTCAATTTATCATAAAGTTCCTCACCCCTGAAAGTGTTCTTGTAAACCGCCTCGACACTCTCTCCAATGTGTTCACATCCTTCCTGTAATATGACACCCAAAACTATACACAATACTTCAGCCACTATCTAATAAATGTTTTATACAAGTCCAATGCCACCTCTTTGCTCTGATACTCTATGCCCTTATTAATAAAGTGGAGGATACTATATGCAGAACAGTCTTCTTACAAAGCGGGGAAGGTCATTGACTTTCTACCCGCATTGCAGTGCATACTTCCAAATAAAGTACAGGAAGGCTCCAGACTGAGTTACAGTTCACATGCATAGCAGGTTTTTAAAGATGATATAGGTGCAAAAGATAACAAGGTGTAGAGCTGGATGAACACAGCAGGCCAAGCAGCATCAGAGGAGCAGGAAAGCTGACGTTT
>NC_063370.1:7807703-7847943 GCF_021869965.1 Rhincodon typus
TATTATCTATGTTTAAAATAACTATCCTTTTTTCAAATGTGAGGTTTTTTTCCTTCGTTCCAAATCTTTAAAATTAAGTTTGAGTTTTTAATCATTCCAGCCTCCAATGAGCTCACATTTCCAAGAGTAGTTACATTGACCATCTTCAGACACGGTCAGATTTCAGAATTTTCAAATTCACTGTCTGTCATAAAGCCTGCACTGCAGCTGCTTGCTGATAGCTGCGCAAGGTCAAATCTCCTGGAATTCTTAGATAACTTGCAGGATACACTTCTGACTAAAGACAGGAATAGAAGGGGTTATATGGCCTGTTCTGAATTCTGACCGGCAACAACCTATCTTGGTTTGTAAGGGGGCAAGAGAGGGCCTAGTAAAGAAGCTTGTTGACCATATATGAAGGTTTCATTACCTCCAAACAAAAGCAAAAACAGCAGTGTGCTAAAAGTGTATGGGCTTTGTATTCTAGCTTTTGAGAAGTAGAGAAAAGAGCGGGAGGAAAAAGAATGTTTACTGCAAAGCTACCAAGGCAGCACATGGGAGAGAGGTGGTCTTTTAGGATTGATTATGTTATATGTGAACTTGGGAAGTTTTTTTTTTGTGCAATTCAATGTAGTTGTGCCTGGAAAGTTAATATTTAGACAATGTTTGTTTATTTTAGTTTGCTTGTAACAATAAACATTTTCACCTGAAATCTTGTTGGGTGATTCTCTGTTACTGATTGGAAACTTGAGTACCTTTTAAAAAAGTTATCTGTTTCTAAATGGAGGTAACAACATTTTTCCAAACAAAAAAATTATTGTTTGTTAACACCCAAATGATTTTGGTTGAGTCAGTAGGAAGAGTTCTGAGGAAGGGTCACCGGACCTGAAATGTTAACTCTGTTTTCTCCTTCACAGATGCTGCCAGACCTGCTGAGCTTTTCCAGCAACTTTGTTTTTGTTCCTGATTTACAGCATCTGCAGTTCTTTAGGTTTTTATTTGGTTTTTATGGTTGAGTTGGTGGTTTGTGGTCCCACCAAAAGTGTTGTTTGTGTGATGTGACTTTTTTCTCCATGAGGGACCGCTCTAATTGAGTGTGACTGTCCAAGTCTGACCAACTCCCCTTATTGAACAACTTCTTCAAGATCCATTAGTAATGGTATCATATTCATTTACACTGTTTATTGAAGTAGTTGAATGATGTTAACCTTGACATCAAAGTATAACTGCTTGCTAAGCTATTTGAATAAATGTTTTTTTAAAAAAAGCCTTTATAGTCAATCTTAGATGCAACATCGTATTTTCAATGTTGACCAGACTGGGAAGCCTGTTTTACCAAAACATTGATGCTCAATTAAGAGGAACCTGTTTTGTGACTTCATGTTCATGTTCACGTTCAAAAAACATTTATGTCTTCCTTTAGCTTTTTGGGCAATGTTCAAAGTGATGGCTTGAATTTGTTTAAATTTCTTTTCCCTGGAGAATTTTGTCCCCTACTGGCTCTGCTTACGGCAGCTCTTTTTTTTCCCCCGTGATGCTTTTTGTTCCTTCCCTACCCTTTGAATGTACCACATAAAAGCTTTCTAAATTCAGATAGTGAATTTTCCTGACAGTTTCAACTGTACTGTCTCTAAAGTGGTCCCTGCATGAATTGCAGTTTGTTATTGGTGGTAGGGATGTTGAAGATTTTTTTTCCTTTTACACTGAAATCCATAGAGAGCTGAAATTCACAATGAAGTGGTACTGGGAGGACTGATTTTACACAGTTTTACTTTCTTCACTTCCATGGTGTGGATCTAGTCCTGCATGCCAGTAGCCTCTACATTGTGTGAGATTCCCTCTGAACTATTGATGAACCATTTACGAATAACACTCTTCATTCTTGTCATTTGAACATTCTCATTGATGCAAGCTTGTGTTTAGAGTGCCCCAGATGTGAAAAGGCACACTATGTCACCCAGACCATGCTCTTCAGAAAAGGACTGCTGCTCCTTGTTGACTGTCACCTCATTATTGTAGATAATCTCTCACCTTTCATACCCACCCCCCCCACCCTCCTCAAATTTTTCGGTAATAATTGGAAAACCCAAGCTGATCAAATCTTGTCATTAAGTCAATCCTTGCAAATATTTCAACAATATTAGGCTTCCAGAGCACTTATTGGCAGGAAAGTGGTTGGGACTCCAGTTTCTGAAAGTATATTTAGATAAGTTCAATGCTTTTTCTTTTGAATTGACTAATGTGCACTGAAGGTGACTGTATTTCTGCAGAGGATATACTTGTGGTAATAACCTTTATTGAAATTTCAATTTGATAAAAACAATATGTATAAAATGTTAACGTATAGATCACCTTTCTGTTCCTATATTTAATTTGAAGACTTTCTCTTGAATTAGGCTTTATGGGGTTGTAATGGGGAAGGGAAGGTATATAGCAAGAGGAAAGAATCTTGGATGATGTATCTGAAAGCCAGAATGATGCAAAGCAATGGTCCAGGTCTTCTAATTCAGCATCAGAAATCTTCCATCTGACCACCTTCAGACAAGAAAGTACCCCCTTGTCTTTTCTCTGATATTTTTTGGGGGTGTGTAATCTTCTTTTGGAGGATGTTTCCCATTGACATGGTGCAAGAATTCATGTCAGTAGCAGAGCAGAGAATCCACATACAACTGGCTCTGTTTTTTTTAACAGCACTAGTTGTGTATTCCAGTAATTAAAGTTTAATTGAACTAGAGCATTTCATTGTGTTCATATAAATGAATTAGTGATGAGTCAGGTAAGTGCATAAGGCAGTAGGATGCTAATCGGATAGCTGCTACTAGGGTTTTATGAAGGGCAAAATGGTCTGCATAGTGAGTGACTTAGTTTTTTTTAACTTACAATGGGTTATTTTTAAAACTTAGGTACAATACTTGCAAATTTCACATCTTTGGGCTTAGCAATGTGCAGGTACACTTAAAAATTTTAAAACATGTTCTCTTCTTGCCTTTCCCTTGTTTAAAATCAGCACCAAGAGTAATCGTAGTTCATTGAGACTAGACAGATTGAGTACGTGTTTTATGAGGGAGACAACATTTTCATTGATCTGCTATGTATGTGTCGTGGATGTTTATTGGTAAATGAATGGAAGACTTCTCCTTGATAAGTTTCACCGTGAGTGTGTGGTAATTGCTTGGTTGCAACAGTATCTTATTGTTTGGATAATAAGCAGTGAATTAAAATGTAGGCATTCTTTTTCCCCCCCATTACTTGTGTGTGAGATAAGTAGGTTGTGTTTCTTTTAACCCTTATCAATTCATCTGTTTGAATTTGGAATGTTACTTTATGGAAGTTGAAGATAAGTCTCAATTTCAGTTTTTGGACAGCCTAATTGTGATGCAGAGAGATGTCAACAGTATGGGTTTATTAATGTCCTTTGTGAAAGGAAAGAGGTTGGTCAGCTCAGTTAGCTGGATGGCTAGCTTGTGATGCAGAGTGACACCAACAGTTTGGGTTCAATTCCTGTACCAGCTGAGATTACCATGAAGGACTGTCCTCACCCTCTCCCCTCGCCTGAGGCATGGTGACCTTTCAGTTAAATCACAACCAATCTCTCTCTATTGAGAGAGCAATCTTTGGTCAGGTCGGGCTCTGGTGACCTTGCCTTAACTTTTTACATATTCAGTTACTAATTTTAGGAACTGGTGTTTCAGAGGCTGGTGCAACATAGCATACTGACCAGGATGAATAAATACCAGACTCGATTCCTGCTTACTGGGCAATGGAAGGGGTTCTATGGTCTGTGTTCCTGCTTCTCATTTACTTCATACATTTACATGAGGATTACTTGGCCGAGTTATTATAGTCCCAGCACTGATCACGTTTTTAACAGTAGAAAATGGAATAATTGGAGAAGAGAATGTTGGATCCCTTTTGTCTGAATTGTACTTGAATAACAAATATTGTATAGGAACAGTTATTAATTTAAACTAATGCAGGTTAGTTGTATGACTTTAAGGCTTTAATTCAGTACAAAGATAGGTGTGGAGCTGATTATTGAAAGAGGCATAATTTCATTTCTGAGGGTGAGGTCTATTTAGATGTGACCAGTCGTAACATCAGACATTTGTTATCCACTTCCTGGATCCCCCTCATGCGCACACCCGTTGTACTTGGAGATGAGCAGCAAAGATGTTTCAAGATTGTGGCTTATTGTAAGCAAAGTGCAATTTTTAAAAAGCATAAAAATGGACATTGCATATCTTATGGTTTAAGAAGACTGATTTTAATGTTGAATTTCTTTGCTTTCCCCAGTTTACCAATCACTTCTGAAGTTGTGCTACACTGACAGCCATAGTGTATTCCAGGACATGTGTGACCAATTGCAATCCAGTTTAGCAGGTTCCTCGTCCATTTCTAATTGTTTGAGTATAGCCCATCTCTCCTCTTTTCTACTCCTCCCCCCAACCACCCCGAGAAAAGCAAAGAAAGAGTGATTCCTTTCCTTGGGCAGTTGATGAATTGTCATATTCCAAATGTCAAACAGACTGAGAAAAGCTAGCTTAATGCGGACTTGGAATTGAATTTTTGGGTTTTGGACACAATACCACAATAGAGATGTATTCACTTCCTAAACCATTTTAGTCAAATTGTTTTAAAGCCAGTCCCTATTTTCATGAGTCACTTGATCAAAGTCAACTTTTAAATGGCTGAACTGACAGCAGCATCTTTACTGACAACATATTGGAATGGATCAGTGAATATATTCATGTGTTACTGGTGCCTGTCCTGGAAGTTTCCTGTACTGGCCTCTATTAATTGCCTTTTAGGAAATATCTGTGTCAATGAATTTAAGTAGATGGCAAGGTGAGTTCGTGTATTTTGCTTCGCAGCCTTAGTTTTTGCTGTGATGAGATTATATGTCTGAGACATCAGAGTTGTCTTTGCTCTGAATCAGATGTTGATTGACTTGTTTTATACTTGAGCATTTTCTGTTTTATTTGTCTTGTATCTACTCTGCTTGCTGTTTTCTTACAATCTTTCTGTTAATGCAGCAAGTGATCTGACCTGAGGCTTATGTTTTTAGATCTAAGTATTGAGTACTGCAGAATCCCTTCCTGTTGATTTGGTCAGACTTATTGCAGGGCTTATTGCATTAATTCTCAACTTGTGTGCATTTTTAAGATTAGGCGCAGCCTGTGCAATAACAGACAGCCTTGACTGGAAAGATTAAATTGGAACTGGAAAGGTGAGCCCCAATCAACCATTTGCCTTCATGTTTGTAGTATGATTATGCACTTCATGCAAGTCCTGTTTGCTCATGTCAGCAGAAATGAACGTTCGTTGAAGAAATTGTTGCATTAATGACTATTTAATGATCCTTTTATGTGGAACATGTTGAATGTAAACATATTCACTTCCCCATTATCCTAGAATGATTGTGCTCTTGTAAAGACAGAGCATCCTGCATCTAAGCTGCAGTTTGATATAGTTTTGTTACACTTTTTGTAAGGGTGGGATTATGTTGAAAGTAACATTTTTAAACATTTGAATTTTTGCAGCAGATTTGAGTGTTTTGCAAAAGTTGAATTCTTGTCAAAGCTTTCTGATTTTCACTCGACACCGTTTCTAAGAAATAGCAGCACAAGTGCAAAACAATTATACAGTATTTAGTTGGTCAGTGGGCTGTAATTGGTAGAGGCATTGCTAAGGAGAATCCACCAGATAACTGACAGCTAACAGTTAACTGCCAAGCATTGTTTAAATTTTACATTAATAAAAGTCCCTTTATGCTGCTTCTGTAATACAAGAACTGGCCAAATGGTTGGGTGAATTGCTACAACCAGTTTTGTGCAATACACCACATTCACAACGAAGGATTCCTTCACATTTGATAAAAACCTGTTCCATTTTTGCATATCAATAGCAATGCAGTGTCCATATGCTAATCTAGTCACAAAAGGACTGCTCCAAGAAGCCAAAAGTGTCTGCGCTACAGCACTGTTATGGTGGTCTAGACCAGCAATCATTGTGGGTATAAATGATCATTGAACTTATGAACTCAGCAATTTGTACAGTTGGACTCTATTTTAACAGCGCCTTTGTAGGCTCAAACAGATGGTGTAGCAATGGAATCGCAGCTCGGCCCACATCTCAGAAGCATATTTGTTGAGTTCTGTGTTTTTGATGGTATGGCACTTGGCATCTTAACCCTTTCATATTTCCAATATGTAGATGAATGCTTTATTTGAATGTGTGGTTACATGTAGGAATTTCCCTGTGTATTAATGGGGTCCATCCTGCACTCCAATTTACGTTTTTTTGAAATGAAGCAGTTGAATGAGCTCCCTTCCTTGACACCATAATTAGGAAATTTGCTAGGGTGTTCTCTACCTTCAAGTCAGTCTACCTTCACTGGTCAGTTTAAGGCTTGGGAGCCCTACGTGTCCAGGCACGAAAAGGTTGCCCTTGTTGGCAACCTAGTAAATAAAGCGTATTTTTAAATGTATTTACTGGTTTCAGAGTACCGTTTATGAGAACAGTAATAATTTGATGGTTCAGCGATTAAACTGTTGGTATCATTGGGTATTTTTGAACCAGAAAATGGGGCTGATGCTTGCAGGTGCCTTCAGCAATGGGAAAGGTAAATTAAAATGCTATCACAAGCCATATTTAATGTGATATTGAAAATTGTGCTAGCCAATATTCTGGTGTTGTTCTATATTTTGTTGCAGTCCCCACTTAAATTCAAAATGTTCATCTCTTGCTGGGGCAAGATTTTGAGAAATTGGATATTGTACTGAACCTTTTTCAAGTGACCATGTGTTTATATTCATATATCCATCTAAATAGCAAGTGTTTAACAGTGGGTGCATTCCCTTGGAATATAATATTATCCTTGTCTGGTATCAATGCAGATGCTTTTCCATGGAATGTTGGATGACTGTAGCAGGAACAGTTGAGGGACAAGTTTGGCTTGTACATCGTTTTGAAAAAAAATCATACTTTTGGGCTTACTTATTGAGAATAACAATTAGCAACATATTTGAGAATGTGGGTATTGCCCATGAACTTGAACTTGCAAATCTGAGGCAGAGTTGAAGTATGTGTTTTGGCTTTCTTTGGTTGCGGGAGGTGGTTCAATTAACAGCTTTATAATTCAATCTTCTCTTGGCATGCTCAGTGGTTAGGATTTCTGCTGCAGTGCAGCTTTGAGCTGGAGTACTATATGGCTGAGCAGATAAAGTTACTCGTGGTGTAAAGTTTGTATCTAACAGTATTTTATTTACTACCTTTTTCCTGTAATTATGTAATAATGCTTTGAGGTGGAATATTTATGCCGCTGAAAACACTGATTTAATATCTTAGTTGTGTGATAGAAGCAGGATGTCTATATGTACTTTTGCAGTATTTGATGTGTATTGACTTACTGCAACTTTTTAAAGTCAATTTTAAAAAAACCTTTAGAAACTGCACCATAAACCTACAGTATAATTATAAATGTTAATCTCATTTGCAGTGTATCTGGTGAAAGCATTTTGAGCTGTAATTCCAAAATAATTTTGCTGCTGGGTGTGACTCTCACTGGTGGTGGTCAGAGAGAGCAATTTGCAAGTTAATGTGCCAGAGACATCTCTCAAAGAAGCCTTGAGATAACAGAGAAACCTAAGCACGTTTCTTATTTCTTTTGTCTGTTTTTATCAGTCAAAGTATATTAGCAGGCCTGAAAACATGGAAGTTTTCAATGCAAGCTATGAGAATACAGCCTGGATGGTTGTAAAATCCTAGGAACTTGGACTTTTTTATGGAGAAACAAAATTGTGCAGATATCTTGGTTGAAGTTCTGCATTTCTGGTTTCTATTTATAACAATGCTGTTTGTTTAAAATTTGACAGTCATCTGTTACTCTGTGTCAACTTTTAATCCCCTTTCTCTTGTTTTTTGAAGTTAATGGCTTTGTTGAGGTACTCTTAAACTGGTGCCAACTATTAGTCACACAATAGACTTCGAGTGCTCCTCCTTCAACATGAAAATTAAAACAGTGGAGACCTGTCTTTATGGGATATCCACAGAAACACTTTTCAGCTGCAATTTACCAAAAACTCCTGAAGGCAGTTTGTTGCTTCTGTTGTAGAGAGAAGAACAGTCTTAAGTTCAGGCTAAGGAATTTGCACCTTGTGATTTGCATAATTCAGGACCACATCCAACATTGCACTTAATCACAAAGTCACCCAGAGTTTATCCTGACCCACCATTGAAGCACTGCGTTTTGACTATATTTTGTACAGTACTATATCTTGAATTGAACTAACACGATTAAATTCATGGCCCAAACCATGCACTGAGCAATAATTTGAGACTGGTAACTAAATTCAGTAAAGTTTCATGACAACATCTAAAGTTGAGCAGTACATGAAATGACTTGATGGGCATTCTAAGTCTCTTCTCCAGTTTGTAATCAAAGTAAATTTAGAGAATTCTTGCTATTAAAATTACAGAAGACTTGAATTTGGAGAGGTCAGCAGGTGGTTGAACTAATTGGAGCCTAGACATTTAATTTCCATGAAATGTTATGGTGAACATTTTTACAGAATCATATAGCAGAAGAGGAAGTCATCTGGCCTATTTTGAGCAGAGCTGTTCAATTAGCTCCATCGTCCTGCGCTGCTCACTACCCTGCAAATCCCATACATGTATAATTCCCTCGTAAAGTCACTGAATATGCATCCACCAGTTTTACAGACACATTTCAAATACTCGTAATATTGTATGCTTTTCTACAAAAATGTCCTTGCTTCATTCTCTGCACTCTTTTTTTTTTATTTCCCCTCAACAATTATCTTAAATTTCTGTTCGCTAGTTGCCAACCTTCCTGCTGGTGATAACAGCTTTTCTTTATTCCATCACTCCCTCCCTGTGTTCACCTATCACCATCCCACCTACCTTCTCCAGCCCCACCCCTCCTCACTCTGTCTATTTCCCAGTTGTGTTGTCTCTCCCCATTTCTGAAGAAGGGTCCCGACTCGAAATGTCAACTTTTCTGCTCGTCTGATGCTGCCTGGCCTGCTGTGTTCCTCCAGCTCCACATTGTATTGTCAGCTGTTCATGTAAAGTGGAGCAATATTTTCTTTTCTGTGCAGCGAACTTTTGCAAATTTCGGCATTGATGGAGGGGGTGGCAGCTTGAGGAGATCCTAGTTTATTGCATGTGTTTTGGAACTGCATTGGAACAACCTCTAATTCTTTCTCTACAGCTTGGATGGGGAGGAATTTAAGTGTGTACAAGAAAAATTCTTATTTAATATATGGATGTAACTACTGCAGAATGAACAGTACTTTACCTTCTATTGGGAAATAAGGCAGGGCAAGTGACTAAGGTGTCAGTGGGGGAGCACTTTGGGGCAAGTGATCAGAATTCTATTAGTTTTAAAATAGTCATGGAAAAGGACAGAACTGACCAAAAACTTAAAGTTCAAAATTGGAACAAGACCAATTTTGACAGTATTAGACAGGAGCTTTCAAAAGTTGGTTGGGTGAGGCTATTTGCAGGTAAAGTTACAGTTGGGAAGTGGGGGAGGCCTTTAAAAATGAGTTAATGGGAGTTCAGAGACGGTATGTTCCTGTTAGTGTGAAGGTAAGACTGGTACATGTAGGGAATGCTAGATGACTAGAGAAATTGAGGCTCTGGTCGAGAAAACAAAAAAGGCTTATATAAGGTATAGATAGCTGGGATCCCTAGAAGATTATAAAGGCAGTAAGACCGTACTTGAGGAAATCAGGAGGTTAAAAAGGGGATGTGAGACAAGTTTCTCCTTAACGTTATTTGTCAAAGCTAAGAGATGTTATAAATACATTAAGGCCAAAAGAGTAACTAGGGCGAGAATAGGGCCACTTACAGATCAGCATGGCCGATTGTGTGGAGCCACTGGAGATGGGTGAGATGATAAATGATTATTTTGCATCAGTATTTACTATGGAGAAGGACATGGGTAGCCAGGGACCTTGGGGAAATAAATAGTGATATCTTGAAAAGAGTTCATATTATCAAAGAAGAGATGCTGGAGGTCTTAAAACACAAAAATGTAGATAATCCACAGGATCTGATCAGGTATTTCCTGAACTTTGTGGGAAGCAAGGGAAGACATTGCTGGGCCTCTTGCTGAGATATTTTTATCATTGGTAGCTACGGTGAGATGCTGGAAGACTGGAGGTTGGCTAATGTGGTGCAATTATTTGAGACGCTGGAAGGAAAAGCTGGAACTATATATGGGTGAGCCTTGCATCAGTGGTGGGTAAGTTGGAGTGGCTTCTGAGGGATAGGATTTGCATATATTTGGAAAAGCATGGACTGATTAAGGATAATCAACATGGCTTTGTGCATGGGAACTCATGCCTCACTAATGTGATTGAGTTTCTTGAAGAGGTGACAAACAAGATTGTCTACCATTCTGTCTTCATTGTCTAGATGGATTTCAGCAAAGCATTTGACATGATTCCACATGGTAGACTGGTTACTAAGGTGAGCTCACATGGGATCCAGGGGAAGCCAACCAATTGGATACAAAATTGGTTTGAAGGTAGGAGACAGAAGGTGGTGATAGAGAGGGTGGTCTTTTTGGACTGGAGACCTGTGACCAGCGGTGTACTGCAAGGATCGGTACTGGCTCCACTGCTTTTTGTCATTTATGTAAATGATTTGGATGTTAATATAGGTTGTACGGTTAGTAAGTTTGCAGATGACTCCAAAATTGGTGGTGTAGTGGCCAGTGAAGATGATTATCTTCAAGTACAATATGACTTTGATCAGATGGGCCAATGAGCCGAGTGGCAGATGGAGTTTAATTTAGATAAATGGTGGTTATTGCATTTTGGTAAGGCAAACCAGGGTAGGACTTAAACTCTTTAATAGTAGGACCTTGGGGAGTGCTGCTGAACAAAGAGATCTACCGATGCAGGTGCATAGTTCCTTGAAAGTGAGTCGCAGATAGACAGGGTGGTGAAGGAGGCATCTGGTACGCTTGCATTCATTGGAAAGTGCATTCAGTATAGATAGGAGTTGGCATGTCGTGTTGTGACTCTACAGGACATTGGTGAGGCCACTTTTTGAATACTATGTACGCTTCTGGTTGCCCTCCTATAGAAAGATGTTGTTAAACTTGAGAGGGTGCAGAAAAGAATTACAAGGGTATTGCTGGGACTGGAGGGTTTGAGCTATAGGGAGAGGCTGAATAGGCTGGGGATTTTTTTCCCTAGAGTGTTAAAGGGGTGACCTTTATAAAGGCTCATAAAAATCATGAGCATGGATAGGGTAAATAATCATGGGTCTTTTACTCCAGGTAGGGGAGTCCAAAACTAGAGGGCATAGGTTCAAGGAGAGAGGGGAAAGATTTGAGGGTGATGCCTGTATGGAATGAGCTGCTAGAGAAAGTATGCGAGACGGTAGAATTCCAACAATTAAAAGATATATAGATGGGTACATGAATAGGAAAGGTTTAGAGGGGTATGGGCCAAATGCTGGCAAATGGGACTAGGTCAGATTGGGGTGTTTGGTTGGCGCTGATGAATCGGACTGAAAGGTCTGTTTCCGTACTGTATGACTCTACTGCTTCCTGCCCTGTTTTTGAGCTGATGATTTGGAAATACAGCTATAAATATTCTTAAGGACTCATTTCCTTGATTACAACAAGTTAAATTGAGCAGCATGATGGAGTTTTGCTGGGAACTATTGTGTAACCCTGATAAATAATCTCTTATAATTTTAGAGGAATTGTGTAATTTAAGACACTGTCGAAGAAAACATGTGGCTTTTTGGCTTTTGTTTGGAAATGCTTTTATGTACCACAAATTTCATCGACCTAGAGTTGGAAAGAAATTGCCAAGTAACTTTGAAGCAACTGCTCTTAGGCAAAGGTGGCACTGAATTACGAAGAGCACAGCTTTGCTGCTGCTCTTGGCCCTGTAGTATGTCTTCTGGAGGGCACACAAGGTGCGGGCAAAATTTCTTCTTTTCAGAGCTCAGGAAGGTGCTAAATTTGGATTGATGAACTCACTTTTTGAACTCCACTAGATTGACAACTGCCGAAAGAGTTCAAACAAACCTACCCAATTTTCTGATCCACCAAGTCCTCAATGTGAGCAATAAGTTGAGGTTGTAATGAGTGTACAGTTTATCATAAATCTTTCAAAACACTAGCAGTTTTGAAAGTGTGAACTTCAAGCTGCAGCTCAAGTGACTTGGTTTTTTAGTAAGAAACTACTACTGAAAGGTGCTCCAGGTTAGGGTGTGTGCTCTGTACAGGAAATTTAGATTGTGATCTATGTAATATTGGGACTTGTGTTCTTAACATTTACGACCACACACAGGCACTTGAAAGTTTTGTCACTGAATAAGGTTCTTCCTTTTGGATGCACAGCCTTTGGTTGCCTTGGTCATACACTCTGGATCTGTCTTGCAATATCCTTTTGACTGTTTTTAACCGCCGCTTAATAGTTACTTGTTCAACAAGTTGTTGAATGTTTCCCCTTAGTTCTTCCATGATTTGGCATTGCTTTCCCCATGCTTCTGTAACTCTGCACTTTGGAATTTTCTTTGTTTTAATGGTGCTTAATAAGTCCATTCATTCATAGGTGTTTTTTAACCATCCTGTTCAGATGTTATTACATACCTGTGAACAAGGTGGTACTTAAACTCAGGCCTTCTGGTTCAGAGTTAGGAACACCACCGTGGCTTTGCAAGAGCTCCTTATAACGATGAGGAGATCTGTCATTCCTCCCAGCTACAGTAATTTTAATCATCCAGTTCAGACATGCTGTGCCCTCTGCTGGGAAAGGTGGGACTTGAACTTGGATCTTCTGGCTCAGAGATGGGGATTTACCACTGTGTGCCATAAAAACAATCCATTCATAGATGTTTTCTAGTCAGTCTGTTCAGATATGCTCATACACATTTCTGGAGCAGGTGGGACTCGAAGCCAGGCCTCCTGATTTAGAAGTAGGGACACAATTCTATTCGTAGGTTGAGAATCAATCGCAGAAGGCAACACCTACTTCTCGAGCAGGTGGGACATGAAATTGGGCCTCCTGGTCTAGTGGTAGGGATGCTACCACCACACCAGAAGAACCCTCCATTAAATTGATTGAGGCATTTTCTAAACCTCCTGCTCAGATGTTATGAGACTCCTCTGAATCAGGTGGAACTGGAACCCAGGCCTCCTGGTTCAGGGGTAGGAATACTACCACTGCACCACAAGAGGGCCCCACCCTTGTTTTAATAAAGGAAAGTGATAATTCAGTTAACTGTAGTTAATTAGCCTTAAATTGGCATTTTGGAACACCAGTAATGCTGAATGATAACATTAGAAAGCTGTCTAACAAATGTATGGTTATACTGATCTTGAGCAGAATTCTAGGTTGAATTTTTAAAAAATGGAAATCTGCATATGATCTACCATAGCAGCAAATACAAAAAAGCATGAATAGTATTAAATCGATAAAATTGCATCAACTTGGGTATGGTATTTGCAGTTTTGAGGCCTACTTAAAAATAGAAAATAGGCAACCTAGATGAACTTGGATGATAGCTGAGATGAAGGGACAGTTGTGATTTGAAACTGTCGGAATTACAAAGATGGTTTTCAGCAGAGAATGAGGGGCTGATATTCGAATACTTCAAAACTATTAAGTTTGTGAAGGTTTGAAATTTTTGATTTAACTTGGTCAGTAGCAAATGGGAATAACTTCAGGATTTATAATAAAAATATTACTTGGAGATGTAGAAGTTTTTTTCTATACAATGTTATTAGAGTATGGAAGTTACAATAAACTCATTCATTAGTGGCAATTCAATGGTTGATGAAAAATGTTCATAGATGCCGAGAAACAACAGGAAGTGGGAGCAGATAGCTCCTTTGGAGATAAAAATGAAACAGGATAGGTGGAACTGTTTTATTTGTTTATGGGATGTGAGCACGTTGCTGGCAAGACTAGGCTTTATTGCTTTAATTACTTTTGTTTTCATGAGGTCTAGATACACCACACTTTTTTTGTGTTAGGGAGGGAATTCCAGAATGTTGGCAGTGATATTGAAGGGCTGTCAATGCACTCACAAGATGATGTGAAATTTGAGGAGCTTGCTGTGGTGGGGTCCCCATGTATCTGCTGACTTTGTCTTTGCAACTTTTGGTAAAATATGTAATGATGTACAAAGTTACTGCATTGGACATTATTAGAGTGCTGCTTTGCCACTTCCTACCCCACCTAATAATGAAATTATTGTTTAATTGGAATTGTTGAGAAGTTTTGCAGTCCAGTGTTGTGTAAGGTGTAGCAACCATTGAATTCAAATATTATAACAAGGAAGTGTTTCAGTATGTCTTTAACATACATCTGAATCTTGGGAGCAATTCTTAAGGTCTCAACATTTTGTCTGAATGACTGACTGTACAGTGTGATGCCTAAACCTATAATCTCTCATAGCTGGAGTGTTTTCAACAAACCCAACTTGGCGCAATCTGCTAAAGGTTAGTGGGTTAGGTAGAATTGGTCCATTGCAGTATTAACTGGCAGAGGGTGTGTGTGGTAATATTTGTAAGTATTATGTTACCCCTACTCCTTTCCAAAGAGATCTTGCGCTCATCTGTGGATTTGCTGATTAAAACCTTCAGAACCTTTTTTTTTTGTAACATTATACTGAATAGGACAAAGGCCTGTAATAAACCTTTATATTGAACATGAACAGAGCTGAAATGTGGCCTCTTACCATGTGCTTCTGCTGCACTGGGACAGTTTCATTGCCTCTGGCAGTATTTAACATCCTCAATGAAGACATCAAGAAAATAATCTGGAGCACATGCAAGAAACGCTGTTAGATTTCAACTGCAAAACGTATTACTACCATCAGGCCAGCACTTTCATGTCATGGATAGTGCCTCTCTGGGTTGTCTTACTACCTGAGTGCCTGGTGATTGATCATCTGAGAAACCTGCAAACTTGCAAGTCAGCAGTGCAGTCAGCTGTCTAATTCCTTCGGCTTGAAAAGCTACCAAAAAAATGTATTTCGTATTTTGCATTGACTATTTTTTAAAAATCCATTCAAGGTTTACATGCCATTCTTTGTCATGTCACTTTTGTCCTTGACTGAAAGTCACAATTACAGCTTGCTTCCTGCTATAACTGAATTGGTTAGTGGGATTGATGTGGGCACCTTTTTAAACCTGTCATCTTTTTATGTTATGATACACTTGCCATGCGAGGAATTGTGGGCATGAATGTCTCCGTTTAATGCTAGTATGTTTAAATAGTGTGACTTTTGGACTTGACTTTAGAGTGCATATGACTCGTGTTTCCCTCCATATAAAAAGTGCTGCCAGTTTATCAAAAGGTGGCTTTACCAAATGGGAATTTTGACGAAGTCTCATGTTATTTTAATGTGCTGAGCCTTACTGGCTTCTGAAAATCAGACGTGTTCGCGACAGACATTTTGTTGTGAAAAACAAAGAAGTAGTTCCCCATTTTTGGCTTTTTTGAGTCTCCTCCATTTTTGTTCCGGTTCTTGATATGTAGGCGATGCTGGTAATGTCTCACTTATTGCTCTTCCTTGGTTATCCTTCTGTAGCAGTTGTTTTACAGCTGAGTAACCTGCCAAGCCACTTCAGAGGGCACTAAGAATTGGTAAGCTTTCTAATGACAGTCCAGTAATTTTTACGGTGAACGCCTGCAAATTACTAGGTCTATTGAACATCGTCTAATAATTTACAATTGTAGCGTTTCAACATCCAACCCCTGGCTTATGGATCAAATACCTATAATTAGATTAACCCTTTTTCCAGAAGGGTGCAGTAGATTTCAGAAAATAATAGGGTTTGGCTGATATATTGCCTCTTCACCCATTCCAGAAAGTCTAAAGTCAGTTATGTTGTCTCACTGTTTTTCCCAACTAAGTTTCCTGGCCAGTCACAGTACAGGGTCAAACTAAGGGCATGTTTAGTCATTTGGCTCAGTACTACCTAATCTTAATTTACTCATTACTGAAGACTCCCGATGTCCAATGATTTGTTCATGTGGCTAGAAATAGGACCAGAGAATAAAAATACAGATCAATGAAGGGATAATTGACAAGGGATATACAGCACAGAACAGGCCAGACTGCCCTACCAATCTTGTCAGTGTTTACGCATTACGTGAGCCTCCTTTTTGTCACTCATCCAATTCTTGTCAGTTTTTTAATCTGTGTTCTCCTTGCTTATGTTTGTCCAGCATCCTTTCAATTCTACTTTTATATTTCAGCCACTCCCGGTGTTGGTGAGCTTCATATTTCTAATCAGCTGATCAAAGAATTTCCTTCTGAAATTCTTATTTGATTAATAATTATTTCGTTTGGTTCTGGTAGAAGGTCATTGACATGAAACACCTAAACTTAGTCCTCACAGATGCTGTCTGGCGTTTGACTACTTCAAGCATTTTTTGTTCTTGGGTCAGATTGGTCAAAATGGAGCTGGAAGTTTACATGGAAAAAGCATTATAGTGTTGAGCTTTGTCTGAAAAGGATATTTCTGTCTTGTCCTTTCTTTTCTTGGACACTTATCTTTTCCAATTGTTTTTGCCCTCTGCAACTGACCTTTATTTCTGAGGCATTGTGTGACATAATCTCGCTTGTCAATTGCTATGACTACTTCAAACTGGAGGGAAGTGTTGCTTCCTTGTTTGTGGATGTGTCTGTAAAATTGTAAAAAGATAGCACTATGTCCTACCAATTTCCCCCTGTATAAATTTCCAAAATTAAAACTAAATGACCAGAATTTATTTCTTGTATATAGTCTTGTGGATACTTATAGTTCTAAATGTCTAAAGTTAGATTTTAACTTGTTACAATGATTACAAAATATTTAAATGGAACTACAATTGTATTAGCTACATGATCAGGTGATCTACTCAAGCAAGTAAAAAGCATTATTTAATTAAACTGAACTTTTAACATAATCAAATACTTCTTAAAAATTCTGTTTCTATTGAAACACTGCATTACTGTCTGGAATTGAGACTTTCTGCTTAACGTATCTTAGTTATAAACTTTAAACAAGGACTATAAGTTTTGCAGTTGCTACAAAGCTCTTCTATTTTAAGGAATGAAAATTTTAAAAATTAAAATCTGCAGTTTGCCTTAATCTGTGAAAATGAGTTAATTCTAATTTGTTTATCCATTCAGTGCAGGGAAGGTTGTTTTTTAGCATTGCATGATTTCTGTAAGGTACAATATTCAGATGATTTATATTTTGCTCTTGTGCCTATTGAGAAATACAATTCAGAAAGGAAAACAATATTGAAATGCACATCAATTGATTAGTATCTGAAAAGATAGCTGAACGTTTTTGTGAAGCCTGCTCAGAATGGCATACTGTTTCCCAGTTTCTTGTCCCAATAGGACATAGTTTGCTTTTTGTGTTTTTCTTCTCTTTCTCAAGCAGTACAGCTATACATAGTGTCTTACATCAGGAGAGAAAGGTTTATGGTACATAATGAAGTTACATCTTTGTCATTGTTGGTGGTTGTGGCAGTAGCAATTTGGGATGATGAATTAAGAATATGATAGGAGAAGGAAATTGGCTTTAAATGCAATTTTTCATGGGCAAAATACCCCCAGTGAGAAGACTGGCTAGCGACTCCTGTAACCTGGTTCTGAAAGGTTTTTTCCTTCGCTGTGGAGCATGCTCACTAGTAATGTTCTATTTTATAGAATTATGATCATCCTCCAAAGTAGTGGAATGCTTTTATGCAGGACCTCTGCCCTTCGTGTGCATTACTGATGGGAGCTCTGATCCTGTCAAATTGCCACATTTTCTTTCCCTACCATTCATAGCCGAAACCGTAAGTGTATTAAATAAAAATATTTTGATCTATCCTTCTCCCAGTCATTGGGAGCTGTGTAAAAGCAATCTTCCATTTTGTCCCATTTTTGTATTTTAAAAAAAAATCATATTCCAATGGAAGCAGCATTGTGTACTTATTAAGGTAGTGCTCAGTAATCCTCATTAATTCTAAGTGTGTTATCTTATTTATTCTTTTGCTTTTTAACATTGTAAATTTTTCTTTTTGTTGATGAGCTACTGTTTGCGATATCAGTTATTTCATTCCTGGAATTAGAGTATGTGCAATTCCCCTGTCAGTTATGATACTGCGTAGGCTAGTAGTAATTTATCATGTATGCAGGCTGTTTGAACACTTGTATGGTATAATTGCGTTCTTTATATTGATCCCTGAAAGAATTAATGCTGCTCTGATGTAATTTTTCTGCTGTGATGGTAGGGTGATGGCCTTGATGGTGCATTAGTTTCTTCTAGTAAGTAGCCTCTATTCTTAACAGTGGCGTTTTGTCTTATAAAGACAGCAAGACCCACAGGATTAGTCTGACCATAATTGATGTTACTGCAATGTTTAATAGTTACATTAGTTGAACTTTGTAGATTCTACTCGAGTGCTGGTCTCTTAAATGAATTTCCTGAAAATACCAATATTAAATTTAATTCCCTTATTCTTTAATCGGGTAGTGACCAAAGCCATTGCCCTGTCTAATAAACCATAAACGGAAGGAGATCTTTACTGAATTCCTATTGCATACTGAGAAAGCTGGCCTCTGCCTTGTAGCTTGTGGTGGTGCTGCAATTAACATCAGATCTATATTAGTGTATGGAGTTGCTGACTCAATGATAATATGTCTGGACTAACAATCCAGTTGACCAGACTAATGTTCACTGGTTCATATCCATGCATGATAGAGGATTTTAATTCAAATGGTTTAACAAAAAAATTGGCGATGGATACTAAAGCTGACAGTTGCTCACTACTGTAAACACCCATCTGGTTCATTAATATCCTTAGTGAAGTAAATCTGTGTCCTTGCCTTGTCTGGTCTACATGTGAATTTGGCTCCACAGTACCAAGTACAATGGTTGATTTGTCAGTGTTCTCAAGAGTTGATGTTGGGTAATAAATACTGCCCTTGATGTATGCACTAATGTTTCATACATAAGTTTTTTTTTGTTTTTTTTTAAAAAAAAATGTATATTCAAGACATGAGCACTAGATCTACTGTGTCTGCCTCTTTGCAAGTGCAATGGTAGACGGAGGGAATGGAGCAGGATAGGGAGAACTTGCAACCGAATACAAATTACCAGTTCTACTATCGGCATTTCCATTGTGAATCTCACCAATTTAATAAATTCTGGAATTCAAAGTAAGCCTCACTAATGGTGACCATGAAACTACCATAAATTATCATTAAAAACCTACCTGACTCACTAATGCTCATTACAAAAGGAAATCTGTTGTCCTTATCTGTTCTACCCTATGTGTGACTCCAGATCCCCGTAGCATTGTGGTTGACTCATAACTGCATTGCTGACCACTGAGTTTAAGGTCAGTTGAGGCAGGCAACAAACTTGTGATGCCCATGTTCTGTGTGAGATGAAATTACGTAAAATATTGTAATTTGGAAACTTGGGTTCTAAAGTGGAGGAAAATGAGTCTTTTCAGGTCTGTGAAGTTTTGACTCTTCTTAAAACAAATTTTAAAAAAACTTGAACAGATGAATTCAAATATTTACAAGAAATCATGTGATCTAAGCTAAATTACCATCCATCCACCTGGGAAGAGATTGTTAAGCTGTTTGTTGATTTGAGTTTTATGATTGCCTGAGCGTGAGAGAAGACCACAAGCAGAATCATCCCGAGAGACCTTATTCAGAACAGCAAAAGCGCTGATAGTAGCACTGTTCAAATAGTCTGGGCTGGGGAGAAGTCTTGAGTTGTTTTAGAAGGGAACTCCACAAGTAGAAGGCTTCGGGAGTGTCGGAGGAAGACATTCTACAAGGCCCATTTAAGATGTGAGTTTAGGGAGTCAATGTTAAGTGATACATAAGAAGTTTGTTTTAAGGGTCTATGTGGCATTAGCTGAAGAAAATAGCGTTGAGTGAACGCTCAGCAGAAATTTGCTAAAAGGAAACCAATAATAGCTGTGCCAGCTGAACAAGAAGCATGGGATAGTTGTGATGCTTCAAAGGTTTGAATGCCCTTAAGGTAAAAGGGATGATTTTTTTCTTCTTGATATTTGCAATGTAATCATTCCAATTGTTCTTCAATATAGTTTTTCTTATGGAGAAATGTTTTGTTAAAATACATTGGCAGCCTGTTGTGAGTATTTTAAATGAGTGACCTAATGAATGAAAAGAAAAATAAAATTTGTGGTCAGGTTTCAATTTGAGATCTGACTTGTCCAGTAAGCATTGACATGGATTATAACACATGAAATAATTAAAAACAAAAGTACAGAGGAAAATGCTCATTGCAGATGCAGTTATCATACAGAACAGAGCCATGATCCTCAATGTACAGAGTTTAAAATTTTGCCATGTCTGGTCACAGAAATTTTTGTTTGATATTTGGGGCTGATTTGATAAGATTTTCATGGCAGCAATTTCACTTGCCTGAGCCATAGGACTCAATAATATCTTGTGTTGATGGATAACCAAGATCACGATGCTTTAAAATGGAAAAGTTCAGAGAATTTAAAAAAATATTTTATAGCATGTAAGTGGCCTGGCCAGCATTTGTTTCCTATTCCTAATTACCTTTGAAGGGTTTTTGTTCTGCCCCCTTAAACGCTGTAATCCATATGGTACAGTTACGCTGTGTTCTAGGATTTTGATCCAGTAATAGTGAAGGAAGGAAAATCTAGTTTTAAGTGAGGGAACTGAGTGGTTTGGAGCATCCATGCTCCGATGCGTTTGATGTCTTTGTTCCCCCCATTGGTAGAGGTATTTGTGCTGGATTCCCGTCATTGAGGATGGGATGTCTATGGAACTACCTTCTCAATATAGTTGTACAATTGTCCATCATTGTTCGTGATTCAATGTAGCAAGATTGCTGAGCTTTGCGATCCATTGGTTGTGTGTGTTTGGCAAAGTGGTAGCTCACTAATAGATTTAAGTAGCAAACAATATTGATACTAGTCTGCGTGTTTGTTTTTTTGTGTACAGCAATAGCAGCAAATCAAAATTCTGTAAGCTGAACTGCCTATCTACATGTTTTCAACAGGGCTTGTCGTATATAGAGGAGCCTAGTGGCATCCTTCCTGTAGGAGATGGGTAATAAGGGGTTAAATGAGGTAGTTGTGCAAGGGTATCTAATGATATGGATGCATAACTAATTCAAAGAATAATTTAGGTTAGCAAAAAGCTGGATTCATTTCTAGACAAATGCCATTCAAAGATATCGGTTCTGTTGAACCTGAATCAAAGCTTGGTTCAACCTAAAATGTTCTCCTCTGTATTTGTAACAATGGTTTGGAGAAGTTGCAAAAATGATTGACAAGGATGATACCAGAACTGACAGAGTTCAACTATTGGGAAGGATTTGACTGGTTGAAGTGGTCATTGATCATGTTGGCTGCCTTTCCGAGGCAGCGAGAAGTATAGATGGAGTCAGTGAAAGGAAGGTTAGCTTGTGTGATGGACTGGACTGTGTTCACAACTCCAGAGTTTCTTAGGGTCCTGGGAAGAGGAAGAGATTTAATTTAAAAAAAAAATCAATTTTAAATCTTAAGATTTAGATCATGCCCAGAAATCTTTTGAACTTTTGCATGAAATTAATGTTACAAAAATCTTGGTTCTGTGCATTAAAAGTTATTTTTTGAATGATACAGCAAGCTAACTTGTCTCATTTTATCCCTAAGTATTCTTTCTTTTTCTCCTCAGCAAAAAATTCACTGGAAGGAGTAGAGGATGACTGGTGGTATTGAGACAAAATCTCATCTGCGAATTCAGAGCGGAGGAGGTAAGTAACAAAAGAATGTCTTGACTGTGGAATAATTGAAACTTCATTGACAGGTGTTGATTGATCATGACATCATGCTGAAGTTCTCAGTGATGATATAATCACCGAAAGGATTACATGTGTAGTAGATACTGCCACAGTGCCAGAAGTTATCATTAAACATATTTTAACTTACCTAACTTTCCCTACTCCTTTTAGCCTTAGTGTTAGTATGGATTTTGAATTGCACTGCACTATGGATTTTACCCCTTTGCCTGTATAAATGTAACAGAAACAAAGCAACGTTGGTCATAGCTTAAAGAAAACTAACAGTTTGTATCAACACAAAACTTAATTTAGTCAGCAATAAGAAATTATTGAATTTTTAATGAAGGTTTTAGATATTGTTATTTTTCTGATTTAATCCAAGAGTCATAAAACCAAACAGATCAGGAAATTCTGAAATTTACTGTGATTTGTGCATTAGGCTTGGCAACACTACTGTTGCCACAGTGACAGTGAAGAAGCAGCAGCAGTATATTTCCAAGCTGGGGTAGTGTATGCCTTGGATGGGAACTCGAAGGTGGTGATGTTCCCATATATCTGGTGCCCTTGTCCTCCTTAGTAGTATAGGTCACAGAAGGTGCTTTCGAAGGAGGCTTAGCGAGTTGCTGCAGTGCACCTTGTAGATCAAATACACTGCTGCCACTGTGGTGGTGAATGGGTGCTAACAATGCAGGTTAATTTGTCCTGAATGATGATGCAGCTTCAACAAAACAGAAGTTCATTTGTCTGGGCAAGTAGGGAGTATTCCGTACCGCTCCTGATTTATTCCTTGAAGATTGTGGACATGCTTTGAGGATTCGGGAGGACAGTTAGCTACTGCAGAATTCTCAGCTTCTGACCTACTGTTGTAGGCACGGTATTTAAATGGTAGGTTCACTTCAGTCTCTGGTCAATGATAATCCCTGGGATGTTGATAGTAGAGGATTTAGTGATAGCAATGCCATTGATTGTGAAGGAAAACTATGCTAAATTTGAAACTTGAATGTGGGACATGCAGCAAACTTAGGCATGAGAGGTGGAAAAGAAAGAATTAAAAAAATCTTTTTTTGAGAGCAAAATCGTGCTTCTCAAACTTGATTTGAGTTTTTTTAATGAAGTAACCAAAAAGGTTGCGGGCAGAGTGGTAGACATTGTTTACCTGGACTTTAGTAAAGCCTTTGACAAGGTTCCATGTGGTAAACTAATAGTAAAGTTAGATCACATTGGCTTCAGGGTAAGCTTGCCAATTGGATATAAAATTGGCTTTATGGTAAGAGACGGGTTGATGGCGAAGAGTGGTTTATCAGACTGGAGGCCTTGACCAGTAGTGTTCCTCGGATCGGTGCTGGGTTCACTTCTGTTTGTAATTTGTATAGATGATTTGGGTGAGAATACAGGAGGCATAGTTAGTAAGTTTGCAGATGACAACAAAATTGGTGCTATAGTAGACAGTGAAGAAGGTTATCTAAGATTTCGAGATCTTGATCATTTGGGTCAGTGGACTGAGGAGTGGCAGTTGGAGTTTAATTTTGATAAATGTGATGTATTGGATTTTGGTAATACAAACAGGACAGGACTTGTGCAATTAATGGTAGGGCTCTGGGTAGTGTTGTAGAACAAAGAGACCTAGGGGTTCAGGTACGTAATTCTTTGAAATTTGCGTCACAGGTAGACAGGGTGGTTAAGAAGGCATTTGGCACGCATGCCTTCATTGCTCAGACCTTTGAGTATAGGAGTCGGGACATCATGTTAAGGCTGTACAGGACGTTGGTGAGGCCTCTTCTGGAGTACTGTGTACAGTTCTGATCATCCTGTTATAGGAAAGATATTATCGAGCTGGAGAGGGTTCAGAAAAGATTTACCAGAATGTTGCTGGGAATGGAGGGTTTGAGTTATTGGGAGAGGCTGGAGTGTCGTAGGCTGAAGGATGACCTTATTGAGGTTTATAAAATCATGAGGGGCAAACATAAGGTGAATGACAAGGGTCCTTTGCCTAGGGTGAGGGAGTTCAAGACGAGGGGGTATATTTTTAAGATGAGAGGAGAGAGATTTAATAAGGACATGAGGGTCAATATTACAGAGTGTTTTGTGTGTGGAATGAACTGCTAGAGAAAGTGGTGAATGCGTGTACGGTTGCAACATTTAAAAGACATTTGGAAAGATACCTGAATACGAAAGGTTTAGAGGAATATGAGCCAAGCACAGGCAGGTGGGACTAGTTTAGTTTGGGAACATGGTTGGTGTGGACTGGTTGGACTGAAGATTTGTTTTCATGCTGTATAACTCTTGAGATTTTTTGGTGATAACAAGTGAGTGGGAGACATGCTTCAGTTGGTTCCATGCCTATATCTTACCGCTAATCGCATGGCAACATTACTCAACAGATAAAGTCACTGCTATAATCTCTGGAGACCAATTATCTTGCTTGACTTGAGTTTTGTTGCTGTGCAGTTGTTTTGAGATTAAATGGTAGTTATTGTCTTTGCTTGTTTAAAATATTGATTAAATACCCTATTGGAAATATTCACTGTAAGCATTACGCTTCAATCTTGTGAATTAGTTCATCACCGTGCATTACTTACATCACTGATAACAGCTCTATAGGTGTGAGTACTTCACCTTAGAGAGCAACACAAGTTTGTAAACACAAAATATTTCCAAAAAGAAATTCAGATGAATAAGCATACATCTTGTCACCAATGCAGTTTAATTTCCAATCCTACATACCTGTTTCTTCAACAACAGTGCTGGAGAAATTCAGCAAGCCTGGCAGAATTTGTCGAATGAAACAGTTAATGTTTCAAGTCCAAATTACTCTTCCTTGTAACCATTTTTTTTTCAGCTCTGAAGATGTCACAACTGATTTGAAATGTGAACTTTGTTTCTCTCTTCACAGATGCTGCCAGACTTAGAGTTTCTCCACTTCTGTTTTTTGGTTTCAGATTTCTAGCATCTATAGTATTTTGCTTTTATTGACTTCTCTTGTTTTTCTTTTACAGGGAGTTACTGGGACCGAGTTTTTTAACTTCCTAGGGCAGGAAGGATTATACTGAGGACCACAAAACCATGGGATCAGAAGCTTGTTTTGCAAAAAGTGACAATTTATAACTCTGCTCCTTTTCAGATTGCTAGGAGTTCTATGGTGGTACTGCTGTTGACCTTGTCAGAATGATTGGATAATTATGATGGCAAAAAAACAGGATGTACGGATCCCAAGCTACAGCATCAGTGTCGTGGGATTATCTGGAACGGAGAAAGAGAAGGGCCAGTGTGGGGTTGGGAAGTCGTGTTTCTGCAATCGATTTGTCCGCCCTAAAGCCGATGAATTTCATCTGGATCACACCTCTGTCCTCAGCACCAGTGACTTTGGGGGCCGTGTTGTTAACAATGACCATTTTTTATATTGGGGTGAGGTTGGTAGAACGGTGGAGGAAGGAGTTGAATGTCGAATTCATGTGGTGGAACAAACAGAATTCATTGATGATCAGACTTTTCAACCGCATAGGAGCACTGCCCTACAACCCTATATTAAACGTGCTGCAGCTACCAAATTGGCATCTGCTGAAAAGCTGATGTACATTTGCACTGACCAGTTGGGTCTGGAACAAGACTTTGAACAGAAGCAGATGCCAGAAGGTAAACTACTGATTGATGGTTTCCTTCTTTGTGTAGATGTCAGCCGGGGTATGAACAGGAATTTTGAGGACCAACTTAAGTTTGTCACAAACCTGTATAACCAAATAATAAAAACAAAAAAGCCCATTGTGGTGGTGCTGACAAAATGTGACGAAGGTGTGGAAAGGTACATACGTGAGGCACATTCCTTTGCCATGGCAAGAAAGAACCTCCAAGTAGTGGAGACATCAGCTCGATCGAATGTCAATGTGGAATTGGCCTTTAGTACTTTAGCACAGCTAATTGACAAAAGCAGGGCAAGGCCCAAAATAACTCCATACTATGAAGCTTTGAAACAACAAAGTCAGTTAATAGCTCATGGAAAAGACAAGTATGAATTTATCATTAGCCACTGTGTCACCCATCATAATGAAAGTTGGATGAATGCCACTAGGAAAATGCAAATGAAACCTGAATTCCAGGAGTATGTGGATCTAGAAGGAACTCTGAAGGCCAAAAAGCTGTTTGCACAGCATGTCCTGATGCTCAAGGACAAGCACATTGAACACTTAAAGAACAAGTACCTTAACAGACTTGTGCTTGCTCTTGATGCCCTATTTCCAGATCTGAATGAGATCGAAAACTTGAACTGGCCCATAGCACAGCAGAGATTGAAGACCAAACAGGACTTCTCAACCTGGTTTATTGTCCTTAATGAGACACCATGGGATAAAACCGATCATATTGACAAAGTAGATGACGACCGAATTCCATTTGACCTGCTGGCTGGAAAATGTGCAGAAGATCAATTCAGAAAGCATTTGGAGAAACTGAAGAATGAAAGAAAGAGAGCTGAGATGAGGAAAGCTTTCAAGGAAAATCTGGGATCATCTCCTTTCATAACCCCTGGAAAACCATGGGAAGAGGCTAGAAGTTTTGTTATGAATGAAGAATTTTATCAGTGGCTCCAGGAGCCTGAATACCAAGATATTTACAGTAGACATCAACGTGAGATCATTGATAAAGCCAAGGATCAGTTTCAGGAATTGCTTTTAGAGTATTCTGAGTTGTTTTATGAATTGGAATTGGATGCAAAGCCCAGCAAGGAGAAAATGGGTCTCATTCAGGATGTTTTGGGTGAAGAACAACGATTTAAGGCACTTCAAAAGCTGCAAGCTGAACGGGATGCCCTCGTCTTGAAACACATTCACTTTGTATACCATCCAACAAAAGAGACTTGTCCGAACAGTCAGAAATGTATGGACAGTAAAGTTGAACAGTTGTTGGCTGCCCGATTTTACCGATTTTCTGATCGAAGTCTTGTGAACTCTCATTCGCACTCTAGTGCTGACAAACTCAACCTTGTACTTCTCGGCAAGGATGGGCTTGCACATGAACTGGCTAATGAGATTCGAGCCCTGTGTACTGATGATAAGTATGTGCTTGAGGGTAAAATGTATGAATTATCGTTACGACCAATAGAAGGAAATGTGAAACATCGGGTTAATTCTTTTCAGACATCGACCTTTCAACCTCATGGTTGCCTTTGCCTCTACAACTCCAAAGAATCACTGTATTACATAAAGGAGAGCTTAGAGAAACTGAAAGAGTCGACGTTAGACCGAAGGGACAATCACTTAGCACAGCTGCCTCTAACTCTAGTTTTAGCAAACAAAAGGGAGAGTGGTGGAGAAACACTACAAACATTGAGGAACCATGGCCAACAACTTGCCAATAAATTGCAATGCCTTTTTGTTGATGTAACTTCTCACAGTGTGGGTTCTGGGCGAAACTTTAGTGAATTGCAAATCAATCAGGCTTTGAAAGGCTTGTTGGATACCATGAAACGCAATTTGAATCTAGTTAGTGCATCCCCCAGCATTAAAGACTTAACTGATGCAGAACTTCGAGTAGTCATGTGTTTGATGTGTGGTGATTTATTTAATGTGGATGAAGTCCTCCTCTCCATCATTCAACCTCATTTTTGTAGTTCATTGCAACCTGGGAACAGCAATTCTGTAATGCTTGAATTAACAATTGGAGCAGTACGCAAAAGTGTTGAAGTATCAATTCTTTCTTATCATTCCTCTTTCAACATAAGGAAAAACCAGTTAGTCCATGGATACATTGTGTTTTATTTAGCTAGGCGCAAGGCTTCTTTAGCGATGCTCCGTGCGTTTCTGTCAGATGTGCAAGACATCATACCCATTCAACTAGTAGCTATCACTGAAGGAACTGAGGTGTCAGAGAGTGATGTCTCACGGGACCAGCTTGAAGAAGGCCAGGAAATTGCTCATGAGATCAGTGGTAGGTTTACTGCAATATCTAGTGGACAGCCATTCCAGCACAATGCTGAGATTTTTGCTAAATTTTTCAGAGATGCAACTGAAAAGAAAATCTTCGTTGAAGCTTCACACATGTATGACAATGCAGCAGAAGCATGCAGCAACCCAGAAGAAGTGTTTAATTTTTCTCCCAGGCCAGGCTCACCACTCAATAATTCAAACTGCTTTGACTATGATGAGGATATTGAAGGCCCGCCACCCTACGTTGCACTTCAAGATGAAACTTCTGGGCCTCTATTGGCAAAAGAGCAACCTAAGCTCTTAATGGACCTTGAAGGGAATGACAACTATTCTCTATACAGCACTCTCAGCTCTTTTGAGAGGCTAAATAACAAAGTACCTCCTCCTGTAAAACCAAAGCCAATGGTACATTTTGACAAACTGATGAAGAAAATGGATTCTTCTGAGGGAAAAGAACCAGCCAGCAAAGAAATGCCGAGAAAGCCTTCAACTGTAAGTTGGGCACCTTCTGACGATGGATCATACACCTCTGATTATGCAGAACCAATTGACACTTTGGTGAGACCAAGAGGGGATGAAGAAAATATCTATTCAGTACCACATGACAGCACCCAGGGCAAAATTATTACAATTCGGAATTCCATTTCTGCAAAATCACAATCGAATGGAAGTGGTAATGGGTCAGACAGTGAGATGGATATCAGCTCTTTGGAGCGCCAGAGAAAACTTTCCTCTGTGAGCAAACCATTGTTGTACAGAGACCGATCCAAAAGATTAGGCAGGTTTGCAAGTTATCGAACAAGTTTCAGTGTTGGCAGTGATGATGAACTTGGGTCTCTGTCATCGCAGAAAAAAGCAGAAGCTGATTCGTCACTACCTAAGGGAGACAATACAACTAATACGTATGAGACAGATGGAGATGAGTCAAAGCGAGGGAAGCTCCTTCGTAGTTTGAGAAGGCCAACATCAAGGGTAAGAGTCCTGACATGTACTCAAATCATCACCTTCCCATACTTTAAATTGTACGGTAGAAATAAAATTTGACATCTTCTAATAATTAGTAAATTGCATTTTCTAAGATCTGCCACACATCGATGGCATTGTTGTGGTTTTCTTACAGGCCTACTATTTCAGATACCTGGATCAACGATTTGGAAGCACAAGTTTCAATCCGGCTTTGACTTGTGAGAATTTAGCTTAATTATATAAATCTGGAGTTTAAAGTTCTCACTGGACTAGTAATCATGACCATCCAACTAACAAGTTGTCCTAAAAATCCCATCTGGTTCACTAGTGCTCTTTTAGGGAAGGAACTCTGCTTCCTTTCCCTTGTCTGGTCTAAATCTGCCTTCAGATTCATCAGCAACGTAGTTGACTCTTAACTTCCCTTCCAAATGGCCCAACAGTTCTCTCTATCAAGGAAACCGCCAGCACTGTCTTTTGTGAGAATTAGGGAATGGGCTTTCTAGCATTGTCCACTTGCATAAAGGAACATCAAAGTGTATTGTTGCTTTTGTGTTTTCAAAGAACTTCAAAAAAGAAACTTTTGCGCATGAACTGTATACATGTAGAGGCATATTTTGCACTGTACAACTCACTCAAATACTGATGGTGCGAAGTCTTGCTGTTGGCAGAGATATTTTATAGTGATTAATTGAGTATCGACCAAGAGGAGATCTGGAAGGATAAAGTTTATTTGATTTAGCACTATATCTCTTGCAGCAAATGGATACAGTCACTCGGCAATTTGCACTTATTAGTGCCACTCATAGGAAAAGGTCACAATCGGACAGACATTGACGATGAGCCTCCGGCGTAGATAACAGAGTATTGGAATGGCTAACTAACAGCTCGGTTGAAAAGAGTGGTTTTAATGGTTTGGGGACCGATATGGCTGAATATACTGCTATAAATGGGTCAAAGAAAAGGAGTAACGGATGCCCAAAAGCCTTGTGTCAAAAGAATAGAATTTCTGCGAGGTTGAAAAAGTTTTAAGGCTTTGGGTTGGAGGGAATAGGCTGTTAGAACTTTAGGTTGACATCTAATGCTTCTGTTACACAGTTAGATTTTTATGTTCAAGTGCTAATGTGATGGTGAAGCTCTTAACTTTTTAACTTGGAGTCAGAAGTGTTGAGAATCAAGTCAAGCTAACTCGGCTATATCTATATGCCATACCATTGAAGACTTGTTGTGCTCATCAGCATCTCAAGTGTTTAGTAACAACTACTATTGTTGAAAGAAAATTTGAAAGTTTCTCCTGTGATTGCTAACTGCTTTAAGTTTCAATTTTGGAAAGATACTTCAGAAATAGAATAATAGTCTGCCTTGAAGGTAAAAAGGACTGCTTCAGAAAATGTTTTAATTCAGCCCATGTGCGCAAGTAGCTTTATAAAATCATTGAGTGAACTTCTAGTTTTAGCACTTGGGCCTATTAAATAATTTTTAAAAATATTCAATTTTTTTTGATGTTCTGTAGTTGACCACGGTTTGTTTTTAGCCCCGTAATCACAGGAGTCTTGTTGTCTTTTGTTGCTCTTTTACTTCTGCATCCTCCTTTCTTTCTCTTTTCTCTGCTGTCCCTTTTTTTTTGTATTTGTCACTCATTTTCTTCAAGGTAGAAAACATTTCTTGTGTTGAAAACAGCTGGCTACCCACTCATGTATGTGAGAACTGATATAACCATTTGAGTTGGTTAAATACAGGGTAAACCACACTGGAAAAATGCATGAATGTGGTTGGCTGGTGGCTGCCATGCACCCTGCAGTAAAATCCCTACTTAACACTCAATATCTTTGCCCACAAGTAAAGAATACTGTTTAAGAGACATACTTAATGAACTGTTGATGCTTGTTCCCACTTCCTTTTTTAAAACAACTAATGCTTCCCACATTCAGTTTTCTGTTGTAGACCTCTCTCCAAATTGACTTTTTTGAGGGTGACATCTGTTCCCAGTCACAAGTTTGAGAAGCGTTTCTTCAGGTGACTGAGCAGGTCAATTTCTTGACCTATGGATAAATGAGAAAAGATGATCTACAATTCAGGGAGCTGTTATGGACTAGACCAAACCTCTCAAAATGTATTAAGAAAGTAGCCTAGATCCCAGTCTTCCTTACTTTAAAAGGCTAGTGTAAGGCTTTGTGTTCCAGATGCAATTCAATTGGCCAAACTATTAGGCTGGAGACAAAACACAGTTTATTCTTACACTCCAGTTAAAGCACAAACAGAATGAGAATTTAAAAAATTAGCCTAACTGTAACTCTATCGAAATACTTAACAAGATAATATATATGTTAACTGCCACTGATTAGGTGTTCCAAGATAGTAACATCCCATAAACACACCCTTGGCAAAGACAAATTCTATAAAATAGATGGCCTAACATGCAATTCTCTAGTCCACGAGGAAAGAACATAGAGAAAACTCTGTGTGAGAGAGAGCGAGAACTGAAATGTTTTGCTGTAGCAAGGAGAGATGTATAGCAGCTTCTCAACTCAGCTACAGAGAGTTAAACTAAAGTCCTGGTTTTATGGGAACTTGACCCCACCCCTCCACGCTGCTTCTATTGTTCCAACTTAAAAAAAAAAAACCCAAGGCCTAAGCTATTTACTTTATTGGCTTGGGACAGACCGTTCATAACCTCTGTCTCAACCTGTCTTCATAAAATGACCAGGACAAATGCGTTTCTTAAGGCCATAGTATCATCATAGAGGTCCGGATTGCTAGATTGGCTTCCTTTTTTCTTTCCTTCTATGCCACCTTGTTAAGATGTAACCCAAAGCATGATGCAACTCGGTGGACATATTGTTACCATTTTAAACGATTGGTAACAAGCTCCTCCCAGTTATTAATGTCAATGCCGCTGCACTTCAAGGAAACCTTTTTAGAATGTTTTTTAAGTGCTTTCTTTGTTCTTCACTAGAGTTTTGGCTTTTTGGCAGGCACAATGGTTATGGCTATTGGACCACTGAATTTGATTTCTGCATGAATGTTTGTAGAGCTGGCTTCAAGAGGATCACAATTTTGTGTGTGTGAGATTCTCCCATTGAATTTAGAGTATGTCGCAGATGCGTTGCTGAAGGAATTTCTCTTGCTCTCTTATTTGTTATTAAATGCACCATCCGAGTCTCACTGTAATTCTCTGTCCACTAAGACTTTTGAAGGTCTTTATTAAGACTGTAACTGAAGTCTGTAGCAGGCTGATCTGGTACAGCTGATCCAATGCAGGACCTCCTCATCAACGTTGGCTTTACCGGTGATACTGAACTTTGAAAATATCTTTTTCATAGGTGAATAGTGGCATATTTGGTTGAGCTTCATTTTAACAACATGCCTGATCCAAACTTCGTTTTCACAACATGCAAAAATAGACTGACTTTGTTTTACAACTAATTGAAAAGAGAGAGAGTGGCTTGCAAATTTGGTGCAAAGTAGGCATCAACTCTCTAGCCACCTACAAAAAGAAAGTACATCTCTGGTGAAGAGCTGGATGAACACAGCAGGCCAAGCAGCAACATAGGATCAGGAAGGCTGACATTTCGGGCCTAGACCCTTCATCAGAAATGGGTCTAGGCCCGAAGCGTCAGCCTTCCTGCTCCTATGACTATGATGCTGCTTGGCCTGCTGTGTTCATCCAGCTCTACACCTTGTTATCTCAGATTCTCCAGCATCTGCAGCTCTGGTGAGTTAGTTTTACTTTGGAGATGAGTGACGATTAAAGGGCTTTCCATCAAGATGGAATTTAAACAGATAATCACTCAAAGACAAATGGGAGGTTAGATGTTTGGACGGAATATAAGTGTTAACAACAATTAATGAGGGTAAACTTAGAGTATAAAAAGAGAAAGCTAGCTGGAAATATGAAAGCAGACGGTAAGATTTTCACTTAAGTATTTAAAACGTTAACTGAGTATTGGTCAGGGACTTAAAAATGGAAACTTAGGAGATGGCAGATGAATTGAATAGGTTTTTTATTCCAGTATTCACTATAGGATGAAGGTAACATCTCAGAAGCAGCACTGTATCAGGAAATGGAAAGGAGGGAGAAATGAGGGGTAATCACAACCACTACAGCAGTGGTGCTGAGTAAATGTTGGAGCTGTAGGCTGACACATATTTGAATCCTGGTGGACTTCATCCTCGGTCTTCAAAGTGTTACCTATTAATGCAGAGACCCTACTAATGTTCTGGGAACTCTGGTTTGAATCCTGCCATGGCAGTTGCTGGAATTTAATTCAAAAAAAAATCTGGAATTAGAAGTCTAATGGTGACCATTAAAAACCATTGTTGGAAAAACGCAGCTGGTTCACTAATGCCCTTTTGGGAAGGAAACACTGCTGTCCTTATGTGGTCTGACCTACATGTGACACTTAACTACCCTCTGGACAATTAGGGATGGGCAATAAATGTTGGCCTGGCCAGTGACACCCGCATCCCATGAATGAATAAATAAAAAATAATGCTGACACCACAGAGCAGTTGACCTTTTGAAGTAACTATCTGGTAGATTGTAAATAGTATGGCGGATATCATAAACTTGCTTGTCTGAATTTTGAGGATGTCTGTATCAAATCTACTACACACAACAATTACATTGAGCAGTTTCAGGGTTATGAAGAAGTTTCATGGATGTCCAGATCTTTGCAGCACAATCCACAGAACTTGGATTTAGTGAGCCCTGTCTCTAATTTAGATGGCAGTCAGTTACTAGATTCCATTAGTAGTGGATTGCAGTCTGTAATTGCATGTCCAGGAATTGTATAAAAGGGAAATGAACTCCAATTTGAGAACAAAACTCAAGTTTCTGATGTTTTTTTAAATGCATTATTTAAGTTGTAATGTATTGATTTAATTGTTATGACTTGTAGGTTCTAGACCACCACCCCGTGTTCTGCCAAAAAATTTCCTGTGTGATTTTTAGTGACCGTACTCCTTGCTGATTGCTGCATAGGGATTTTCACACAGTTTGTTTTCTCAATTGTACCACTGTCTGGGCATGGCTAATGATGGTGGACACTTGCATTGGAGGGAGAAAATTTATACTGGAATGCAAGCTAGCTTTTCTACTTTGTTACAAGCAGGACATACTGGTACTTTGAATGCAGTCATTGATTACTTTGATTGGAGAAGTACTGAGGTACTGAGATTCTACATAGGATCAAAAGTATGAGGAGATTTTTTCCTCTTGTCTGCAACTTCTGTTGTCTTTCCTCTTTCCGCTGAAGATGATGGCTTGGTGATTGCTTGTAGAAGTAGACCCAACTAATCATTCTCCATTTATAAAATCAAGATAGTGCTTATGGTTGCTATTGCTGTATGAGCCTAAAACACACATCTAATGGTACCCATGGGTTGTCATCTTACAAGGTGGTGATTTCTGGGTTAACAGCTATCATGTTTCTGGATGGGACTTGGAGTTGAGCTTGATGTAAGAAGCTAAGTAAGCAAATATCAAGCAATATTTTTTGATTAAACATGTTACAGCGAGGAGATTGAAACTCTGATAATTAAACCGAAATACAAGCCCCCAATTTTGTTACAGCGGAAGTAGAGGTTCCCTTCTAATAGTTAAACCCGAAACACCCAGAGAAGCTCGCCTTGCCTTTATAATCACTTCTTTAAAAAAGTGGTTAAATGAAAGAAAATCCCTGATATTCGCTTTACAAATAAAAAGTAACAATTAATTTGTTCACTGTTAGGGTTAAATAAATAAACAATTACTAACAAACCCCCTTAACTACTAACTATTCCTAACTGAACTAAATTCTACTGATGTGCTGTTCCAATAAACACAAGTCCCATTTATATAAACCCAAGTAATAAGAAAATAAATTAAAACTTAGTCTCTCAAAGTCTACACACTATTCTTCTGTTCTCAAGTCATAAACGTCTTTCTTCCATTGATCCGGCTGTCAGGGATATTTTCTCTGTGAAGTCTTCTGTGAGGACTCTTAGCTAAAAGTGCCATGGTACCTTTTTATGGATAGATGGTGCTTTCTTGAGAGGTAGATTCTTATTTCTCCGATGGCTTCTCACACTTGTGCTCAAAAACTCTCTCCTTATATTCATCGACATAACAATTTTCTTGCAATAGCATTGGTCCATGATAGTTTTGACAATCAGATTTAAATTCCATTGACTTTCAATCGCTAAGCACTTGGTTTAAATTAATTGGCTGATTCCAGGTCATTACCAAAACAACAAAACAAGCCTGAGGTTTCCAATCACGCAGCCAATTGATACATGTTTCAATTTCAGAACTGGCTGTACATCTTCAGCTACATACAGACATTTTTTTTTCCTTCTGTATAAATCTCTTAAGCTTAGAAAAGCATTTTTACCTCTTAAAGGAACTTTGCACTCTTCTCCCTTATCATTTTTTCCAAACAAATTCTAGCTTTCTGCCTTCTAATTCACAATTACTCTATATAACTTTGTAACAAAGGTGTATAATTTATATCTTAATAGTTTTGGAATTTGGACCCCATCGGAGAGGTAGGCAGGTATTGGTTACTTCTGTGCGGCTTTTTTTTTAAAAAGATTGTCCTTCCAGAATAGTGTTTAACTCCAACATTCTGGCAGAGAGCAGGTGACTGTAAACCCCCGTAGTATTGATGGGAAGATGTTTATACTTTTTGGATTTATGACCAGTTCAGAAGACACACCAGCATTGAGTTTAGAAGTAGTTGCGTTTCTTTCCTAGAAGAATGATTGAGGGCATTAAGTCCCTTTTAGAAGGGTTTAGTTTGTGAAATGTCCTAACCAGCAGGATATGCTTAAATCTGCGGGTTATCAGAATGGAGAAGGTTTAGGTTCTCGGATTTTTGAATAGTTCATACCAGCAGATTTGGAAAGGACTCATTGAATAATCTTCATAGTCTGTGGCAAGGAGCCTGCTAGGAGTCAGTTAAGTTGAGTCCTGGAGTTGAGATATGACACGTAATTTATTTGGAGTTGAGTTGCTGCAATGGATGGTGTTGGGAAACAGGCTGTAACTTTTTGTTTTGCTGCATGCTTTGAGATAATTCTAACTTAGTTGGCTTGTTTTTAAAATTTATTTTGTCTCAACGTTTTCTTTTGTTCAAAAAAATCTGGTTTTGCGTATGGCTGTGACTAACCACTTTTTACACTTTAAAATAAATGTAATTGAGCCACACTTTGGATCTCACTTGTCCAGTAGTGCCAACAGCTGGGATCTCTACACACTTCACATGATAGGATTCTATTTCGTGAATCTCTATGTAGAATCAGAAATGTCCAAAATATTTGTTTGAATACACAGAACTTGAATATGACTGGATTAAAAAGATGCCTGTACCAATTAAAGTCCACATGCCAACCAATCAGCACTGTTTATACAGTATAAAATGTTGATCCATTTTCCTTTGATATTTTTTGTAAATGTCCCTATGAGTACAAGACAAAAAGTTTTCACACATATCTTTTTTCTTTTTAAAAAAAAACAATACTCAAGTGCTGAAAATAAGGATAAATTCATGCCAGAGCTGAGACAATAGGACTATTCCTAAGCACGGCATGGTGGCTCAGTAGTTAGCACTGCTGCCTCGCAGGGTCAAGGACCCCGGTTCAGTTCCAGCCTCAGGCGACTGTGCAAACTCTACACAGTCATTTTCCTCTTGTCTGCATGGGTTTCTGCTGGGTGCTCCAGTTTCCTCCCACAGCCCAAAGATATGCAAGTTAGATGGATTGGCCATGCTTAATTACCCCTAGTGTCCAGAGATGTGTGGGTTAGGTGCATTAGCCACCTATCCTCTCCTCTATCCCTCTTCTATCCGCCTCCCACTCTCTCCCTATTTATTTCAAAACCCCCTTCCCCTCCCCCTTTTCTGATGAAGGGTCTAGGCCCGAAACGTCAGCCTCTCTGCTCCTATGATGCTGCTTGGCCTGCTGTGTTCATCCAGCCCTGCACCTTGTTGTCTCGGATTCTCCAGCATCTGCAGTTCCTACTAGCCCTGGGAAATGTGTGGTTACGGGGATAGGTCTGGGTGGGGTGTTCTTCGGAGGGTTGGTGTAGACCCGTTGGGCCGAATGGCCTGTTTCCACACTGGGGATCGTAAAACAAAAATCTGTTTGGCATTTAGGTCTTTCTTTTTCTAGTCAGTTGAAACTTGTTCTTTGTTACTTCAAAAGAAATAAGCAGTGTGGTATTCAAAATTTTAAACTTTAGAGAGTGGGCATGTGCTATGAAATGGTGAGATCTGTTTTTATGTAATTTTGTTTTTTGCCCTCTTGTGAAAGACATTTGAAAAGAGTGGATTATTTTTATCTTCCATGGGAATTGAGCACTCCTAGTGCCAGTGTAGGAGAGGCTAAATCAAGAACATCAAGTTTTTGGTCCTGTTTTGCCCATTCTAAACATGAATTTCATGTTCATATCCCATCTCAATACTGATTTGTGCACATACTCTTGTGTTTGAACATTAAAATAGCATAAAGCTAGCAGTTTAGTACAGACATGCATCCATTGACTGACTATTGGATTGAAGTAGCTGAAAACTATTCTAGTTAGGACGCTGCAGCTGTGTTAAGATGAGACTTCGATTCAATTAGTCTGGGCTTGTTTTAAACTTAGGTCCCAGAGGTTGAAGGCCAATGTTGTCAACAACTGTGTCCCAGTTCTCTAGTGGGTAATGATTAAATCTGTGTATGATGCAATAGCTATCAAGTTACAAGGCTCCACATTCCTGGGAATAATAAAATGTTCCATTTAGGATTCTGTTTTGTATTGCTTACTATTGTGCAGTGCCTGGTATACTTTGGCACAACTGGTCCAATAGCCCAGCCAGTCAGATCCAGATGGCCGAAGTACTATTGCTTTCTCACACTCTGTCAATTGGACCACGTTGTGCACTACTGTAAGATCTGGCACAATGCATGCTAATTATTAGCATTCAAATTTGGGACTTGTTCTAAAATTGTGAAATCAAGTACTATTAATATTTTGTTCAAATTGGAAGCATCGTCAGATATGGGCCTGAATATTGAGAAATAGAAGTGGTGAATAACTTGAACTGCGCTTCTGATACACCCAAGACCTGCAAGGAAGTTTCCCTGATCACAAGTGATACTTGTCATGGGAATTTCAAAATATACAAGTCCTGTGATTCCTTACTACAGCAATATTAGATTGATCGAACACTTCCCCAACCACCCCCCCGAAAAAAGTCATTTTCACTACCGTATAGGAGACCAAGGGATGACTTGATTGAAGTGTATAAGGTCCTGAATGGTCTTGACAAGGTGGATGTGGAAACAATATTTCTTTTTGTGGGTTTGCCCTTTTTAGCATAGATGGGTGGCACTGTTTTCTCTGACTCCTGTGCAACTTTGAAACATTCTACCTTAGAAGGTGGTGGAAGCATGGTCATTGAATATTTTAATGGTGGAAGTAGATTGTTAAGAAAGGAAATCAGATGTTATCGGGGATAGGTGGGAGTGTGGACTACAAACAGATAAGCCATGATCTTATTGAATGGCAGGCCATAAGATGTCACAGCAGAAGTAAACCATTTAGTTCATCGTGTCTGCTCCACATTGAATGAGATCATGGCTAATTTGATGATCCTCAACTTCACTTTCCTCTGATTTCTCCCAGAGCACTTGATTATCATACTAATCAAAAATATGTATATCGGCCGTAAATTTACTTGACAGCCCTCTTATATGGTAAAGAATTCCACAGATTGACTATCCTCTGAGAAGAAATTTCTCTTTGTCTCTGCCCTAAATGGGCAATACATTATGCCCTCTGGTCCTCGATTCTACCACAAGGGGAAATAAACCCATCATCTACCCTCTTAAGCCCTCTATGAATTTTTTATCATCCAATAAAGTCTCCTCTTATTCTAAAGGCCAACGATTACAGGCCCAACCCAAGCAAACTCTCCTTGTAAGAAAATCCCTCCATAATCTGGATCAAACTAGTCAACCTTTATTGGCCTGCCCCAATTCCAGTATATCATTCCTTAGATAAGGAGTCTAAAATTGTTCACCATATCCTAGGTGTTGTCTGACAAACACTTAGTTTAGTTTTTTCCATTCTTTTTGAAATAAAGACCAATAGTCCATTTGCCTTCCCTATTACTTGCTAGACTTGTATGATAGCATTTTGTGACTGTTATTTGGCTCTATTCTTTCTGCCAAAGTGCATAACTTAACATTTTCCTGAATAACATTCCATCTGAGATTTTTTTTTCCCAGTCGTTTAACCTGTTTATATCCCTCCGCAGGTCTTTGTAGTATCCTCGCCACTTGTCTCACCACCCATTTTAGTGTTACCTGCAAACTTCAGTAGGGTGATAGTCCCTTTATTTTTCTCATCGAAGTCGTATGTGTATTGTAAATAATTGTAGCACAGCACAGCACCTGATCCCTGTGGCACTTCAGTAGTAGTTACAGGTTGTATCCTGAAAATCCTCCTCCCACCCCTTCCATTAGTTTCCTTCGTCCTCTTTCTCTAGTAATAGTTATATTTATTTCCTCCCCTTTTGCTCATTAATTATTTAGTATCTTTTTGGAGTGCTCTTCGTATCTTCTATCATGACTGATGTAAAATATTTATCCAACTCCTCTGCAATTTCCCTGTTCCCCATTTATTTCCCAGCCCCATTCTCTAAGGGGCTTATGTTCACAGTTGCCTTTCTCTTTTTTTTGATATATTTAAAGAAACTCTTGCTATCCTTTATCATGTTATTTTAGTTTACCTCTAAATTCTGTTTTCTCCCTCTGTATTTTTGTTGGTCAACCTTTAGTTTTTAAAATTTTCCCAATCCTTTGGCTTAACCGCAAATTTTTGTGGTATACAGCATGAAATTGCATATTTTCCCAATTTTAATTTAACCATATTTGGCTTATGCCTTGCACCTCCTTCCTCAGGGATATATCTTTGTTGTGAGTCATGAGCTACTTTGTTTTAAGTATCTGCCAATGTTAGTCAATGGTCTTCGCTGCTAAATACCTTTCCCAGTCCACTGCAGCCAAATTTATATTCATTCCTTTGTAATTCATTCTTTCATGTTATTGACACTGTTTCTGAGGAGATCTTCTTCTGTGAGATCATTCAATAAACCTGTCATATTGTACATTATCAAATCAAACTGGCGATCGAACCACGGACCAGACTATGTACTGTTCTGGGAGAATATCCAAAATAAACTTCATGAATTCTTCTTTGTCACTACCACTTGCAATTTTGTTTTTCCAATCTGCATTAAGATTTAATGGTGAACTTACTATCTTTTTGATATGCCCTCATTATCTCCTGATTATTCGGTCCTACAGTATACTGCTGTTAGGGGACTGTAGACTACTCCTATCTGTGTCTTTTATTTCTTAACTCCACTTATTGAATTCTACATTCTCCAATCCGTGACTTCTTTTATTAGAGATAGTAGGAACTGCAGATGCTGGAGAATCTGAGATACCAAGGTGTAGAGCTGGATGAACACAGCAGGCCAAGCAGCATCAGAGGAGCAGGAAGGCTGACGTTTCGGGCCTA
>NC_063370.1:7848343-7863151 GCF_021869965.1 Rhincodon typus
AATGGCCTGCTGTGTTCATCCAGCTGTACACTTCTTTCTATCATATCTGTTCCATTTTGTACTAACAACGGTATCCCACCAACCTTTCCTTCATGCCTGTCCTTTTGAAAAGTCACGTACCTCTGAATATTTGGATCCCAGCTTTGGTTTCCTTGCAGCCGTGTCTCTCACAGCTATGTGACGTTTGTGTCACTAATTCATTTAGTTTGTTCCAAAGGCTATGTGCATTTTAGTAATGAACCATTAATTTTGCTACTTTACTATTTAATCCTCCTTTCCACTTATTTGCTGCTAGTTTTTAATGTTTCTGCACTCTGTCTCTTCCTGCCTCTTTTTGGGTATCGTTACCTAAATTACTGCCCTGCAATACCCATATTTTTTAGCAGAAGTCCAGAACCAGGGATCACAGTCTAAGCCATTCAGGACTGAAATAAGGAAGAATTTTTTCACTCGGTTGTGAACCTGTGGAATTCTTTCCCACAGAAAACTGTTGGGGCCAGTTCGTTAGATATATTCAAGAGAGATCTGGGTGTGGCCCTTGTTGCTAAAGGCATCAAGGAGTATGGAGACAAAATAGGAATGGGATACTGAACTTGCATGATCAGCCATGGTCCTGTTGAATGGTACTGAAGGCTCGAAGGGCTGATTAGCCTACTCCTGCATTTATTTTCTATGTTTTTATGTTTTACATGCAATCTCTAGAATCTCCAACCCCTATTTAGGTTAAAATCCCGTCTAGTCATTTGATTGCCAGGATTCTGGTCCCAGCACATTTCTAGTGAAGCCTGTCCCACTGGAGCAGCTCCCTTCTACTGCGGTACTGGTGCCACTGAAAGCTCGTTCTTCTAGACTTGTCTTTGGACCACACATTTGGCTCTTTCTATCATGTACACTATACAAGTTTGTCTGTGGCTCAGTTAGTAATCCTCAGATTATATCTTGGAGGTTCTGCATTTTAATTTGCTTCCAAGCTGTTCAGAATCTTTTGGCAGAAACTCCATTCTAGCCCTGTAAATGTTGGCATCAACAAGGGCAACAATAACTAGATCCCTCCCCTCCACTCCCGAGTTCCCCTCTAACCGTAAGTAGATGTCCTTAACCCTGGCACTGATTTGCATATAAATTGAAACAAAATAAACTATTGTATAAAATATCCAGTATAAGTACAAGTGAACTCTTGCATGTTAAATCCTTAAAATGAATGGTAACATGGGATCCCATTCGTAAGTTCCAGTGTTCATAAGTTGGGAGCCCCCTATACAACATTTCCTCCTTCTACTTTAATGGCTCCCTGTACTGTTGTGCTGTAGTCAGTTTTGTGATTCTTCCTGCAGTCCTCACTCCTGTCCTCACATCTTGGAAGAATCGCATAACTAGGCAAATGCAGGGGTTAAAGCTGCTCAAGTGCCATAAGTTCCCATATGTGTCTCACCTGTGATTACACCCTTCTGTGTCTAATCACAGACCAAATATGAATTATGCAAGCTGAAGGATGTACCACTTCGTGGAGCAAATTGTCGTGATAACTTCCCCTTCCCCGATATAGCACAATGTCTGCAGCTTGGACTGCAGCTCCTCAAATTTGGGCCTGAAGTTCTTCAGGATATAAACACTTAGTACAGATGTGCTTGCTCTGGATCACCTTGGTGTCTAGCAGCTCCTATATGCTGCAGTAGCTGCACATCACCCATGCAGCCGTAACTGGTGTAAATTATTTAAATTTATTAGTTAATTCTGAATGACCTAATTCTGCTTCTCATTTAGATTTGTGCTATATCCATCGTGTACTGATATTGCACTTCTTCCGTTTATTCCATATTATTTTCTTTTTAAAGCCTGCCCTTCATTGCCCTCCTCACCTGTTTTCAGGCTACTTGGTTTGGAGTGCTAGTTTCAGTCATCGCATCTCCAAATTTATTTTTAGCCAGCAATGGTTTCATTCCTGCCAATACCTTTCACATATTTTCAATGATACCACCTCTGATTTTGGGGGACAAAATGTCATATTATGACCTTGCAATGTACTTCACAGCAAGTGAAGTACTTTTGAAGTATAGGCACTGATGTAATGTCGAAAATGTGGCAGTTACTTTGCGCAATTTCCTATGATCAACAAAGAGAAGTCTATTGATTTAAGTGATGTTTATTCTGGAATAATTGCTGTTCAGAACTAGAGGAGAGAACTCCTGTTCTTCAAAAAAGCCCTGAATTTCTTTGGGCCAGTTTAGTCACTGATTGGAAAGATGGCACAGCCATTACTTTATCACTCCTTCAACCGAGATTGTTTGTTTGTATGCCTCTCGAGTAAGATTAAATACATAATACACAATTGTGTATACTCCTAGTTTGTGCCTGGCACTCTCCCAATTTTCTTAAACTCCCAATTCAGTTGCCATAAGTCGGTATTACTGTTATGTTGTATGGAATAAGACTTATTGTAAGTGAAGTCTCTCAATGAATGTGTTTGTCTATGTCGTGCCATTTTAAATGTTTAGGAATAATTGCTCTCCAGCTGATCTAGAAAGGTAGAACAATTGCACTTTTCAGCCTTAAAGGGAAATTGAATTACAGATGCAAAGGAAGGGAGGTATCTGTATGATATGGCATTTGGTAACACTTTTTTGAGCTTTTAAGATGATTTGTTCCTTTCTGCACTGCTAATGCTAAACCGTAGAAGGTCCACTATTATATAATAAATTTGTGTGTTTTAGAAAGGAGTATCTTGGCACAATATAATGTCTTAAGTGTGCAATCAATGTAAACCCTATGCAACGTGTGTAGAGAATAGGAAAACCACATTGGGATCAGTACTGCACTCTGTTTTTGGGATTAGCTAGGTACTTTCAGATTTTATCATGCGGAGTTTTGTCCACTCTCAAACATGATGGCAGTTGCTGAGGATTCTCAAGCTGTTGTTCCCTCTGTCTACGGACTGGACTGTTGCCCACACACAAGCCTCTCTAAAAGAAGTGAACACATATGACCATTGTTATTTTTATAAAAAAGCAAATTGCTTCAGACTACAGTGGTTTAGCTTTTTGGCCTGTTTCTGCTGATTGATGTGAACAGTTTTTTATCAGCTTGTTTGAGCATGTTATGACACATCTCTGGCCAACGTATTGCAAGACCCTCATGAATGGTTTTCTGTGAACGTTTTTAAAGTCATCAATATAGGAATCCCCTGTGGCGATGAGGTGGTTGAAGTGCTAATCAAGGGTGATGAACTGCCTGGGAAGGATTCCTAAGTGCAGCTGAACCAAATCAATAATAGTTATTGAGGCAGTTCGTTTATTCTAACTAAACTAATTCCCCTCCACCCTCCCTGATGTCATCACTCCCTAATTGCAGAAAAGCTGTTTTAATTTGACTTTTAAAAAAAATCAGGCAAATTTGAAAAAAAAAAGATAATTTCCTTTGTCTTGTTTTGATTTTGCAAGCTTTAATGATGAAATGCTAGTTTTCTACATCTTCATTGTATGCCATTCCCACTGAGTACCCTAATTTTTATTCACCGTTCTGTTTTTTACATTTTCGGACTGGTACACATTACTGTATGCTCAATGTATAATTTAAATAACAGTGGCTTTCTGCAGAGTAGGAGTCCCCTTCTGGCAGAGGTGTTTTTACTTGCAAGTTCCCAAGTTTAATTCTTGACCTGTGCTGATTCTGGCATTAGCAGATTGTTGCTGTTAGTCTTGGTTCACTCACCTATCTAAGGATTGAGTGTAAATAGAAGAATGGCCAGCTCTTGCTTTGGGTGGGGAAGTATTGAACTTGAGTATGTTAACCCCTGCACAATGTGGAACAGTGGCCACTTGTAGTCAGTATTGGAGGATGACTAGTTCTTGAGAAACTCCACCTCGCCATTAGTGAATGCTTTTAAAGCAGTAGTAGAAAAATTAGAGACTATTTCATTAAAAGATGAGATCACAGGAGTGCTATACATTGCTAATAGGGACTTCTCTTTAGATCTTGTTGAACAGATACAATTTGAAATCTACTGCGTGGTCTTGACTGCCTTCAGTTACAATTATAAAAAACATAGAAATGTAGAAAAACTGGGAGCACGAGTAGGCCTTTCGGCCCTTCGAGCCTGCTCCACAGTTCACGACAATCATGGCTGAGACTAGTTTCATTTGGGATTATGGTCGGAATGGACTGGTTGGACTGAAGGGTCTATTTCCTTGCTGTATTACTCTGTTATTATCCAACTCTGTACCCCGTTCCCAATTTCTCCCCACAATCTTTGATCGTTTTGCCCCAAGAACTGTATCTCCTTCTTGGAAACATTCACTGTTTTGACCTCAACTACTTTATGTGGCAGAGAACTCCACAGGCTCATCACTCTCCGGGTGAAGACGTTTCTCCTCATCTTGGTCCTAAATAGCCTATCTTGTATCCTTCGATTGTGATCCCTGGTTCTGGACTTTATAGTCATCAGTCATAATAATATCTAATGTCATTGTTGCACATTACACCCATTGATAATTCAGGTATTTGTGGGACAGATTGTGGGCTTGGGAGTAGAAAACCACATGCATCCTAAAAATAAGTATAATTAACAATCAGGATGCAAGGTTGAATTCCATTACTTTTATTGCATTTTCTAATAGTACTTTAATTTTTGTGCAACTATATCAAAACAACTTCAGATTTGACATCCGGGGTAGAAATTGATATTTGTGGAGTGGAGTGAGTTATATGATTTTTTTTTTGTCTGCTGTTTATGGGAACTTGTCTTCCTCTCTGTTTGCAATAATAGTTTAAATTCAAAATAAGTTCTCTGTGCCCATCCTGACTAGTAGCAGGAATATTCAGTGATGTGCCGAAGGGTACATGTGGGTGAATGTTAGGGTGGGCCTTGGGTGTTTGCACCTTTTCACAGTTGGGATTAAATGCGCAGACTGGCACTTTCCAAAGTCTTGAACTGAGTGCCTAGGGACACACTAAAGCTTAGGGCAGTTGGGCAAGATTTTTGTCTTTTCTGCCTTTCAGCTGAAGTATGCTAAGGGGTTGGAAAGTGTAGAACCCTACTGGCTGTTCACCTCGGAAAGAAAGTATAATGTAAATCGAGAGTATTGAAAATATATTGAGCCATTTTAGAATGGAACGTGTTGAATGGAGAGAAAAAAGTATCTATTTTCTTGTGATTTGAAATGTTTGTCCTTGGGCTATATGCCTGATGTAGAATGTATTTTGTAAATATTAAGGAAATGACAAATGTATTGAGTAGAACGTTCTATATGTAGGCAATTTGAATATTATTGCAAATCTTGTAAATTTCAAGTCAAAGTTTTTGTGACTTTTGAAGTTTTTTTTCTTAGTTTTGAAAAAAAAAGGATTCATGTGAAAACTGACTACCCTTCTTACCCTAGTGGAGATCGCACAACATCTATGGACACCCTCCCCCAAGAATGCTGACTCTAGTAAGGAACGTACAAATAATGAATTGAACTGTCAGGAGGTTGGTGGGGGGTGGGGGCATGGGGGAGAAGCCCCTTTCATCCAGTGGCATGTCTTCAGTTTTCCATTATGCTAGCATGTTACGCTTTGTACATACTTGTGGGAGAGTTATCTTCATTTAGGCTGCATAAATATTGCTTTGATATGCAATGACGATGATAAAAAGAATAGGAGTAGGAGTGGCCATATGTCCTCTTGAACTTGCTGTACCATTTTAATACATTGTGTCTGATGCTTAACCTCAGCACTTCCCTATCCTATCCCCCATCCCTAAATTTCTTTCAATGTCTGGAAATCAATTGACCTTGGCTACTCGACAGCTGAGCATTCATAACCCTATAGGGTACAGAATTTCAAAAACCAAGCGGAACTTTTGACTCCTGCTTCTTTCCATTGTCAGCATTCATTCAAGTAACCAGAATCCAGTCTTCCTACTGGAGCATGCTTTGTTAAAGTGAAGCTGTCAATAACTTGGGTTAGCTTTTGCCTTTAGAGGAATAGTGTATATAATAATCGAGTGTAGTGGTAGAAATAAAATATGTTTAGTACTTTTTTTTTCAGGCCCAAACCTTCCTGTGCCAAAGAAATGTTGCCCATCTTCTCACATACAAGATATAGCCTGTTCCATCTTTTTTCCCCCAAAAGGTAACCTAGCTCATTTCACCCACACTCATTCTTTTTGTCTTTCTCATGTGGATTCCATTTCTAATGCTGTCTTCTGCTTGTCTATCCAGTGAGTGTCAATAATTTTAGATCTCATTTTAATAAAAGCATTTTTAACAACTTTGATCAGAGTATTTGCCCAATAGCATAAATTCAATGTAGCAGTGGTGTACAGGCTTTGAGACCTTTGAGGGATTCCGTGTGATATTTTGTGGTCTGCTTTGAGTAATCAAACTCTTCAATGTGCTGTTATTGGTCCTGTTGCTGATCTGTCTGGTATACCAAGCGAACTGGCTACCTCTACATACCGTGCATAGAATGATTGAATGCCAGTGAATAAGGGTTGTACTTTCTTTTGTGGAGTGTATTTAGTATCTTAATGAAATTGCAGTATGCTTAAAATCATTGACACCTTCAGTAATTAGAAGCGCTTCATTCACAACTGCTAAGTTGATAAAGTGGCTAGAAAATTTAAATAGCATTCTACTGAATTTGCTGGCTTGGAGTAGTCAAGAACACTTATTTTTATTGAATATTATCATAATTGAGTATTAGAAATTAAAGGCTGCTTACATGACCCTTCTACTATTTGGAATAAAACTCGGTCATGAAATGAATGACTTGGCACCGCAAACTAAAAAGCTAACTTTAGAGGAAAGTGATCTTATCTACCTTACTTGGGCTTTTGAAAGCTGGATGACGACTAGAAATTTTGCCATTGGAAGTAAATCTTTGCATGTATAATCTCAAATAATTTGGAAAGTTGTTTTTGAACTAAGTAACGTATTCAAGAAGTTCAGAAGTAAAAGGTTCAGTAAATTTCATGGCATTGGCTGCTTTAATGGGAGTGCAGACTTGAATTTTATATTTATCTTTATTTGGTTGCAGGTCAACTAGTAGGCAAATGATTGTGTCTACTGCTTCCACTGGTATCTGTTCTTCTTTCCCTATTTAAATTCGTGTGAATGGAATTTCATAACTAGCCCAGGTTATTCGTTATGGGAGATTGAGAAATATTCAATTTTCACTTTGCTCAAGATGAGAGTGGATATTGACAGTGAAAACAAATTCTGAGAAATGAAAACTTTTAAATGTTACTGTATTTTAAATTTCTAGGACACTGGTATATTTGAGTGAGGTGGGGCTTCACAGTGAGTTTATAGTTTTTGAGAAGATTTCTAGCTCGGGTTGTGGATGCCTCCTGAGAACCAGATCAAAACACCCCTGAAGAAATTACACAACTCCGGAGATATCAGCAAGTCAGACTATATAAAAATGAAGCCAGAGGGGTCCAACACACCCCGTTTCTATGGACTCCCCAAGGTACGCAAGCCAGGGGCCCCCCTCAGACTCATTGTGTCACTACCAGGCATGCCAACATATAGACTAGCCAAAGAACTACAACGGAAACTAATATACTTAGTTGATAATACTACCCACTCCATCCACTCCTCCCAAGAATTCCTCAAAATCATCGAGGACACCAAAATAGAAGAGGACGAAATAATGATCTCCTTCGACATAACAGCACTATTTACGCCCATAAACATCGACCTAGCCAAAGAGATCATTGCCACACTGCTAGACGAATCAGGAAGGCAGGCACCCCATGATACTAACAGCATCAAAAAGGACAGTACCCTGAAACTGCTGGATCTATGGCCCTCAACCTACTTTGCCTTCAACGACTCTATATTCAAACAAACAAATGGAACACCAGTGGGATCCCCACTATCAGGACTGATCGCAGAAGCGATAATGCAAAGGTTAGAACAGACAGCACTCCTCACTATACAAACCAAACTCTGGGTCCGCTATGTAGATGACAGCTTCGTGATTATCAAACGCACAAAGCTAGAAGAAACCCACCGACACGTAAACAACATCCTCACCGGAATAAAATTCACAAAAGAAGAAGAGAACTATAACCGATTAACCTTTCCAGACACCATGGTAGAACGTAAGAACAACGGGGAACTCCATACTAGCATATACAGAAAAGACCACATATGTGGACCAGATACTTAATTACTCCAGCAACCACTCCAACATCTATAAATGGAGCTGCATGCATCAGGACATTATTTAAACGGGCCACAACACACTGCAGTAATCCAGAATTGCGCAAAGCAGAACAGGAGCACTTGTATAGAGTTTTTAAAAGGAATGGATACCCAAAAAGCATAATCCGCCATTACCTCTGTGACAGACCACAACAAGAATACAACACGGCCAGACACACTCGTCACCCTACCGTACATCAGAGACATATTAGAGATGACCACGAGACCACTCAGACCCCTAGGTATCAGGGTAGCCCACAAACCAATAACCATCCTGCGACAACTACTGATGAACTTAAAGGATCCCATACCCACAACCAATAAAACTGACATTAATATACAAAATACCATGCAAGGACTATGAAAAACATATTACGTAGGCCAAACTGGAAGAAAACTGACAGTGAGGATACACGAACACCAACTAGCCACCAAGAGACACGGCTAATTCTCATTGGTCTCAATACACATAGATAAAGAAGGACATGAATTCGACTGGGATAACCCATCCATAATAGCAGAAGCCAAACAGAAACATGCCAGAGAATTTCTGGAGGCCTGGCATTCCAAACGGAACTCCATCAACAAACACATTGAACTGGACCCAATATACAAACCACTGAAAAACAGAACCAGAAGCAAGGCCAACCACCCCAGCAAACCGAGGCTTATAAATAACAAGCGGGACAGAACACCAACACTTCACCAGAGGCGCAGTGATGATCTGACCCAACAGAGTGACAAAGCATCTGCACCCAAACACACTAGCTTGGTGTGCAAGTCTACAATCTCAATGAGCTTATCTAAACAAATGTTAACAAGAGATCGCTTTGCGCACTTCAAACGTTAAGTGGCAGTATTCCATTGTGGTAGTGATGTTTATTTCAGATTTATCATTCATTTATGCCCATTTCAGTCAAGGTTATTAAGTATTCTTACAGTCAATTTGTAATGATGTCACTATTTACTAGAAGAGTTCTTATTCATGATTATGCAAGGGAGTTGAATTTACATCTCTGCGCATAGTTGTAACTTGATTGTTCCCTTGGAATGTTGTGGTTTAATTCAATAGCTGTTTGAGCTATGTTCATACCACTAATGCAATTTGTGCCAAGATAATTAATTTGGATTAGAGTTTTAGTTAATGTTTTCAGCCCTTTTAAGATGTGTAGATCGTGAAACTGTTTGAAGTTTTAATTTTGTCCAAACTCTTGTCTGTATTGGCATTGCTTCCCTTTCCATTAGTATTTGTCCATGTGACTTAAGAAAAAAAATCTTAAGCATAGAATGAGAAACCTTTTGCCTGTGGACCTCAATCCTTCCACATGCAATGTGCAGCCTATGCTATTGTGCATTTTATCCCAACTATTTCATCTGAGGTAAAAGCATGAAGTCAAGGTAGAAGTAGGCCATTAGGCCCCTTAATCCTACACCATCACTGAATAAGCTCGTGGCTGATCAGTTTGTATTTAGAATTCCACATACTTATCTGCTGTCCTTTTAATTGATTGCTTTGCCTAATAGGAAAATATCTATCTACCTTTGCCTTAATATTCAGTGACCCATTCCGTCACCTTCTGAGGCACAAACCATCAGAGAAAAAAATTCACTTCATCTCAACCCTGAAATACACCCCCACTTTCAAAGTTCTGAATCCACCCACAAGAAGCATCCTTTTCTGTAATGACATTAAACTGTCTGCTTTTTGGTTTCATATAGTTAATTTTAAGTTTGGATTTTCTCTGTCTGAAGTTTGTAATTAACTTGTAAGTATTTCTGTAACCGTGGTGATTTCTTTTGCAACAGTTTGAGAGAGCTACACTGGCAGCACAAACGGCTTTTTGTTAACCATGGCATATTTTACAACTTAGCAAGGTAAACCATTATGTTTCAAGGTCTGTTAGAAACTTCTCGACTTGGATTTTTTTTTAAACCCTTAGAGGGAGCACACACAGCTTAAAGGGAGAAACTTTTTACATTGTTTTGGGAAGTTCCATGAAGCCTTTGGATGGCAGTTGTATAAAGCAGTACTCCTGAGAAGGGGAGAATACAGTGAAACTGGATTACTTTAGAGTAAAGAGTTAGTCTGTAACCAGAAGTGTTAGGACAAACCCCTGAAGAGGTTACTTGAAACTGATGACATTGAACTCCAGTGTCGGGTAGTTTCTTCCTGGACCTACCAGCATTTCCAGGCTAGGAGCTAAAGTCACAGATACCTTTAACTCTGTCAAGGTATTTTGGGATTATACTGAAGTCTTTCAGTTTGTGTTACAAGTAAATATTTCGGTTGATTCTATTTTATCATCTTTTATTTTGGTTAATACACTTCTGTTTTATTGTGAACAAAATCTGCAACATGGCATGCTTTGTTTCAGTGAGAGACCAACTCATTAAAATGAAATCAGAACAAAATATGACCTGTCAAACCATGTTTCAGACTAGGGTATGACTTACCCAATAGTAACATCAACTGGGGTCATCATACCATTTTCACCCTTTTAGGATCTTGTACACTTCAATTAAATCACCCTTCATTTTTCTGAACTGCAGTCGAAACATGTCCAGTCTGTACAAACTATCCTTATAAGACAACACAGTCATTCCAGCTGTCAATAGTAAATCTTCCTTAAACTGTCTCAGACATTTACGTTAAATAATAAGACCGAAGCTGCATACAGTTTTTGAGATATAGTCTGAAGCATAGCATCCTAACTTCTCTGGTAATTTTATCTTGTAATAAGCCATTAGCTGTCATGCTTGTGCTGTACCTGCATATTGACGTTTTGGGTCTCGTGCACTAGAATACCTAAATTCATCTGCCCTTCCAAAGTGAAAAGCTACACATTTACCCACTTTGCATTCATCTCCGATTTCATTCTTCCCAACTTAGTTGACCCGTCTATCTGTCCGCAAACCTCTTTTTGTCATTGTTAGAACATACTATTCTATCCATCTTGGTATCCTATGGAAATTTAGCTATCCTGCATTTGCTTCCCTCATCTGAGTCACAAAAGATTGAGGCTCCAGCACAAATCCCTATGGGACTCCACTCATCAATCCTGCCAATTGTCAAAGACTCTTGGATATTTTGTTGCCTGCTAAGCAGCCAGTCTTCCATCTCTGTTGTGTTCCCCTCTACACTTCTGAGCTTTTATTTTCTGTGATAACTTTTATGGCATCACTATCAAATGCCTCCTTTAAATCCAAGTAGAATATGTCAACAGACTTCCCTTTATCCACAGCAAATTACTCCTTCAAAGAAGTCTAATAAATTGGTTTAAAAATGATTTCCTTCTGACACAGTCACATTAACTCTTCCCAAATGCCAGTGCCTTTTTTCCAAGTGCCTAGCTATGATCTCTTTAACTTTTTTAACACTTTGCCCCATGATCACCATCAAGAAAACTATCGGCCCGTTTGCTGTTTTCCTTGAAAAATAAGCAGATTCATCCCTCTTTCCCGACCTTCATTGTTGTGTGGTCATGATTTGTCATTTGTTTCTCAAGTGATTGGCTTCAGTGTCTAAAGTTTTACGTTTACTGGTATGCTGTAAGAATTTGACTCTAAGAATATTTTATGCATTATTTTAGCTCTATGGCAGAAATGCTTGGTTTTTTTTATAATTAGAAGCTAATTTGCAATTTAATTGAACAGTCAAGGACACTGGTTCACCATATGAACTGTTGGAGTGGAAAAATTCAATTTTCAATTTTTTTGCTAACTTGAGTACTGGTTTAATGCCAGACATCTGATGATTCATAAGATTGATGTTGGCCAGCCTTTGAGTAATGCCCCTTAAATGAATAATCAAAACAATGTACAAATTTTAACCAATAATAGAATTCTGGCATCAGTCTCCAGGCCACTGTGAAAATATTTAGTATCACGTGGATTGACTGTGAACATATGGAACATGGTCCTAAAATCATAGTGTAGTTGCACTTTTACAAACAGATATCTCAGCACTTCTCTGATACAGACTAAGAGTTTTGAACTGCTAACGGCCAAGTTATTGACCTGATCAATCACTGCTTTTTTTTTAGTTGGTGGTTCTGGTGGATCTGTTAAATTATGGAACCAATGGATTACTTTTTTCAATAGAATCTTGAGTTGATATTTGCACAAACTGCTTTTGGCGCTTACAATTTTTAAGTAAGTTAAGCATTCTTTTAGTCTGCAAAATTGTGCTGCTGGTCAGGTTATGACAATGCTGTCTGCTGTTCATTTGCTTCAAGTGTAAAACTTAATTTGAAGTGCATATGTAATAATCCAGTCAGCATTGGTTACTCATAAATCTTAATAAAGGGTATAAGTTGTATGAATTGGAAAAATTGTTCAATACCATGATAGCCAATACGAGGCTTATAAATATAAGAAAAGCATTTCAGAACACTATATTGTTGGAGCAACTTTCCTTCTGCTTCAAATCTTTCATTTCGTTTTGATTTCTTCAAAGTTTTGTGTAGGAACAGCAATCCCATTTTCAATCTTAAAGCTAACTGTTTTAATCAAGAGTTTTATTTTCTTCTGAAATTGTACATTGTCAGAATGGAAGGAAAAACCTATCTATGGGCCACATTTGAGAAATTTCTTTCAAATTAAAAGCCGAATCTGGTTCTGATGTTTGTAAACTTGTGCTGTTCTGAAGCACATTGTCATTGTCTAATTTGAATACTGTAGAATCCTAGAGTGATTTCAGTATAGGAAGTGGCTACTTACTCTATTGAATCCTTGTCAACTCTCTCTAGCATAATCTTTCAGTCCGATTTCTCCCTACTCTCTATCCTTGTAACATGCAAGTTTATTTGTTCAATTATCTGTTTCTTTCCTTTTTTAAAATCATTTCATTGTCTACATCTTCACCACTGTCATAGGTAGCAAGTTACAGGTTATTAATGCTTGCCAATTATTTTTTAAAAAAGTCTCTTCCCACTCATCCTTTGCGCCTCAACCTCATTTCATGCCCAAAACCTTAAATCTATATTCCTTGATCGTTGTAATATATGGAAACAGTTTTCTTTTGTCTACCTTTTTGTATAGACTTGTCAACCTTGCACACCTCTTTGATTCCATTAGCTTCCCTTGCTCCAAAAATAAAATCCAGTTTGTTCAACTATTGACAATGCTGTGGCTGTAAGAAGTGTATTTTGTCCTGGTTTCTTTTAGAGAGAGATTAGGGGACAGCTGGTGAGCAGTCGGAGAATCAAAGAATCCCCACAGTGTGGAAACAGGCTATTCAGCCCAACAAGTTCACACAGATCTTCTGAAGACCATCTCGCCAAGACCCGTCCCCTAACCCTATCCCTGTATTTCCCATAGCTGTCACATCTAACTTGCAATCCCTGAGCACTAGGGGCTATTTAGCATGGCCAGCCCACCTAACCTGCCATCTTTGTACTGTGGGAGGAAACCGGTGCACCCAACAGAAACCCACGCGGACACTGGGAGAGCGTGCAAACTCCACACAGAAGATAAATAACTTGAGGCTTTGGTTTTCTTTTAAGTTGGAATAATAGAACCAGCCTGAATGGGTGTGGCTGAGCTCTTATAGTACCAGGACCCTTCAATTAGCTTTCAGCAGTTGCTGTGGGGTCTTGAAGTGAAAGCTGCATTTTCCATCTCTTGGATACAGCTGAAAGATGGAGTTCTATCTCTCAGAATTGTCTTTTGATGTTCTTTCCTCCTGGATTGGAGAACTGAACTTGAGACAATCTGTTTTCTGAATTTGCCTTTTGCCAAAGGTGTGTTTATGGGATATTACTATATTGGAACAGTTAATTAGTTACTGTATCTATTGTTACTCCAAGTTCCTCTTTCTTTTGTTGTATTTTATCTATGGTGTTTGAATAAATTGTGTTTTGTTTAACGTCGAGTAGTTTGACCAATCGAATTGCATCTGGAACGCACCACCCCTTATTTTATTTACCTTTTAAAATAAGGGAGAAAAGGGGTCCAGGCTACCTTAACATATTTTGATGGGGCCTGGTCTGGTCCGTAACAGAGCCTAACCTACTGGCGTAGCTAAGGGTCCTCAGTTCTGGGCCCTGGAAGCATTCTGATCAATTTCCTCTGCACCCTTTCAAGGACTGTCTCATCCTTAAGACCACCAGAATAGGTGTAACCCTTTAAAGCTTTGCTCAGACCATAATTTGTAAACCTTGTTCGTATTTAAATATCCTTTCAAAAACAGAAATTACTGGAAAAGCTCAGCAGGTCTGGCAAGCATGTGTGAAGAAAAAAATCAGAGTTAACATTTCAGTTCTGGTGACCCTTCCTCAGAAGATCCTTTTTTTGTTTTTGTTCCTGATTTACAGCATCCGCAGTTCTTTTGGTTTTTATTTAAATATCCTTTACTGTCACATGTATTCAATATAGAATTAGTGAAAAGTGTGTACAGTTGCTGTACATAGGTACCATTCACATGAACTTAGAATAAAATAAGAAAGATAACTTAAAGAGAGTCCAACTTTTCCTTCTCCGCTTCTACAGTACGCCACTGCAAGTGATCTGCTCCGGGCATCACCAGTCCACACCATGCTACCTCTGGGTGGGACCTGCACTTAAACAACAGTGTGGAGCTGGAGGAACACAGCAGGCCAGACAGCATCAGAGGAGCAGG
>NC_063370.1:7873151-7948125 GCF_021869965.1 Rhincodon typus
CTTACTTGTGCAAGCAAGCAACGCGAGTCACTTGCCCCTGTAATTTATGGGTCTCTTAACCAGTCTGTTGATTTTGCATTCCCATGCTTGTTAGTGAATTGAATTCAAATCCTTGTCGATAAACTTACAATATTGAACAAAATATTTGAAGGTGGGGGATAGGAAGCCTAGAAGGAGCTCTTTTTTTTCATGTCACACTAAAATCACTACCTTTTTGGCTCCATCCATTTGTTTTAGGGAGTAACTGAGCCATCTCCTGCAGGAAGCTTCAGTCTGACGGTTAGTGTGGCAATTGGCCTCACTAGGCTGAGGAAGGGGTAAATCAGCCAGTATGTTGGTTTTGATCATGGTCCAATAAACATTTCTAGCAAGTGTGAACTTGTATATGGCGATCCGGTGAGGATCAGATTGGGCCTTATTGTGATTCTATACGTGAAATATTTATCAAGAACTGTCAACATTGATAATATTTGAAGCATTCACTTAGATGAGGCATTGAAAGGTTAACCCTAGGATCAATATTTACCCAAACATGAGGATAGTAAAAAGGATGGTAAAGCCTAGAAAGGCATTTTAAAAAAAAAAGGCTGTGATATTTAACACACAATATTGTTGACAGTATTATTTAGGGATCATGTTCCCTTAGAATGGAAGACCCTAAATACTCCTGATGCAAATTGAAAGTTAATTTTTTTTTGAGGAATAAATTGCATTTTAAAAAAGGATGATTTGTTTTAATGTATATTAAAGTTCCTGAAATAAAACATGCTCCCCATAGACATTTACAAAAAACCAAAAGAACTGTGGATGTTGGAAATCCGAAACAAAACAGAACTTGCTGGAAAAATTCAGCAAGTCTGACAAGCATATGTGGAAACAAAGCAGAGTTAACATTTCAGGTTCACTGACCCTCCTTCAAAACTCTAATTCTGAACTAGAGTTCTAAACTCTGCTTTCTCTGCACAGATGCTGTGAAACCTGAGGTTTTCAAGCAATTTCTGTTTACTTTCCCCACAGACCTTTGTTTCTCTCTATTTATCTCAGATCTAATTTGCAGTTGCTGTCTATGATTGAAAAGCTTTGCCTCAGACCAGGATAAAGTAAAAGACTGTCCAGATAATTATTTCTTGTATGATTTCTAACTTTGTTTCTCCCAGATTAGTCTAGGAGTCCTCCATTTAAGCAGGTCTACTGCATTCCTAGATCATATTGTTTTGATTGCCTCACATGATGGTATACAAGTCACAGTTAAAAAGTTTTATTTTTCTAGACCCACGTGGAGCAAAAGATGTTATTACCAACTTGGAACCATTTATTTTCCTGTGCCACCTCACTCTACCTGTCAGCTAGGAATAATAGTCCACAAATCTGAGAAATTTGTATTTGGCTATTGATGTTGTCTGTTGTCAAGTTAAATCATCTTGTTAAGTGGTTAATATTCTATTTTGTATTACTCAAAGGCAGCGATCATTGGGAAAATCTCTGCATGTTTTCACTTGAATAGAATGAGCCAAGTGAGTCTCAAATTCAAACCTTGGTCATCTCTTCTTGGGTTTTTGTTAGAGTTTCAAAAACTTGGCACATGGAATACAATGTAGGAAAATGTGAGATTATGCGCTTTGGCAGGAGAAATGGAAGAACTGAACATTACTTAAATAGGGAATACTGCAGAAAACTACAACATAATTGAGATTTGGTGATACTTGTGCAAGAATCTGAAAAGGCTACCATTCAAGTTCCAAGGGCAATTAGGTAGGCAAATGGACTGTTACTCTTTGTTTTTTACACACTATTCCCTTTGACATAGGGAGACCGAGCTGAAAAAAATTATATAGGCAATAGGCAATAGTCAGGCCATATGTAGAAAACTCTGAACAGTTTGGTCCCTTAATCTAAGGAAAGATATACTGGCATCAAAGGCAGTCCAGAGCAAATTCACCAGGTTGATCCTGGATATGGAAGGGCCGTCTTATGTGAAGAAGTTGAATAGGCTAGGTTTGTACACATTTTGAGTTTGGGAGGTTTGAGGGAGGCGTTCATGAAACATGAGATTCTCAGGGGGCTAGTTAGGGTAGATGAGGAGAGATTGTTTCCCCTTGTGGGAGAGTTTAGGACCGGAGGACATAATGTCAGAGTAAGGGGTCAGCCATTTAAGTCAGATGAGGGTCATTTTGAGGGTGGTCAGTCTGTGGATTTCTTTGCAGCAGATGGTTGTCAAGGCTAGGTTAAGTATATTCAAGATTGATCAGTAAGGGAATCAAGGGTTATGGGGAAAAGGCAAGAAAGTGGAGCTGAGGATTATCAGAGCAGCTGTGGTCTCACTAAATGGCCAAAGTCAGAAATCACACGACACCAGGTTATAGTCCAACAGGCTTATTTGAAATCACAAGCTTTCAGAACATAGACCCTTTGTCAGGTGATGTGAGAGAAGTACACAGACAGAATTTTAGGCAGATAGATCAAAAGATCATACAAATAGTGTGAATGGATTGTCGAATAATAAGTCTCTGCAAGTGTCAGGTGGTGTGCTAAAGTGTCAACAGCTGAGCAACAAGTGAAGGGATAACCTGTAATCCGATTCAATGAGGCAGAGAGTTAATTACCAAAAATTAAAAACAAGGCGGTGCTGGAGACAAACCAAATGACTGAAATAACATGATCGGTATAAGAGTCGCATGCCGAGGGTCTAACCAAAGTAATAAGTAATCCAAAACTGTACAAACTAATTAAGGTAGAGAGATCGTAAATTTATCAAGGTGATGACATCAAAAGTCATAGAATCATAGAGTCCTACAGCACCGAGACTGGCCCTTCGGCCCAAACTGGTCCATGCCAACTAAGATGTCCGTCCCTGCTAACCCCATTCCCCTGCACTTAGCCCATATCCTTCATTTCTATCCATGTATTTGTCCAACTGCCTTTTAAATGTTGTTAATGTACCAGCCTTAACCACTTCCGCTGGCAGCTTATTTCATATGCGTATCACCCGCTGTGTAAAACAAAAAGTTGCCCCTCAAGTTCCCATGTATTCTTTTCCCTCTTAGTTTAAACTGATGTCCTGTGGTTCTCACTTCCCCATCCCTGAGAAGAAGACTGAGTGCATTCACCCTATCCATGCCTCTCATGATCTTATACACTTCTATAAGGTCCCCGCTCAGTGTCCTACACTGAAAAAAGTTCTAGCTTGTCCACCTCTCCCTACAACTCAGTCCCCGAGCCCTGGCAACATCCTTGTAAATTTCTTCTGCACACTTTCCAGTTTAATAACATCCTTTCTATAGCAAGGTGACCAAGACTGAACACAATACTCCCAAGTGTGGCCTCACCAACGTCCTGTACAACTGCAACTAACTTTCCAACTTCTATACTCAATGCTGTGACTAATGAAGGCCAGTGTGATAAAAGCTGCCTTCACTACCCTATCTGGCTGTGACTCCACTTTCAGAGAACTATGCACCTGAACTCCAAGGTCCCTCTGTTCCATGCACTCCTTAAGGTCCTACCGTTCACCATGAAACTCCAACCTTGATTTGACTTTCCAAAATGCAACACCTCACACTTATCTGTATTAAACTCCGTTTCCCAGTTCTCAGCCCACTTCCCCAGCTCATCAAGATCCTGCTGCAATTTCCGATAACCTTCCTCACTGTCTATAATACCGCCTATTTTAGTGTCTTCTGAAAACTTACTAATCATGACTTGTACATTCTCATCCGAATTGTTGATATAGATGACTAACAGCAATGGGTCAGCACCGACCCCTAAGGTACACCACTACTCACAGGCCTTCAGTCCGAAAAGCATCCTTCCACTATTACCCTTTGCTTCCTACCATCAAGTCAATTGTGTATCCAATTTGCCAACTTTCCCTGGCTTCCATGCAATCTAAACTTCCAGAGCAGCCTACCATGTGGAACCTTGTCAAAGACCTTACTGAAATATGTACAGAGTACATCTAGTGGCCTGCACTCATCAAACTTCATGGTCACTTCGTCAAAGAACTCGAACAAATTTGTCAGACATGATCTCCTATGCATGAACCCATGGCGACTACTCCTAATCAAACCCTGTGTTTCTAAATGCATGTATATCTTATCCCTCAAAATCTTCTCAAGTAACTTAGCTACCGCAGATGTTAAGCTTGCTGGTCTACAGTTCCCAGGTTTTTCTTTGCAGGCCATCTTGAATAAAGGCACAACATTCAATATCCTCCAGACTTCCGGGACCTCACCCATGGCTAACGATAATGCAAATATGTCAGCTGCACCCCCGCCCCCACTCCCAATTTCTTCTTTAGCCTCTTGCAGGGTTCTTGGATATATCTGATCAGGACCAGGAGATTTATCCACCTTCATACATTCTAACACTTCCAACACCACTTCTACTGTGATAGGGACCGTTCCTAAGATATTGCCATTAACTTCCCCAAGTTCCCAAGTCGTCTTGTCTTTCTCCACAGTAAACACAGAGGAGAAATATTCGTTGAGGACCTCGCCCATCTCCTGTAGTTCCACATATACATGTCCACTTTGGTCCTTGAGGGGTCCTTTTTTTTTAGTTATTTTATTTCCTTTAGTAAACTTAAGGAATCTCTTTGGATTCATCCTAATCTTCTCAGCCAAAGCTATCTTGTGCCTCATTTTCATCCTCCTCATGTCCTTCAGTAAAAACCTTAATAAATTGTTATAATCTCTCTACCTTCATTAGTTTGTACAGTTTTGAATTACTTATTACTTTGGTTAGACCCTCGCATGCAATACTTAGACCTATCATGTTATTCCAGTCATTTGGTTTGTCTTCAGCATCACTTTATTTTTAATTTTTGGTAATTAACTCTCTGCCTCATTGAATCGGATTACAGGTTATCCCTTCACTTGTTGCTCAGCTGTTGACACTTTAGCACACCGCCTGACACCTGCAGAGACTTATTATTCGACACTCCATTCACACTATTTGTATGGTCTTTTGATCCAGCTGCCTAAAATTCTATGTGCTTCCCTGTCACATCACCTGACAAAGGGTCTATGTTCTGAAAGCTTGTGATTTCAAATAAATCTGTGGACTATAACTGGTGTCATATGACCTCTGACTATGTCCACTCCAGTCCAACACCAGCACCTCCACATCCTCACTGGTGGAATAGACTTTCATTCATAGAATCCTTACAGTGTGGAAACAGGCCCTTCGGCCCAACAAGTCCACACTGACCCTCAGAGCATCCCATCCAGACCCATCCTCCTGTAACCCACTTAATCTACACATCCTTGAACACTATGGGCAATTTAGCACGGCCAATCCACCTAGCCTGCACATCTTTGGACTGTGGGAGGAAACCGGAGCGCCCAGGGGAAACCCATGCAGACACGAGGAGAATGTGCAAACTCCACACAGACAGTCGCCTGAGGGTGGAATCTAACTCGGGTCCCTAATGCTGTGAGGCAGCAGTGCTAACCACTGAGCCACTGTGACTTGATGGGCCAAATTCTCCCTCTGCTCCTCTGTTTTAATGGTCGCATCAATGTTCTCAGGCTAAATAGGCAGATTAAAAACAAGTTCCTTCTTCTGTATGACACCCAGTGATCCCTTACTCGGTATATCCCTGTGTTTAATTCAGTTGAGGACAAGGTCATCACCACCATGGTTGACACACTCACAAGGAGGTTGAGAGATGCTGGAGATTTGCTACATATGAAACTGAATCCTATCTTGGAGTATGTGTTCAGCATCTGAATTGTATCAATTATTGAGGGTCATGTTTTTGGAACTGCATTTACTGGTCCTTGGTGTCTCTTAAATCTACATGCTCTGTTGCGTATCCTTAACACTCCTTATTGACCTGCTAGTACAGTGTATTACTTGTGCTGGCTTGATATCACTCAAATCTATGTTAATGTAAGTTTCTGAAGCAAATAATAAAAAGGAAGATTCACTTACAGGTAGTGTGGAATTTTGCCAAACATGGCAGGACATTGAAAGGCAAAGATCATGCAAGAAAGCAGTGAGACTGGGGAAACTAATTAGATTGTCTTGTCTCCCTCTCAAAGCAAAGTTCAAAGAATGAAGCGAAAGGGTAATCCTACTTCAGTGTTTTAATCATGAGACATGAGTAGATGTAATTGTTATATGCTTGTTGAACACCCATCATATTAAATTACAAGGCAAAATTACGCAAATTAGGACTGCAGTTCCTGGGATTTAGAAGGTTGGGGCCGTTGTGATTTGATCAGAGTTATTAAGAGGAAAAGGTTGGATCAATTGACAGAAATTGTTTGCTAGTTGGGGAGTCTAGGCATTACTGGGCAAAGCCCAAAAATAAATCCAAATTTTTGGGAATGAAATTAAGAAACACCTCCATACAAAAATGATAGAAAATTGCAACAACATCAAGTCCACATTGAAGACAATGTCAATGGTCAGTTTTAATTTTGATGGATTTTTATGCTCCAGGCATGTTGAGGAATGTCAGGCAAAGGTGGGTAGCTAGAATTGGGTTGCCTGTCAGTCACGATAGCTTTGAATTGTGGAATCAGGTCAAAGGACCAAAAGGTTTACTCCTGTTCCTGTGGCAGGCCAGTGATTCATCAAAAGTCTGGAATTTGAACTGTTGCTTTCTACGACTTACAATTTCCTGATAAAGTGAAGAATTTGAATTTATATAGGTATTTTTGCAGTAGTGGGACACCTTGAAGTGTTTGAAGATCTTTGGTTAGGCTTATCTGTTCTAAGTAATGTTAACAAATTTGCTGTGTAGACGCAGCAAGGAGCAGATTGCATTGTAGCATGGAGCTTTGCCAGATCAGAGGGGTAAACTCGGGCCTGAGGCTCAAATGACTAAACATATGTGGTAGTAACACTGCTGACCATTTCTTTATGTAAAGAGTGATCTGCCTTGAGCCATTCATGATGCTTACTCTGTATAGTTCATGACAGCTGCTGACACAGGCATTGAAAAACATCACTCTCTGTACTATTGGTAAAGTTTGTCTGAAGGGTCCTGTATAGATGAAATGGATAAAGGGAGAAACAACGTGTTGACTCTCTGGGAGTACTAGCCTCCCAACAAGGTGGCATATCTGAGCTTTGACTGCCTCTTCTCGTTTATGCCTACCTAAGATGCATGTGCTGTCGGTGGGCATGTATTGGAAGATGTGACAAACTTGCCAATCTTGACAAATGTGAAGTGAAAGGGGCTCTACACTTTTTATTCTGTTTGTAATCTGGGTTGTTTTAGTTGCTTCCAGTGTTATATTTGTGACTCTGCAGCAATTAAAACAATGATTATTTACACTTTTGCAAGTATACTTTACTACCCATCTGGGTAGATGTAAACTTGAATTGCAATGTTATTTTTGAATTTTGAATGAGCGATAGAGATGGCAAACAGTTTTATTCTTTGAACTATATAATTAATCTGTGCATTAGCCACGATGACTTGATTTGAAAGGCGTCTTTTAATGTCTTCTTTCCACCCACTATTCCATGGTGATGCAAGAGGATACCTTTCATTGAAAGTGGAGGTGCAAGAGGCTTTATGCAGAAGATAGCTGATTATCGTAACCTGTAATTAATGATTGATTGTCATTTGATTTCTGAGTGCAAGTATCGTGATGAGACTAATTTTAACAAGGCTCAAATACAAAATATAACAAATTGTTAATGGAGTGACTTCACTGCAGGAATTTATTTCCCATTCAAACCCGATATTCCACCAGTTTGATATAGTTGAATAAGGAAAGCTTTTAGTAAACAAAAACTCCATTCTGATGTGTTAACCTATGTTATTCAGCCTACCCAGCCTATTGAGAGACAGACTGGAGATGTTTCTGATGTACACTCTCTGTTCTGCACTGCAACGTCCAATCCACACCCCTCACCACCTCCCCCAGCCCCACCAAGTTAGTCAGTCACAATTCATTGCTTTGGAATATATCCTGATATTTATACTATTTGAGCAAAAATTCCCAACTGCTCTGTAAATTGTCCAATTCTGAAACTAAATCTTGGAACAAGAGGTTTCTGTTCATCTGCTACTTTTCTGCTATAATTTGATTCCCCATAAAGATCTTTTTTAAAAATTAATCTTATGATGTCAAAAAGTTGTATTGGAAGGAAAAATTCAAATACTTCATAATCTGCCCCCCAAACTGCTCATGTTGGCTCTGTGGGAAATTGCTTGCTTGCCCTGTGTCTTTTACAATAGGTCTCTGTCAGAGTGAGGCATACGGTGAAGTGGCATTAATTGACGATGAGCTGTAAGGTCTGTTCATATACTTGTTTTTGTATTACAACTGGCACTAATTTTTCTTGGGAAAACTTCCAATATCATAAAGAACCATGCATGAAATTAAGGTTGGTCAAAGCATACAGCTATATTTGTCATTTAGTCCTCTACCTCTAACAGAAAAACCAGCCAAACAAGTTATTCATCTGTTTCTATCCAGGCAGTTTCCTAACCAGTCATTAAAAATGTCAAGGACAGCCTATTAGTTTGCCCTTGTCGACCTGCAAATACCTTTCCACATCTGATAAGTTGGCCAAGTTTATATATTTGTGCATATTGTATTGTTTACATTATAACTGCTTGCTCACACTCACTACTTTTGGACTGTGTATCTGATACACAAGTAGGTGTTGAATTAAGCCTTGTATGTTGATACATTAGAATTCATTATAAGTGGTTCACATTTAGACAGTTGTCCACATGGTAAATTCCTGATTTCCTGTCACAATGAATTCAGGTTTTCCCATCACTAGTGAAATAAATGTTAATGCACGTTTAATCTAACGTGTCAAACATGCCTGTAAGCAAGGCCTGGGGCGTAACACATTCCCTGTTTTGTGTTGGGAATATAGATGGAGATGTTGGAGAGCAACAAATGCAAGCCGAATCAGTAGGTACTTGTGGATTGGAAATATTAGTATTCCAGATGCCCAAAAGAGAAAATTTGCACGCATGCATATATAACTAACTGGCAAAGCAGTATTATGTCCCTTGTGTTTGGCCTCCAACAAGATTTATGCGGCACTCTGTGAACCCATGAGGGTGCATAGTCTTCTGCAATACGCATCAATCTCAGAGCAGTAACGTGGTTCATAAGCTTAAGCTTTTCCATCGTTTTCGCCGACAGCTACCTTTTTTATATGAAGGCAAATCTGAAAGTAAGTGCTATAATTATTGATTCTGTTCTTCTCGGCAGGATCTAGGTTTTATGCTGAACTAATAGCATTTACTGTAAAGTTTCTACCATGCAGAATTGTAAACTGAATAGGTTTTAAATCTGGTGCAGATTGGGTAATGACACCGTAGTCCTTTACGAAGTGCAAATCACGTACGTCTGCGGCAATCAGTTTAGTTTTGGTAAGGAGATGGCTGAGATTAAAGAGTTTTCCATCTTGGCATTATTTAATTACCTAATGCCAATAGTTATAATATAATTAGGGGAGACGATGGCTTAGTGGTATTATCACTGGACTGCTAATCCAGAGACCTAGACAGCATTCTGGGGACCTGGGTTCGAATCCTATCACAGCAGATGGTGGAATTTGAATTCAATAAATAGCTGGAATTAAGAATCTGATAACCATGTATCCATTGTCGATTGTCGGAAAAACCTATCTGGTTCACTAATGTCCTTTAGGGAAGGAAACTGCCATCGTCACCCGGTCTGGCCTACATGGGACTTCAGACCCACAGCAATGTGGTTGACTCTTAACTGCCGTCTGGGCAATTAGGGATGGGCATTAAATGCTACATAGCTGGCGATGTCCTCATCCCGTGAATGAATACAAAAAAAAATTGTTACCAGCAAAAGTTCCCTTCCCAAAGAGCCCTTCAGTTTGTTGCTTTATGTTTTGGGTACATTATTACATACCAAGTACTGCTGGACATCCTATTATCTTTAGTTTGGCAAGTAGGGTGATGGGTAGACCAAATGACGGAGGAGCGGAGGTAGGCAATTTGAATTATTGAGTCTGCTGCCCCATTCAGTCTGATCTGTTGATCATTAACTCCAATTTCCTGCCTTATTTCCCTAACTCTTGATTCCCTTGGTGATAGGTTTTTAGCCTATCTCAGACTAGAATATACAAAATGACAGCCTTGACAACGCTGTTGTAATGAGTTCCACAGATTGACTACTCTTGGAGAATAAAATGTCCTCCTCATCTTGGACTTAAGTGGATGTCCTCTCTGGTCCTAGACTGTCCCACAAGGGAAAACAACCTCTCCACAGCTACCTGTCAAGTCCGCTGTGAATATTCTATGTTTCATCTAAGATCTCTGCTCCATCATCTAAATTCCAATGAATACAAGCCCAACCTCCCCTTGTAAGAAACTTCCCCTAAACCCAGAATCAGTTTAGTGAATCTTCTCCAGACTGCCTCCAATGCCAGTATATCTTTCCTGTAATCACAGAGAGCATAGGCTGTCCAGTCAATCTGCCTGAAAGGGGAGATGTTCAATGATAAAAGCAAAACATTGATCATTAGGATTCCGAGTCTAAGTTGATGTAAGATGCAATGTGACACTTTAAGAACTGGTGCTCAAGAAGTGACTCATGAGTAGTTTGAGAGTTCCTGTTTTCAGGACCAATAGGATGATTAATCAGGATTGTTTGTGAGTACCACGTAAGGAAAACAAAGCATTTATTGTATCATGTCTGTTGACAAGTTGACTCATGGTAGATCAAGTATGATATGGATAATTGTTAGCAGAAACGGGAAGGCAGATTATTATCTTAATTCCCAACGGATTGGGAAGTGGGAGGTGCAGTAAAACCTGGCTATCTTTGTACAGCGCTTGCTGAAAGTAAGTAAGCATGCAGGTGCAGCGTGTGGTGCGGAAAGCAAATGATAGGATGGCCTTCTTCATTGTGAGAGGATTTGACTGCAGGAGCAATTGTGCAGGGCCTTGGTGAGACCTCACTTGGAGTATTTGCATCCTTATTGAAGGAAGGATGATCTGACTATAGAGGGAGTGCAACAAAGGTTTATCAGACTGATTCTTTGGATAGCAGAACTGATGTATGAAGAGAGACTGGATCGGTTACAGCTATATTCCATTGAAGTTTAGAAGAATGGGAAGGAGGTTGAATCTGGTAGAAATATATAAAATTCTAACAGGATTAGACTGGGTAAACACAGAAATGATGTTCCAGATGACCAGCGAGTCCACTACTGGGGTCACAGCCTAAGGATATGGGATTGGATCAGTTAGGACTAAGATGAGAAATTTCTTCAGCCAGAGAGTGGTGAGCCTGTGTAATTTGCTGCAACAGAAAGCAGTTCAGGCCAAAAAAGTGAAATCTTTTCAAAAGGAATACTGCGTACAATTCTAGTTGCCCTTCTGTAGGAAGGATGTTTTTAAGCTTGAGAGGGTGCAGAAAAGATTTACAAAGATGTTGCAGGGACTGGAGAGTTTAATTAATAGTGATAGGCTAAATAGGCTGGGGCGGTTTTCATTAGCATCGGAGGCTGAGAGGTGACCTTTTATAGAGGTTTATAAAATCATGAGGGGCATGGATAGGGTGAATAGTGAAGGTTTTTTTCCTAGGTTTAGGGAGTCCAAAACTAAAGGCCATAGGTGTAAGGTGAGAGGGGAAAAGATTTACAAAGGACCCAAGAGGCAACTTTCTCATGCAGAGGGTATGGAATGAGCTTCCAGAGGAAGTGGTGGAGGTGGGTACAATTACAACACTTAAAAGGCATCTGGATGGATATATGAATAGGAAGCGTTTAGAGGGATATGGGCCAGATGATGGCAAATGGGACTAAGTCAGATTGGGATGTCTGGTTGGTGCAGACAAGTTGGACCGAGGGGTCTGTGTCTATGCTGTATGGTTCTGTGACTCTTAGTCCCAACAACTATGTTTAACTTTCTAAAGGGATTGAAAGGCATGGGGTAAAAATGGGAACAGACTGCTGAATTGAATGATCAACCACGATTATATTGAGTAGTGGAGTTGTTGCAACACTGCTGCCGTACTCTCCTGGAACTTCTGTGATTTCTGAACTTCGTGCCTCCTAGATTGGCCGCAGAGTTTCCTTTCTCTGTGTCAGCAGACCTGAGACTGATGGAGAGATGGATGGAGCCACTGTGTGACAAAGTCACAGTCTGAGAGGGGCTTGGTGAAGTGACCTGTTTACTTTCTCTATCTGTCCCAACATATTCTGATGTATTAGACACTAAATCCATTCAGTATAATGCATTGTGTTGCTATTTCAGCACCATTTGTGAGGTATATGTTTGTCCATTTTCTCCCTGTGTGTATTTTCAATGTCCGTGTGTGCTTTCATTTGTTATTGTTCTGTTTTATGTATATTTTATCTGTTTGTTGAGCTGCCTCCTCTTAATCTACTGTCATTCTAGGTTCAGGGTCACAGGTATGTTGTGGCACAGAGGGAGGCCATTTGGCCCATCGTGCCAACACTGGCTTGTTGAAATTAGCATGGGATAATGATGTGCATTTCTGTTTTTTTCTCTCTCCCCCTTGCCCCCAACCCCCACCCCCCCCCCCCACCACCACCACCCCACGCCCCCATCATACCCTTACATATGTTTGATGCTATTATCCTCTGTTTCATTGTCATGGTCAAGTGCCGTATATTTGCATTCCAAATTTAATTCAAGCTTACAGTACCAGCTGATACTGTTGCCTTAAAAAAAAGTTTGGTTTTCAAGAAATTACTACCATTTCCTACGTTTTGGTCATTGTCCTGATGTTTCCTTATGTGGCTGAATGTCAACTTTTATTTATTCTTCTGAAGCCTCTTTGGGTAATTTATTATGTTAAATTGTTTTTTTATAGTGTCTTCATGAAGCAAAGTGGTTTCTTATTTAACCACAAGATGTAGGAGCGGAAGTAGGCTTTTGGGCTTATCAAGTCTATTCGTGTTTAATGAGATCATGGCTGATCTGATAATCCTAAACTCCACTTTCTTCCCTTACCCCATAATCCTTGATTCACTTACTGCTTAAATATCTCTCAGTCTCAGCCTTGAATATACTTCATGACCCAGCTTCAATTGCAGTGACTCTGTTAGAATTCTTCACCACCCTCAAAAAATTCTTCCTCATCTATCTCAAATGGGTGACTCCTCACTGAGATTATGCTGTCAGTCCTGCACTGTCTCTCAAGGAGAAAGGGCATCTCTGCATTTAGCACTATAAACCCTTCAGAATCTTCCATGTTTCAATAAGGTCTTCTCTCATCCTTCTAAGCTCTGAGTACACACCCAACCCACTCAACCTCTTCTCATAAAATCCCTGTATATCTAGGATCAATCTAGTGAGCTTTCTCTGGTTTGCCTCCAATGGCAGTATACCTTTCCTTCTGTAAGGGAACCAAAGCTGTTCACAGTATTCTAACTGTGGTCTGAAAAGTACCTTTGCATACTTTTGACAAGATCTCCTTATTTTTAAGCTCCATTCCCTTTGGAATAAAGTCCAACATTCCATTTGCTTTCCCTATTACTTGCTGAACTTGGATGGTAGCATTTTGTGGTTTATACAGGAGGGCCCCCTAAATCTCTTTCTGCATTTCAATAATATTCATCACTCTGTTCTTCTCGCTAAAGTGCATAGCTTCACATTTTCCCACATTACATTCCATGTGCCAAGATTTTGCCCAGTCATTTAATCTGTCTGTATCCCTCTTCTGAATCCTTGTCATTATCATCTGTAAACTTCAGACATTCGTACATTCACTTAGAGTCATAGGTTCATAAGGTGCAGAAAAGGTCCTTTAGCCCATCAAATCTGCACCAACAATAGCTGCCACTAAAGGCGCACTGATCTCAATTTCCTGCACTTATCCCAATATTCTTGAATGTTAATCTGCCATCCAAGTCAGGAACATATTTTGTAAATAATTGTGGCTCCAGCACTGATCCCTGTGCCACTCCACTAATTTCAGGTTGTTAATTTGAAAATGTCTCATTTATCTGAGCTCTGTCTTCTTTGTTAGCCATTCCTGTATATGTGCTAATATACTACTCAAAACCATTGGATTTTATTTGGGTAGCGTTATGAGTGGTACTTTAATGAGCAAAATCAAATATATTAGTCTGCTCATTCCCTTTTATTTGTCCTACCTGTTACCTCAGGATTGTAATAAATTTATCAGGTATGACTTACGCTTCATGAAGCCATGCTAACTCTGCACAATAATATGATGTATTTCTAAATGTCCTGCTATAATAGGCATTTTCCCAATGACTACTGACATTAAGCTATCTGGCTGATAGTTGTTTGTTTTATTGACTCCATCCCTTTTTGTATTGGTATTTTTCAATCCTCTGAGACTTGTCCAGAATCTAAAGATTCTTGGAAGAATTCTACCAATGCATCCACTTTCTGTATCTATTTCCCTTAATATACTAGGATGCAATTCATTTAGGCCCAATGAACCTATCAATCTTTTGCCCCACTGGTTCCCTTCTGCTTTTTCTGTAGTGATAATTATCATTTGTTCTCTCCACCTCCCCATTCCTTGATTTATTTAGTGCTGTTGGAATGCTGTTCCTGTTCTCTACTGTGAAAACTGATGCAACTCCTCTGCCTTTTCTTTGTTCCCCATTATTAATTCCCCAGTCTCATTGTCTAAGAGGCCTATTTTATACGAAGAGAGATGCTTCCGTTATTTAAAGAGACTGTTACTGTCTATTTTTATATTACCTGATAGTTTGCCCTCTAAGTTTATTTTCTCCCTTTATTCTTATCACCTTTTTATTTTTTAGAACTTTCCCATTCCTCTGGTTTACAACTAAACTTTGCCACATTGTATGCTTTTTTCTGTTTGTTTCCACTCTTTACTTCGGTTAACTGTGATTGATTATTCGCAAAATCCTTTTTCCCCAGCTGGGATTTGTGTCTTGTTGTGAGTCATGAACTATTTTCTTGAGCATCTGCTACTGTTCAAAAACCATCTTTTCTGCGAAACACTTTTCCAGTCAACCCTGTACTTCCCTTTGTGATTACCCTTTTTAAGATTACAACAGTTGTTTCTAACCTAAGGCTTGCTCTTGCGCACACTCTCTGTCGCTCTCGTGCACGTTATTAAACTGCTATATTCTACCATATTATGGTCACTGTTTCTTAGGGGTTATTCTGTGATAATTTATTAAACCTGCTTCATCACCCATTATTAGGTGCAAAATAGACTGATGACTGGTTGGATCCACGAATGTTATTTTAGGAAACTGTTTGAATACACGCTTTGAATTCTTCTTCGTGGCTACTGGTAGCAATTTAATTTTTCCCTATCTACATGAAGATTCCAGTCACCCACGATGCATGTACTGCCGTTTTTTAACATACCTCAGTACTGTAGGACAAAGAATATATCAAGAGATAAAGCTGCTGTTATGGGACCCATTTAGCCCTGGGATTTAACCACTTCGTAACCATTGTCTTTGGAATGGGCAGGATACTGGTCCCAGCGGAGTTCAGGAGAAGCTCATATGACTGGAACAGTTCCCTTTTACCTTCGTGCCAGTGCCACGTGAACTAAAACCCATTCCTCCCAAGGCAATCTTTAAGTCACGCATTTAACTCCTTGATTTTATTTACCCTATACCAGTCTGCCTTTGACTCTGGCAGTAAGCTTAAGGTTATTTCCTTGGAAATTCTACTTTTTAGTTTAGCTTCTAGCTGTTAAAAAAATCTTTATAGTACTATAAATGTTGTTGGTTCCAATGTGGATGATAACAACTGAATCCCTCCACTCTCATTCCAAGTTCTTCTTAATCCCTGAGGTGATATATTTAACCCTGGCACCAATCAGGCAATACAGCCATCGGAACTTTCCCATAGTGTTTACTCCCTAATTATACTGTTCCCTACTATCACTACTACAACATTCTTATTTCTTTCCCCCTCTTGAATGGCTCCCTGGACCGTAACATCACGGTCAGTTCAATAATCCTGCAGCCCTCACTCTTGTCTGCGCGGCTTAGAAGACCCTTGTTACTGTTGGACATTTGCAGCGCAGACACTGCTCAAGTGTGTTCCCATACCTGCCTCACCTATGTTCACATCCTCCTGTTCATGATTGGAGACCTTGATCAGAGTTTGAATTACCTAATCTCATGGGTGTGACCGCCTCCTGGAGCAAAGTGTCCAGGTAATTTTCCACTTCTCTGATTTTGTGCAATGTCTGCAGCTTGGACTCCAACTCCTCAACTTTGATCTCAAGTTTCTTGAACTGCACACACTTGCTACAGATGTGTTCAGTGAGAATCACCTCAGTATCTGGCAGCTCAGACATGTCGCAGCAGCAACATATTGCCTGACCTGCCAACTCCATTGTATTTTATTCAAGTTGTTAATTAAATCGGTCTAGTATGCCTGCTTTTTGCGCTTGAAAAATCCCCACTCTTAAGATTTTATTGCTGTGTTTTTGTTTTTTTACATATTTAATATCAATTTCATACCTAACAAACTATATTCAAGAAGAACAGACTGGAGACTTGAACACAAATTGAATACCTTCTATTTTGAAGACTTTAAATATTCGCCAAACCTACTTATCAGTTAGTCCTTTTGTTTAGGCAAAAGAAACCGAACACCTCTTTCCTTTCTTGAGACTCTCTATTCTCATATTCTTTATTCTAGATATTTTCTGACCAACCTGTTCAGAAATGTTATTAGACACCTCTGGAGTGGGTTGGCCTTGAATCCAGGCCTTCTGGTGCAGAAGAAGGGTTACTATCACGAGTCCTCCAGCACTTGATTTTTGGTCACATTCTGGCATTGGCCTACTTGTGTATGCTCCCATTGTAAAGGGAGTCTGTTAATGAGGATCCTGTTTCAGCTTCTTTTTAATTAGATGAATCTCTCAATGCACCCGTTGAAAATAAGCCTGTTCAAAGCTCTCAACGACAGAAATTTAAATTACGATTTCACTCTAATGCCATCTACAAATTACAATCTAAATTAGGTTTTGCACAAATTAAAGATTTAGACAATTTGTTACCCAGCAAATGCAGATACTCCGGTCCAAGGATCTGCTTTGTAACTAACAGATAAACATGTAATATACATATTTATCTCTGATCTGTGCCTCAAAATGTTCTTTCCCTTCAACTTAGATGCATTGGCCATTTTTGATGGCTGACAGGAAGTGAACAGCATGACGTGCAGCAGTGATAAGTTGATTGACTGACCTCCCTCTGCTACCTGTACTTGTCTTAGACTTGAACCAGCACAAATGAGTCCTTGTTTTTCTCTATTCACTCCCCTCCACCTACCCACCCTCTCCTGCATAAACAAGTGTGTTCAGTATGCTAACTTTGCTGCCTTTTTGTGATGGATTTTGATCTTGGACAAGCAATTGCCTGTAAAACATGTTCACACAACTGTTTCAGTCCATCAGCAATTGAAGCTGTAATATTTTGAACATTGCAGAATTAATTTCAGGTGTTGACTTTTCTTCCTTACTCCACAATTTTAATAATATTGCAGAAGAGACTTTCTCCTGAGGTTTTGATTTGTAATGGTCAGTCTGATCATTTTTCTACCGTGCCTTTTATCTTTGTTGCTTTTCTATCCCCCACCCCATCAAAATGGAGATTCCTCAACCCCTAAGGTTAGTTCTGTAACAATGTTGCAGTGGGCTACAAGTGTTTCAGCAGCGTTGGGTGTATAATTTTGTACTATGTCCACTTGAACCTTAGGGAAACACCCAGTTGTATAATTGTACAGTTAGAACAGTTCTGCAAATGCATTTATGATGGGTAAAGGTAACTTTGAACCATGTTAAGACTACCTCAAAATTTATTGGCTATGACTACATTTAAATTTTTGGTAAGAGAATTGTGGACTATAGAGCAGGAGTCCAAGAAACATTGAACTTTGTTCTGCTTGTACAAGATACTGCTGTGAAATTCAAGGAATGTAGACTTGCTTTACATTCCAATTGTACAGCAACGCTGATGTAAACTTTGATTGGAAGGTGTGCATTCCTGAACATTTACCTCTTTTATAAAGTTCCATTGCAGCAAGAAATAATCGGATTTCCTTTGGTTAATAGGAAACTTTACTCCTGAACGTCTATAAACAGCAAAATTATACTGTTATATTCCAGCCCTTTATTTTGTATTGAACAAACTATTGTTTCCTCCCTCTTCTACGATTAAAGCAGAGGTAAAACATGACACTCGTGACTGGCAACAGTCCAGTTAAACTGCGTTGTGTCAGCGGGATGTGGGTGGGAAGTAAGGAAAAGCTGGCTTGCGTTTCAGTTAGAGAGACCAGGGTCGTCATCGTAATCCTAAGCGCTCTGCACGATGCTTTGCTCTGTCAATTGTTACCATGAAGGGATTGCATGAACCTCAGTTGCACGCATCTTCACCCTTTTGTGTGTTGCTGCACAAGTGGCCTATCTACACTTTAGATCCAAAATGGCTTCCAATTGAACTAGTGCTCAGGTTACATTTATGTTGCATGTCATCTTAAATTCACAGCCTGCAACCTAGTATTGAAAGTGTCATTTTATGCCTTCACAAAATGGTGCCCTAAAGTGAGTAGGAGTTGTATGGCCTTATTAGCTCTGGAGATGGGATAAACCAACACTCATTAATTGAGAAAGTAATGGCTTCATCGCCAGCGTTTGGTTGTCCTGAATAAAGTAATGTGTGCTTTTGATTATTACAATGACGTGATAGTTAATGACTGTGAAATGTTCCAATATATTATTTCCTGTTAGGTCCACAGTTGGTAATATTGTAGCTGAAATGATATCGCTGCAATGTCATATCAGTAATTATCTACCCCAATAACATGAAATACCCCAGTAGCATTTCTTTAATGCCACGTAATTCTGTCACTTTAGATAGTGTGCTCAAGTCCTGGAATGGAGCTCAATTCTTCTGACTTGGAAGTGAGTGCATAACTAACTCAGCCAATCTGACATGAGAAAAGACATTGTGTGGGAGAGCAGAGATGATGTTCAATAAATCAGAGCATGTTATTGTGAGTCATGATATTTAAACTGACACTTTCAATACTAGGTTGCAGGCTGTGAACTTAAGATGACATGCAACATAAATGTAACCTGAGCGCTAGTTCAATTGGAAGCCATTTTGGATCTAAAGTGTAGATAGGGTTCTTTAGCATCCTTTGAACAAATATCGGCTGTCGTGGGGTTGTGGAAAAAGAATGATAAATCATGGGGAGTGGGGTGAGTATAAAGGAAGGGAAAAAGGTATCCAGGGAGTTCTTGTAAAATAAGTCAACCCTACATGAACTGAATGCAACTTTGCCACACTAAATGTCTTGTTGCAGGTACTGGTTTGCTGTGAGCTTCATTTTTAAAATTTTGAAAATATATTTTTAATACTTGGATGTCGTGTTGCTGGCTGGGCCAGTATATATTGCCCATCCCAAGATCCAACCACATTGCTGTCAATCTAGAGTCCCATCTAGGCCACATCAGGTAAGGATAGCAAATTTCCTTCCCGCAAGGACATTAACGAACCAGAGAGGTTTTCCCAATTGAAAGTGGTTACATGATTGCCATTAGGCTAGTTTTTTTTTAATCCCTCAACTTCTTATCAATGAATTAAAATTTCACCATCTGCCATGGTGGGATTTAAATCCAAGTCCTCAGAACATTAGCCTGAGGCTCTGGACTACTACACCAGTGACACAACCACTTGGCCACTGCCTCTGCTTTTTAAAAATAATTTTAAATAATTTAATATTTTTAAATACTGTTTTTATAATCACTCACTGCTTCCGACTACCCAGTTTTCATCCTATTACAACAAGAACAGTTAGCATCTCATTTTTCCAGCTCCTTTTTTTTAAACTATTAAACCCGTTCTCTTGAAACTAAGCTGGTCTTCTCAGTTGTCCTTGGAGTTTTCAATTACATGGTGCCCAACTGCTCCCTCTTGTATCTGGTACACTGCCAGTTCCTCAAAACAGGCTAGCTAGTTTCTTAAACATAATTGCACCATTAATTTCTGCTTAATAGTGCTTATGTAGTGGACAGTATAGAATTATCTATTTACACCCAGCTTGCATGAGATTCTAAAGAGTTATTTGAAACGTTCCTTATAGTTTGAATATATTGTAAATTGGCATCTGTACCTGAGGCATGTTATGTGAACAATAGTGTGCATGAGTACATGATCTGTTCTAAAATCAACTTTAATCAGATTAGGGCTTATGCTTAAATTTTCTTCTTGGTTTAACAATTTCTTGTTTGATGTGAAATAAACCAGTTTTTCTTGCTCTCAACTGTTGACATACAACCTGAATAACTGTGAAATGGAAGTGCAGAAATCTTCTGGAAATGATCCTTTTCAGCACTGATGTATGATTGAGTATACACACCTGTTTGAAAAACATGTTCAAAAGTGATTCTTCTAACCCCCTAATGGCTAAGGCAGAAATTCCTCTGTCATACAGCAGTCATGAAGATCGGCCCATGTTGAACACTTCCAAGCTGTGGCTAGCTAAGAGAGAAAATCAGTCAGTGTTTGTTTATCTAATCGTAGTCCATATCCTGTACTGGGAAGTCTGCTATAAATGTAGTGAAGACTGGACTCCTCTTAGCTGTGAAACCGCATGCCCCTCTTAGAGATCTTAAGTAGACTTGACACGTGGAAAACTGCCACTAGGTGAGAAACTAGAGAGCTGCCAGTATTGAGAAACACCTTGATAAGGAAGGAATAGAACTTGCAAAGTTTTTTTTTTGGAGTATCTACTTTCCTTGCATTTATGGGGCAGGTGTCATTGTTTATTAAGCCATCTATTGTTGGTTAAAAATGTTGTTGTTCTTCTGTTCTGTTGCTTAGGAGTCCTGGATTGTAGTTGCCATCAAATTCTGATGCATGTTTAACAACATTTGTTTCTCAGATGAGCTAAAAATATTTGGAAATTCCTGATAAGGATAAATAGCACTCTCTTTTTTTAAATATCTATGTACTATGCTCAATATTGGATTGTTCTTTTCCGTCTAAAATTTGAGATCCATATCCCAATTACCTCCAGGATGTAGTTATTTTCAACTGAATATTAAATAATTCTGAAAGTCCAGATAGCTTGCTTAGAACATGTTGAGGAGTTTTCTTTTTGCCCCTTACCCTTTGCTCCTGTTGACTACTTCATTACAAAATAATTCCACATGCTTAGAAAGAGAAACAAAACAGATTGTAAATACTGGGAATTTGAACTGCAAGTACGCACAGCTGACAAGTCCGTATCAAAAAAAAAATCATTTTTTACATTGACACACTGGTAATTCAGATGTGGCACACTTGAAGTGCTAGCTTTGTTTAATATAGGGCTTCTCAAAGTGGGCCTGGGGACTACAGTGGGGTTACCAGCTGAAATTTTAGGATCGGGTCCTGAGGCAGCAATAGCCGCCATAGAACTCCAACCAAGTTACTCCAGCTGTGCTCCCTCTCTAACAGGCTCCAGAACTCAGCACATTCCCCAGAGGCATCCTATGTCTGCATTATGCTTTGAGATTCTCAAATACGTGAAATGTCTTATTGCCTCATGCTGAATGAAAATCAGAATGTTTCGAAGATTTTAGTTCTGTTCCTTTAATGTTTTTTCAACTTGAGCTTCTGGCTGGCTGTACAATCATGGATTGAATTAAAGGATACCTGAAGTGTTAGCTTGTCATTTTGTAGATATTGACATGTATATTTTCAACATTGGTAATTTTCTCTCTTTACCTCTGTTCAAATAAATTTGTTTTTGTTTTCAAAGAACTTTCTCAGACCAGCCAAATTCTAATGGTTACATCTTTGTCACTGATGACAATGGGATTAATTTGAAATGGCAACTTAACAATATCATGCCAGAAATGTATTGGCATAATGTTTAAACATATGATTTGTGCTTTTTTTCCAGAAGAATACTTCACTAGTTTTGATAATGCAAATGTTTTAAACCTAATAAAACATTCAAGTTGTTGAAAAATTAAATCCTAATTACTTGAGTATGTTTAATTTGACTGGAAACCATTTTCCAATGGCACATACTTTGTGTATTATGGGTAGTGTATCATGCATAAACTTCTGCACTCCTTGTCCAAAATGGCACTTTGCTTAGCTGCTGTCTTTGAAATTTCTATTTAAGACTTAGTTATGCTTCTCTGAACTGTTCCTGTGTCTTCCAAAACAAGAATTTTTCTGAGAGGGGACGAGGAAAGATTTTCTTTCTATTGTTTGTGCTGACAGTTTTCTGACAAATCCAGCATTGAGTCTCTGGGGTTGAAGAGCACTGTGTACAGTTCAGCTTCCAAATGCAATGTAGATGGTCAGAAGCCGAAGTTTATTTCAGAATTGAGTTTTCTCAATTCAGTGATCTCTAATGTGTAGGTTGCAGTCTCTGATGGTTGATCTCCCTACCCGGCTCTGTTTTGACCAGAAATCATTCAAAGTTGGTGAAGTATTTAAGGAAGCAATGATGTGGCTGCTGACCCTTTCTTCAAATATTTTAAGGATAAAGAAGAAGCAAAAATAATATCAGAGCATGTCACAGGCCTTCACAGTAGTAAGATGAGTAAAATATTTGTCTGCTGACATCATTCAGCAACTACAGCAGGATATGAAGGACTATGAATGTTTCTCACTACAGTTCAATGAATCTGTCAACGTAACCAGCACAGCCCAGCTGATTATTTTTACGCACATGGTTTTTAAGCGCATAATCCGCTAAAGACATTCTCATCCTTTTGCCCCTTAAAGAGACAACACGTGGTGAGGATCTTTACAACAAATTCAAAAAGTACATGCTTGGAAAAGAATTCCAATCAAGATATAGGCCTCCATCACTCCTGAGGATGCAGCAGCCATATTCTGTGCAAATGTAGACTTTGTTGAATTTTGCAAAAGTTATTCTGATTTTTCTTCTTTTGATAATTGCCCACTATAAGACCCAGCAGCAAGTATTATCGAGTAATGTTATGGACTTTTCTGTTGTAAAGATTGTAAACTGAATCTGAACAAGAGCTCTTCAGCACCACTTGTTTAAATCCTTGCTCAATGAACTCTCTGTGGAGCTGGATGACTGTATTGGGTATGATGTGTCTGCACCATAGATGTGTCTCCTTATCCTTTGACACTATTTACAAAAGAGAGTCCCCTACTGGTAGGTTTACTTCACACCTGTCCCTGAGACCTTATGGATTGAGTGTGCCAGGGTAAGAGGAAACTACATTCATCAGCAAGTGGTTTTGAAATGCCCACTTAGGGTTCACATGCTGTAAAAATCCTGAGTGAAAGGTAGGCCATCTTAACTGTCCAATCTACGATGCCATAATTTAAAAAAAAATACAATTAAGCATCTGAGTTGTACCTCAATTTTTGAAATTTCTGAAGAAGGGTCCAGACCCGAAACGTTAGCTTTCCTGCTCCTCTGACGCTGCCTGGCCTGCTGTGTTCATCCAGCTCCACACCTTGTTATCTCAGACTCCAGTGTCATCAGTTCCCACTATCTCTCTGTGAAGTCAGTGCTACCTACGGTGAACAAATCCTCCATGCCTGAAATTGTCACTTTTCTTAAAACAAGGAATGAGGCATGCAGCGGTTGTTCAATTTCCGGTTCCACACAGATATAATGTCAAAACTGAACAAGCTGAACTGAGAACTTCATGGAAAGGACAAAAACTTATGATCAGTGCTGTGAATGCACTCAAATCAAAATGCTGTCTGCAGTCTTCCCAATTATAAAACAAAATGCAAGCACTTTGTGAAGAAAATACTAGAAAAAATCAGACAAAAACGCTTTCTCCTAGGAAACCTCTGAACTCTTGAAATTGGACAAATTAACAGGCAATTTCAGGCATTGGACATGATGTAACAAATTGTCATGTTTATCTCATCCATTCCTTCAGGTAGACATTGTTTGGCTACCAAATTCCATCAGGTGTTTGATTTGCAAAGCAGTGATATTGATATGGAGATAATATCGTTTGAATGTAACTGAGCCAAATGATCAAGGGATAGCAATTTTTGGGGATGCAGATGGATAAAAATACCCACTTCTATCATCCTATCTTTGAAGGTGAAAGTTTACCTTGATTCCATACATCTCTGAGACAGCATTCTGCCAAATGAAGATAATCAAGTCCAAATAATTCACCGGCCTGTGAGAAATCTGTTTAACAGACTGTGGATACGAGTGGCAGTTTCAAACTACAACACAGACTTCAAGGCCCCCAGAAGATAATGTGCAGTCTCAGATGACGCACTGAAACTTAGCAAGTAGAGGACAAAATGAATAATGTACTTGGTTTTAGATTTATATAGTATTAAAAATAAAATTTATTCTATATTTTCTTCGCGTTAGATCCTGAGTTGCACTTAAAACAAAAGTAATCTTGTGCTTAAAGTTGGAGACCACTGCCTTAAATGGTTTGACACTGAACGCAGTTTACATGAGCAAAAACTTGCTTGAATAATTCAAACATACTTCGCTCAATCTCATCAAAAGGTATCCTTTATATGAACAATTGTGTAACCATATTTAATTCCTATTCTAGCATTTTCCACAAAATGTTGAATTTACACATATTGTCTTGAATGTAACAAAATATGTTGAGATGCTTCTCACCAGACTGAAGCACCAAACATGAGAGGTTTTAGATGCTTAAATTTAGATGCCCAGTTAAGCCATGTGGTGTGGGAGCAGAAAAGGCATTTGACCCATCCTGTTCTGCCATTTAATGAGATCTTGCCTGATCTGATCATCTTTAACTCCACTTCCCTCCCTATGTGTTATGTTGGAGCATACTCAGCCAAGAAGCTGACTCTGAATCTTATTGTGTTCTTGTGTTAAAGGCAGTCATAAGTGGGCAATAGGTTGCTAAAAGGTCGGGAATTACAAGGCAAAGGTACTTGAGGAAAGCATTTCTGATAGGTAAGGATAGAAAAGGAAAGACCTGCCAGAAACTGAGGAACACTGAAAGAGGCTGCTCTACGGTAGTGCAATCATGAGACTGTAACATGTGGTTTCGGGATGTCTGATAGAAGTACTCCTTTGGTATTATAATTGGATAAGGAACTAAGTTTCATGAATTTATAATCTTGTGATTTGAAGATGGTGAGAGCACCACCAGCTGACCAGATATTGAAATAATAAATCATTCAATAGTGATCAGGAATGGTTTCCATTTTTTGGTACCTGTATATGTCTCTCCCTGGCAGGGTTCAGACTGTATTGGGTATGAAATACATGGATGTGTCTACTTATCCTTTGACAGCATTTACAAAAGAGAGTCCCCTACTGGTATAACAAGGTGTAGAGCTGGATGAACACAGCAGGCCAAGCAGCATCATAGGAGCAGGAAGGCTGATGTTTCGGGCCTAGACCCTTACTTCCCACCTGTCCTTGAGCCCTTAGTGTGCCAGAGTAAGAGGAAACTACGTTCAGAGTCTACATTATCAGCAAGTGGCTTTGAAATGCCCACTTAGGGTTCGTATGCTGTAAGAGTCCTGAGTGAAAGGTCGACCATCTTAACTGTCCAATCTATGATGCCATAATTTACAAAAATACAGTTAAGCATCTGAGTTGTACCTCTTTTTTTTTTGCTGTTACACGCCCCTCTAATCATCATTATGTTGATAATTATTTACAGATTTTTGTTTTACTGTGCCATACATGCTTCTACTACAAGCACTTTTCTGTTGGAAAGGTATTATTTATATATATAAATAAATATTATATACCTTTCGATTGAAATAGCCATTTGCTAAGTAGAGCTTTGCTGAGTAATGCTTTCTGAAATAGCATTTCTGCATCTCGGCACTGAGCCAGTCCTTTCCTCAGATCAAGCCTTTTGATTTCCAATATTCAAAGTAAAGGGATGGTTAAAAAAAAGTGTGAATTGCCCAATGGGGTTGCGGAAGATTTCTGTGCAAATTTACATATGCGTGTCTTGAACAAAATGCAAATGAGACAAGCAACCTTTTGATCCATCCCTGATCCTCTGCTCAATTGGAGTCTTCATATTCTGAAGACATCAAGTTTTCATTCTGCTTTTCATTCTTCTGAATAATCCAGTGAGCTTGTCCCAAGAAGAACCATAAAAATATTTCCAATTTAGCTTCCTTTCAGAAGTGAATTTTGATGCAAAAACCTGATCAATAAAGTGTTTTTTTTTAAATCCCAGCTTTGATTTTCTTCTGAGATTTTTTGGAATGTAAAAATTGTTCATCCCAGCAGCTCTTTTTTTGAGACAATCCTACAGGAAACCCAGGCTTTTGGCAGAATGTAATCATTCGTCCATCTATAAACGTTGCTGTTTACACAGCTCTTAGCTTCAGAGATGGACTGCAGTGCTTAAATAAATATGCAGTCAGACCGTGAAAAAAGACTTTTTGAAAAGCACTAGTGCAGAAATGATTAGGTTGGCAGATATAGTTGAGTTTAATTTCCTGCGTGCTCCATCGAAGCCACAGTACATATGTCAGGTCTCCAATAGCTTTTCCACGTTCAACAGTCGCTATTGTGAAATAAGTATCTTGTCGTGTTTTGTCTGAACGATTTGTTCTTGTAGTGGAGAAGAAGGTTTGAGGGATGATTGCAACTCTTGTAAGGCAGCCAAGTAGCTACAGTGGTTGAGGGGTAAACTCGCAGCCACAGTTTGCAAGTTCAAATTCTGACCTTGAATATGATTCCAACTTCTTTAACCCGATTGGATTCCGTCTCGCCATTTCTCAGGGAAATGTTTTATCCTTTGAATTTCTGGGCGAAGAATCTCAAGTTGGTGCAGCTTCCGGGTCACCCACTTTCATATAAAACACTTGCTCAGGAAGTGGGGTGACAGTTACATTGACTGTCCAAGTGTATTTACTAAAGACTAGCTGCATTCTTTTTGTTTCTTGGTTCATTTGTTTGAATTGTATGGGAAGAAAGAACTGGATCAAAAAGTAATTAATCTTGACAGTGCAAACGAGATCAGTTGCACTGCAGAACAGAAAGTAACCAAAATATTGCTGATTATTAATCCAGGCCCGTGACACTGTCAAACTCTAAATCCACCCAACCCATACTCTTGTTGTTCTCTATCTTTCTACTGATGTCAGTCCAGCTCTCACATGATTAGGCTGAGTTAATTCTTCAAAACAATTCCCTCTTGATCAATTTAGGATTCCTTCCTTAGAGGAGTCTTGTAGCACAAAGGAATGCTTTGTACTTCAGGTATTGGCAGGATATGGAAACTTTGCACAATTGGAAAATGGGAAGGTGAATGGAGACAGGGGTTTTTTTTAAATCACACTAATCCTCTGCTTCCACAATCAAATTAGTAACAGCAATGCATTCTGTTCATTTGTGCCAAACAGAATATTCCAGGTTCGGTACTTCTTCTGTACTGACTTAACTGATGTCTGTTGAGGCAACAGTTGAGTTGCTATAGGTTTGATGATTATGTGGGCTGACAGGAGTTATGCTGTGTGAATCAATTGAGTGATAGGAGTCAATCAGTTCTTCCACTCTTCATGTCTGGTGACCCCTGTTGCAAAGTGCATCTGTGTTAAGTAACATCCTTTAGTGTTTTGATGAAGGATGATCACTTGGTTGAGGTTGCTGAGTTCTGTTGGTGCTTTTACTGCAACATCCCAGCATGATTCAGCAACCTCTGACAAGAAAACACGTGGTTTGATTTTTAAACACTTTGACTGTGACACTTTATATATTATAGTCTGCCTGCTCAAGGGGTTAATTTTAATGGCTGACTGATTTATTTAGTGCATGACATTTTTTTAAAAATTACTCTTAATAGCACTTTGAATTACTTAAGGAGGTTGCTCTGGTAAATGTTTTCAAGGTTGTGGTTTCTACCACAGCATGTAAGCAATTAAGGTTTGGTGAATATTGCTTTTCCCTGTAATATCCCTTGATGCCTTTTGTAAATAACTTGTGCTTAAACAATTAAAAGTGTTTTCAGATAAATTGAAACTGGCATTGAGTTTGCTGCTAAGATTCCACCAATAAAAGCACAGACAACTCGAATGCTAGTAATGTGCTGGATGTTACTTCATACTTTGCTCTGCATTTTCAAGACTTTTGAAGCTGGAAATTGCAGGTTTCATAGATGCATTTTCTTTCAACTCTTTTGTACTTGGGGTCTGAGTGTTGCCAGTTCTTGATGTTGTAAACTTGCCGCATTTGCCAACCACAGTGAAGACCGTTTTATTTAGAAAAGCTGAATTAGCTTTTAAAGAATCTCAAGTGTTTACTTTAGTTTAGACTAAATGCTTTAGATCCAAAGCTAAGACCTGGTACCTCTGGGACACTAAGTGCAATATGAAAACAGCTTTTATTCAACTGCCCAGGTAACAAAAATAAAAGCAATCAAAGATAGAGTTAATGCAGGGCAGTATTATTGAGGTAGAAAATCAGCCATGATCTAGTTAATGAAAGAGCAGGCTCAAGGGGCTGAATGGCTGCCTTCTGCTCCCATTTATGTTCCTGTGTAACCATGTAGGCAGCACTTCCTAGAATTGTTGCTTGCACTGATGTACCTGTTGTCCTACTCCAGCTGATACTTTCAGATTCAATTACTTGCGCTGCTGCAACTCCATTTTTTTTCCAGATTGTTAGTGAGATCCTGTGAAAGGCTTCATAGGCAACTTTGATTCTGTTCATTCTGCCTGCTGCACCCCAAAAAAAAAATTGACCTGGTATAGCAGAAGTGGAATTGGATATATAATAGAACTGGTTTATCCAACTCTCTTCTTGTTTAGTCAGCCCCATAAATACACCATCAATGGAGTGTCAATTTAAAGGCCTGTTCTTATGTGTTCCCCTATGTCTAATGATCCTGGTACGCTCAGATCTTCTGTTCTGATTGAGGTATTATCCACCAGAGTCAGCAGAAGAACTGTTCTTTTCAAATATCAGGACTCTTAACATTCACGGTGAACAAAATAAGAATCATCGGTTGTTGACCTGCTTGCCGAGTTGGTAAGTTTGTTCACAGGTGTTTTATCACTATATTAGGTAACCTCATCAAAATTGTTGTTATAAATAGGACTGAGTTAAATCAGCCTTGAAGGCTAGATTGCTGGAGGTTGGGTATATGTGGCCCACTGATTTTATTTGAATACCCTTCTGTTGGAACAGCCTAAACAATTTTTTTGAAGCCTCACTTTTGCACACATTGTTAAATGTATCCTTACCTTTAAGTAATAAGTGTATTTTTCAGAATTCTCTTGTATTTCAATAACTGTAACAAAGGAAGTGTTATTTTGCAAGATTTCACTTGGAATAGCTAAACCTTTTAGCAATTAGCCTTCAACATAGTGCTTGACATTTTGAATTCAAATCTCATAAATTTGAAGTGAGAAACTTCAGTGCTGGATGATTCCCATGTACTTATTTCTTTATTTATTTATATCTCTTATTTATATATGAGCGCCTAACAATGTCAGGAGCAGTGGGATCAGATCCAGAATTCAGCTTCACTTTCTTTGCCCAAACAGTCTGTTGCATCTATATCTTCCACTTTGTGAACTCTCAAGTAGCCTTGATGATTTGTGCGCTACACACCAACTAATAAACAACATTCTCTTACCGGGATCAAATTCACCAAGGAAGAGGAAAAGAATAAACAGCTCCCATTCCTGGACGTCATGGTGGAATGCAGGACCAATGGGGAATTCCTAACAAAGGTACACAGGGAAGCCACACACACTGACCAAGTACTGAATTTCAACAGCAACCATCCTAACACCCACAAACAAAGTGTTTTCATCCAACTAATTAAACGGGCAACAACACACTGCAGCAACACAGAACTTTGCCCAAAAGAAGAAGAGTACCTCCAAGTATTCAAGGACAATGGATACCTGAACAGCTGGGTCAGAAGATGCCTACTACTCGAACGACAACAGGAATATACTGCACGCCCTGACACACGCATCACACTACCTTATATCAAGAACACATCTGAACTGACCACAAAACTCCTACGACCATTGGGCATCATAGTAGCACACAAACCCACATCAACCCAACACCAACTGCTAACCCGAACCAAAGACCCGTTACCCACTATGGACAGGACCAGCGTTGTATACAAGATTCCCTGCAAAGACTGCTGCAAACATTACATTGGACAGACAGGAAGAAAATTAGCCACAAGAGTACATGAACATCAACTAGCAATAAAAAGGCACAACCAATACTCACTCATCTCCATCCACATGGATAAGGAAAACCACCAGTTTGATTGGGACAACACCAGGATTCTGGGACAGGTCAAGCAGAGACAAACTCAGGAATTCCTAAGGCCTGGTACTCCACTAAGAAGGCTATCAACAAACACATAGAGCTCGACCCCATATACATTCCTCTGCGAAGGAAAAGCAGAAGTGAGGTAACCCAGCTTAACGGACACCAGTGTTTAAATACCAGGCGGGAAAACACAACAGCGCTTCATTGGACGCTGCACTGATGTTTCCCAGCAGGGTAATGAAACATCTGTGGAACAACGAACCAGCTTGGTGAGCAAACCAGCCACAATGTCCACAACTCGAGCTACAAATCTACTCAAAAACCTTAGAGAGAGAAGAACAGTTGGACAGGCAAAGGAGTGGATAATGATCTGGCTAGGAGGGTGAATAGCTAGTAACGGGGACTGTTAGTGGATAACAGTGGCATGTGTGTAACAGCAGACTGTGATAACAAGGCCTGGTGTGAGGTGGTTCGGGTAAGGACTTGGGAGAGCTCAAATCCTAAAGTTATTGAACTCAATATTGAGTCCAGAAGGTTGCTGGGTCACCAAGCAGAAAATGAGGTACTGTTATTCCAGCCTGCACTGAGCTTTGCTGGAGCACTGTAGCAAGCCTCAGACAGATGTTGGTCAGGGAACCGGGAGGTGTGTTGAAGTGGGTCCAAAGTTAATATTTTCTGTTGGATTGTGATCATTCACTAATGCCTATTATTTTTGCCCCATTTTCAATGTGTTAATTAGATGTAAGAGATGTCCCTTGTTAAGCAATTAATCTATGCAGGTAACCATAAGGATATAGATGTGGAGGTGCCGGTGTTGGACTGGAGTGGACAAAGTCTGAAGTCACACAATAGTCCAACATGTTTATTTGAAATCACAAGCTTTCGGAGCACATCTCCCTTGGATGCAGTGAGAGAGAAGAGCACACAAATGGAGAGTTTATAGGCTGAGACATCAAGGGCAGAGATCAAAAGATCATAGAACTGGTGTGAGTGGAGTGTCAGATAATAAGTCTCTGCAGGTGACCAGAGTGTTAGACGGTGAGTAAAGTGCCAACAGCTGAATAACCAGTGAAGGAATGACCTATAATCCAATTAAAGGAGGCAGAGAGATTATTACAGAAAATTAAAAATAAGGTGGTGTTAGAGACAAACTAAATAGGTACAAGAGTCGCATGCTGAGGGTCTAACCAAAGTAATAAGTAATCCAAAACTGTACAAATTAATTAAGATAGAGAGGTCATAACAATTTATCAAGGTAATGGTGTCAAAACAGGTAAGTAAGGAAGATTTTGCAGATGCAGAACAATGTGGTGGGGTCACATGTAGGACAACATCAACCCAAGATCACGGTTGAGGCCATCTTCATGAGTACGGGACTTGGCTATCTGTCTCTGCTCGGTGATTCTGTGCATCTCGAAGTCTGCCTTGGAGGACGCTCACCCAAAGATTGGAGGCTGAATGCCCTTGACCGCTGAAGTGCTTCCCAACTTGGAGGGAGCGTTCCTGTCTGGCGATTGTTGCGCGATGTCCATTCAACTGTTGTTGCATGATCTCACCAATATACCATGCCTTGGGGCATCCTTGCCTGCAGCGTATGAGAGGGACAGCATTGGCCGAGTCACATGAGTATCTGCCATTTATGTGCTGGGTAGTGTTCCCATGTGTAATGGTATCCATGTTGATGATCCGACATGTCTTGCAGAGGTTGCCATGGTGTTGTGGTCGATGTTGTCCTAAAGGCTGGGTAGTTTGCTGCAAGCAATGGTTTGTTTAAGGTTTGGCGGTTGTTTGAAAGTGAGAAGTGGAGGCACAGGGAAGATCTTGGCAAGATGTTCATTGTCATTGATGACATGTTGAGGGCTGTAAAGAACATGGCGTAGTTTCTCTGCTTTGGGGAAGTACTGGACAACAATGGATACTCTATTGGTCATACTCTATTGCTCTGTCTTCTTCTGAGAAGGTCGTTGCAGTTTTTTGCTGTGGCATGGCGGAACTGGCAATCGATGATTCACCCATCGTATCCCATTCTTAGGAGGGCGTCCTTCAAAAAATGTAGGCATCCATTGCATTCCTCTTCATTGAGCAGATCCTTTGTATGCACAGGGCTTGTCCGTAGGGGTGGCTTCTCCCTAATATGTTTAGGGTGGAAGCTAGAGAAGTGCAGCATTATGCGGTTATCTGTGGGCTTGCGGTAGAGTGAGGTACAGAGGTGTCTGTCCTTGGAGATGCGTGTTTCCAAGAATGAGATTGATTGATTGATTGATTCTGAAGAGTAGTCCATGGTAAGACTGATGGTGGAATGAAATTTGTTGATATCGTTAGGTAGTTGTTTGTGATTCCTCACCATGAGTCCAAAGGAAGAGAATGTCGTCAAAGTAGCTGGTGTATAGCGTTGGTCGGACATCCTGTGCAGCAAACAAGTCTAGTTCGAACTTGTGCATGAAAATGTTGGCATATTGGGTGTGAATTTGGTCCGTATGGCTGTTCTGTGTGTCTGGATGAAGAACTCGTTGTCAAAGGTGAAGACATTGTGGTCGAGGATGAAGTAAGATGGTGTCTGGAAATTGGCAGTTGTTGGTATTGAGTACTTAGGCTGTTGCAGTGATGCTGTAGTCATGGGGGTGCTGGTGTAGAGTGCTGAAATGTCCATTGTGATGAGGAATGTATCTGGTTTGACTGGTCTGTGGGTGTTGCATTTCAGTAAGAAATCTGTAGTGCCGTGACAGAAGCTTGAGGTTCCTTGTACAATGGGTTTCAAGATGACCTCAACATAGCCAGAGAGCTTCTCACACAGGGTCCCATCGTCTGATACAATGGTACGTCCAGGTGTACTGGCTTTGTGCTTCTTCAGAAGGCAGAAGAGGTCTTCTATGCACGAAGTATGCGGGATGAGAGTGCATCGGATACTCTGATCCGGATCAGTCCGTTGAGTTGACGGGTGTGTTACTCAATCAGATCAGCAGGTAGTTGTCTGTTGTGTTCCTAGTTGTTCAGTTGTCAGTATACTTTGCAGTAGTCTGTTCTATTCTGTATGACAATGGCATTCCTTTTGTCTGCTGGTTTGATGACAATGTTGTGATTGGTCTTGAGAGCATGGATAGGCATTGCGTTGTGCTTGGGTGACATTCATTGGATATTGGATGGGCAGCTGTTAATGGTGTGATTACTATATCAAGGCTTCAACCTCAATTCATATTTCTACTGTGTCTGGGATTCCTAATTTTGGAAGACTCCATTCAGATGATCATCCAAACACCTGTTAAGGAAAACAAGATACCCCAACAATATTTTCCATAACTGAGTTGCTATTCTTGCTTTTTTTTTTGGAGTTTGATAAACCCAGCCCCTTTTTTTTTGTACTTGTGCTCCAGCCTTTCACAGTAACTTCCTCAGCTACTTCTCCATGTGATTATGTCTGAAATTCCCCAAACATCCATCTTTTACCACCTCCTGTTCTTATTGGGTATCTGTTAGCTCAGTTGACTAGATGATTGATTTCTGATGATATTGGAGTGATGCCAGTTGTATTAGTTTGGTTCCCACACCGGCTGAGGTTACCATTGAAAGTCCTGCCTTCTCGGCCTTTCCTGAACTATGGTGACCCCTGGTTTCAACTCACCACCAGTCTTCTTTCTCTAATGAGAGCAGCTTTATGGTCCTGTGGGACGAGGGTGACTTTCTACACTTTGCCCCATGCAGGCATGGGGTTAGTTTTCATTTGTATGCTGGTGAGAACTGAATCTGGCTTTTGATTGCACTTCATGCCACCAGGATTTCTTCTCTTAAAGACTGCTATATTTTGAATGAGTCAGAATTTCCTTCGGAAAGACCAAGGCATTGTCTTTCACCCCAGCCAGAAATCTCTCCAGTCCTACCACTGACTCCATCATTAGCTGCTTGTGTGACAACACTAGGCTCAAAGTTCTGCTTGATACAGAGTAAAGCTTCAAATTTCATATTTTCTCCATCACCATAGGGACATTACCTACTCTTTCTGTGACTGGACCTGTTATTGATATCACCTCAGATTTGACTTTAAAAGCATCCTCTTTGTGATATTTATGAATAATACCCTGTTGTATACAAAGTCGTCTCTATTTCTGCCTCCTGCATGCAGAAACACACAAAACTCAATTTGAGCCATACTGACTTTGAATTTACAATGCTTGTTCCTACAAATAAATCCCTCAGGTGTTGAAATGCACTCTACATCCATAACCATTTCTAATTTTAGTTCTGATCTGCTATCTCTTGCATTTGCCCTTGTCCTTCTTCGCACCTTTGCTCCACTGTCTTTAGCTCCACTATAAGTAGCAATATGTGCAGCTGCTCTGTGTTCACAGCATAGTGTCAAAGCTGATCCTTGTCTTCAAATTTTCAGTGTAGATAAGGAAGATGAGTCTTGGCAGATCCTTCATTTCTGAAAGTAAAGCTGCAAGGGTGGGAGCAGAATTATTGCTGAGGATATTCTCTAGATACAATTGCATAGTTAATAACAGAAGTAAGTGAAGACAATTTCTTTTGAGCTGGAAGAAAGGAGAAAGGACACTTGAGGATGGTATTGTGTAATTGGAATCAATTTGTGGCTTTGATAGGGACAGTTTTAGGGTGAAAATGGAAACCTGAATGCTAAGATCAAGTGCAGAAGTGTAGAAGAGGTGCATTGGTTTGTTCAGAATGTGATATTAAAAACAAAAAATAGTTTCTCTTTCTAGGTGGCCTGAAAGCTAGTGAGAAACGTTCAGTAAGAATTCCCAGAGTATCTTGGGGAATAAAAACATAGAGAAAATGTCTTTCTGTTTCAGTTTTTTTGTTTCTGAATCACAAGTATCTTAGTTACATGATGGTTTTAGTAAATTGTATATGCTGCAGATATATTCTTATTGAAATTTGAAATGTCTTGAGGTTTCTATTATACAGGCTTGTACTTTGTTATGTAAAATCCAACCGGCCAAATTGTGGTTGAGTCTTTTTTTCCCATCTCTTCCTGTTGTGGCCTGAAGCCAAGTAAAAAGTATGTTTTCACTTATGCAAAGTGGGAGATGTGGGTCACAGAAACATTTCTGGTTCTGTTGCAATCTAAACAGAAAAGCAAATCTGTCATACAGTTGAATTTCTGTTTTTAATCCTGCTGCAAGCTGATTTTGATGAAGTATCCTGGGAACATAATTTGGAGATAATTAGGGGTGGAAGGGGTGAGGGGTAGAGTCTGGAAGGGGCAAGGTCCAGTTTCCTTGTGTCATGTGATGCTACCCCACAGAGTGTTTATGTGACAGCCCCTGCAGACCAACTGCACAACTTGGCAGCTGCACTAAAAGAAACAAGCCCAAGAAGTTTGTTCATTTGCATCATTAGGAAAATTGTAATAGCTGGTTTGAACAGCATTCAGGGGCTGTAACAGTATCTTCATGGCTCAAGCATTTCTCTATTTATGACCTGCCTGGTGTAAAGCCTTATATTGTGTTGCAGCTTTGTTTAAGTTGAATTCTCCTCGTTTCTGTGTAGTTCAGGTATCCTGTCCCTAAGGCTTTAAATATTTTTGGTAGGTGCTTATTGGAAGAAATTGCTCCTCTAATTATCTGCACTTCTCTCCTAAAGGTAATGATTTATGAGGTTAAATTATGTCAGTAGCCTATTAATATCATAGCTTGGTGGTCACTTGTGCTGTGAGCCCTGCAGGTTATTTGAACATAGGAAAAATTGACCCACTTCTACAAAATCTACCAAATTCCAAAAGCACTCTGAAAAATGATTAGGAAAAGGAGTTAGAGCTGACTTTCCTGTTATTTTTGTATTGGTCAGTGAGGTGAATTGTTGAGCCTCTTCTGTTCTCCACCTTGAGTTAGGCCAAAATAGGGTTACCAGGGAACGCATTGTACACAACAGAAGACTTTGTTGGAAAGGTAAAGTGAAGCTGTCATGGTGAGTGCACACATCAATGGTCAACCAGTCACCTTTTGGCACTTCCAGCTCTGCATATAACAGAGTCCCATGTTTGCAGTCCCAAGTTTGCATCCTGGATTTTTCTATTTTTCAATGCTTTTTCATTACTTATTTGTAAATTGCCAGTGCTGCTCTGTATTGCTAAGAGTTCAGTTTCAAAGAGCATGATTTAAAACACAAAGAACTAAAAGGTGCATTTACTTCTAAATTTACTGCAAACTTGTGCTCTGGATGACAGTACAACAATCTTAAACTACTATATTTTAATTTACTCCTCAAAAAGCCACCATGTGAAATTATTTGTTCTGAAGAAATACAAATTGCTTTTGTTTTATGAAGTATATTCTTGAGGATGCTATTTGGTGCAGTTCTTCTGAAAGGAACACTATTATTCTTGGCCTTTGCATGTAACTCCACCTCAGGTGTGTGAATTGTTAGAAATCACAGATCGGGATGACACAAAGTTGTAAGATTGTTGGGGCTAGGAATTGCACTTGGCAAGTGGACTCGGATGAACCAAAATCTGACCTGATTTCCAAAATAATGAAGACTAGCCTAATGCATGCCTTGTCACAGCAGTAATTACAGAAGTTTTTTAGTAAAACCCAGTGCCATGCACCATCAAATGCACACTCTCAACCTCCTCTCCAAAAGCATTGCATTATGCTGGCCCAGGGCTGCACCACTCCCCAGTTCCACTTCTTCATCCTCCAGCTCGTTTGATGTGTTAACAAGAAACTTTTCCTTTCCCCCTCAGGCATCAAGGCACACAAGATGCAACAACTTAGAGATACCCACTACCCTCAGGAACTTTCCTCCCCGTCTCTTCCCTCTGACTGTATCCACTCACCCCAGCCTTATTTCCCGCTACGTATTCACCATTACTCCTGACCATCCGCTCTCTGATGTTGAATGTCCTGTCCAAAAAGATCTTTATTGCATCCCCACCTTAATAAATTTCAGACACAACATGACATTGAACTCTTCTTCTGTCACCTTCATCTCCATGTCTATTTCTTCAGATAAGAGTCCCCTCCCCGCAGACCACTTTGCCCACCTCCAACACTCTTTTTCCTGCTTGCTGAACCCTTCCCTTTGGCCTTTTACTTGCAATTGACCTGATCATTGAGAGCAGTTAATGTGACATTGGTTCTCTGCCCCTTATCCATTCTAACCCATTCAACCTATTCTACCAGAAACCAACTGCACTTCATGCTCTCAGATCTAACCCTGATTTTGTAGTTAAGCCTGTTGATAAGGGTGGTGCTGTTGTTGTGACGCAGACTGACCTCAACTTTGCAGAGGATGAGCCCCAGCTGTCAGATACCTCCTCCTGCTCCCACTAAAACAACTCTATGGAACTTCAGTCCATCTTGTCAACCACGGTCACCAACCTCCTTTCATCTGGTGCTGTCACCTTTTATATATACACGCACGTGCGCAGTCACATTATTTCTGCCTGCTCCTGTCCCACAGAACCCATCTCTTCCTATTGTCACTGGGTCTTCTCGCCCCTGGTCCAGTCCATGCCCACTTATATCTGTGATTCCTTTGCTTTGTCAGTTTCAGAATTTCCACTTTGCAGGCTTCTAAGAAAGCAATTCTGAGGAAGGCTACTCAACCTGAAACGTTAACTCTGCTTTGTCTCCACAGATGCTATCAGACCTCCTGAGCTTTTCCAGCAATTTGTTTTTTGTTTCTGATTCACAGCATCTGTAGCTGTTTTGGTTTTAATGTTTTAAAAATTGCTTTGTGTTAATAATTCTACATATAATGAGTTTGCATCTCATTCAATCCCACTACTATATGGATGGGATTCCAGAGGCATGGATCCTGACCAGGACCTCATGGCAGACTGGTACAAAAGGTGAAGTCACGTGGTATCAGGGGTGAGCTGGCAAGATGGATACAGAGCTGGTTTAGTCAGAGACAGAGTAGTGATGGAAGAATGCTTTTCAGAATGAAGGGCTGTGACTAGTGGTGTTCCACAGGGATCAGTACTGGGACCTCTGGTGTCCATGGTCAACATAAATGATTTGGAGGAAAGCGTGACTGGTCTAATTCGTAAGTTTGCAAATGATACAACAATTGGTGATGTTGTGGATACTGAGGAGAATTGTCAGAGGGTACAGCAGAATATAGATTAGTTGGAGGCATGGGCAGAAAAATGACAAATGGCGTATAATCCAAACAAATGTAAGGTGAAGCATTTTGAAAGGTCAAGTGCAGATGGAAATTATACAGTGAATGGCAGAACCCTTGGGAGTATTGATATGCAGAGGGAGCTGAGTGTGCAGGTCCACAGATCACTGAAGGTGACAGCGCAGGTAGATAAGTTAGTATAAAAAGGCTTACGGCATGCTTGCCTTTATTCAAAGGGGCTTTGAGTCTCAGGATAGACAAGTTATGCTGCAGCTTTATAAAACTTTAGTTAGGCCATATTTGGAATATTGTGTATGGTTCTCGTCACCACACCTACCAGAAGGATATGGAAGCTTTGGAGAGAGTACAAAAAAGCTTTACCAGGATGTTGCCCGGTATGGGGGACTTTAGCTCTGAAGAAAGGTTGGATAGACGCAGGAGGTTAAATGGCGATCTGATAGAAGTTTATAAGATTGTAATTGGCATGGATAAAGTGGGAAGTAGGAGGCTTTATCCCCAGGGTGAAGGGGTCAATTACTAGGTGACACACGTTCAAGGTGCAAGGAGGGAGGGGAGCCACATTTTTCACAAGGGTGGTGAGTGCCTGGAATGTGCTGCCAGACAAGGTGGTGGAAGCAGACACAATAGCAGCATTCAAGAAGCACCTGGACGAATACATAAATAGGAATGAAATAGAAGGATATGGATCCAGTAAGCGAAGACCATTTTAGTGTGGAAGGGCAAAACATGTCGTTGCAGGTTTGGAGGGCCGAAGGCCTGTACCTCTGCTGTATTGTTCTTTGTTCTTTAGCTTTAACATCTGAATTACTATTAAGACTGTATCTGGGTATGATAGTTATCGTGCTTTCTTCTTTGGAAAGGTTGAGCAGTATTGAATAGTAATCTGTCATTGTCTTAGAGCTGGACACGTTGTGAATAGAAACCTAGCGATGTGGAAGCAACAGAAGAAGTGGAAATTTATTGCACCTATTTCCTATGGATTCTTAAGAGTACCACTAGTGGAAACAATTGCTGTCTTGTTTTAAAGCTGCCCTGAACTTGGTCTGGGAGCACTGGGAGATGTGTCATAATTTTCTGTGCATGGGGTTTCACTGGAAATCTAAAATTTGATTAGAGTGGAAATGTATTATATTTGCCCAGCACTAATCTTTGTGTCTCTTCAATGTGCACTAAATTAAGACTTGAATAGATACCCACATTTTCAGCAGACAATGTGGTTTCAGCTGTTGCAATTTCTCTAATGGCTAATATAGCTATCAAGCATTTGAGGTTTTTGAATTCTTCTTCTAAGGGTCCTTTGCTGCTGGCTGTTAATTTAGACTTAAGATTTAATTTTTTTTCCCCCCCCTCTGGACATCAGATGGGATCCACGGCAATTCTTGACTAGCCTGCCATGCAAGACCTTGTCAAAAGTCTTACTGTAGTCCCTGAAGAGTACATCAACTGCTCTAACCTACACACCTGGCTGTCACCTCTGAAAATTCAGTCAAATTTGTTAGGCATGATCTTCCCCTGTACAGAGCCATGCTGACCATCCTTGGTAAATTCCTACTTCTCTGAGTGGAAATTAGTTTGTCCGTCAGAAGTTTTCCAGTAGTTTCCCTACAATAGATGTTTGATTATCTGACCTGTAGTTCAGTGGTTTATCTTTTGATAATGGTACCATTATGTTCATCAAAATCTGTCTAATTTGGCCATGTGTATATTCCATGACCCAGCCTCCACTGCTCTTGAATTGCAGTGATCGATTCTCTGAGATAACATGTGCTTCCTTGTCTCCATATTAAATAGCAGATCTGTTATTTTTAAAGTGCCCCTTCATTTTAGATTTTTTAATAAGGAGAGCTATACTCTCAACATTTTCCTTCAGAATTTTCTGTTTCATCAGACTGCCCTCGCTTTCTTCAAAACTCCAATAAATATAGACCCAACTTGCTCAACATGTCCTCATAAGGTAGCTTCTTCATCTTAAAATCGACCTTCTCTAAACTGAATGTAAGCATATCTTCTCTTGTGACCAAAACTCTCTGCACTTATTGTCTCGTATGCCCTGCATGTTGGTGGCAAGATTTCCCTACTTTTATACGCCATTTACCCTAAAACCAAGGCTAACATTTCCGAAATGTCAGCCTTCCTGCTCCTCTGATGCTGCTTGGCCTGCTGTGTTCATCCAGCTCTACACCTTGTTATCTCAGATTCTCCAGCATCTGCAGTTCCTGCTGTCTCTGACATTGCATTTGTTTTTCTAATTACTTGCTTAATCTGCATACCAACCTTTCGTGATTTGTCTACAAGGTCACCCAGATACATCTGCGCCACAGCATTCAGCAGTTTCTCTTCATTTAAGTAATATTCTGTGTTTCTGTTTCTATTCTTCCTTCCAAAGTGGACAACATGAAGATTTCTCAATCCGTTATGCTCCATTTTTCACATTTTTGCTCCCACCAGCAAAATTTCTGAACCAATGAAAAGAAGCAGAAACACTCAGTTGAGTAATTGTCCTCAACCCTGTGATTATTCAGTGTTTCTATTTAAATCTTTGCAGCTATGCCAGATTTCAGAGTTCACTCGGATGTCTTTGATATCTGTTTGAGGAGGTTGTTAAATATGTGCAGTAAATTTTGTATGTGGAGCCAAGCAGACTTCTTGAAAAAGAGTAAATTGTTCTCTCTCCTTCAAGGTCTGGGCACAGAGGGAATTTACCGTGTTAGTGGGAACAAGTCAGAGATGGAAAGTCTCCAGAGGCAATTTGATCAAGGTAAGTGGAAGGGGAAAGAAGTCTTTGATAAACAATTGACTGCTTTGAATTGTGGGGGTGCTGCTGTGTGTTTCCAAAGAGGGGGAGCACAGAGATGTATATTTTGTGTCTTGTGATGGGTAAAGTCATGTGCCAGATTCTAAGTCTGTGCTTGCATTTTTCCTGTAGTCCCATCCCATTTCACTGTATTCTGGCAATTTACGGAATCATGAATACTGCTTGCTCTTGAAAATATATTCCTTGTGGCTATCTATGCATTAACAAAGACATTTGAGTCTCATAGATGGCATGCTACCTGAGCTTGGTGAAGTAGGATGCAGAAACGAGCCCAATGCTGTACATCTCTGAATAACCATTTTCTTTGATACTGTACTTGATTGTACTTTCCCAATTATTTCCATGGCTCAAAAGTTGCTCAACAATGAGCAAGTTTCAACTACAGGAATACCTTAGTCTTTTTAATTGAAATGCACGGTGTAACCCAACTTGAAAACCTCACTTAGGCGATGTTTATCGAAGATGAAGAGGTCAGCATCATCAGTTCTTGAAATATTGATTCAGATTGAAGAGGAAAGACTTTATTTGAATGCATTAGGTCTATATTGTTAAGTGTATCATCCTCATTTCTGATTGTAATATGTTGTTTCTGTTTATAGACCACAACATTGTCCTACAGGAGAAGGATTTTGCAGTGAATACTATAGCTGGAGCAATGAAAAGCTTCTTCTCAGAGCTTCCGGAGCCACTAGTCCCATATAGTGCACAGGTCGAACTGGTAGATGTCAGCAGTAAGTACTGAACCGACACAAAGTCTGTGGTAGAAAGAAAATGCCTTTGTATAGCATCCTTCAGAATATTCCAAAGATATGGCTAATGGGTTTATTTTGAAGGACAGTCATGTTTGTTAATTAGGTAAGAATGATAGCCACTCTTTCCTTACAACACTCCACAAATGGCAAACTAGGTGATCTGCAGCCATTGGCAATCCTCCATAGTCATCATTCGCTGTCCCTGTGAGGATAATGTTTGCCCAACCATGAGTTTCTTTTGAGTCTTCATGTGACTGAACGTGCTTATCCTTGACCCACAAATTTTTAGTATGTGAGGCAGAATGTCCCATGTAATAATGGGGTCTAGAGGGAAGTCAAGGTCAATTCGCCATAGTTTTACCAGACTATAGAGCTGCTCTCTCATTAGAGGGAGACGAGTGTTGGTGTTTTAACCTGTGAACTGTATTACCTCGGGCAAAGGGAGAAGTTGAGAAGGAGATTCCTTCGCGGTAACTGCAGCTAGTGACAGGAATTGAACCCACGCTGTTCACAAACCAACTGACCCAGTATTTGTCGTCTTTTTATCTTTCCTTCTTTTGTATCATTTTTTCCTTGAGAGGTATGATGCAGCTTGATGATCAAACGATTGCCACTTTGACTGGTAGCAAGGTCCTCCACTCGTTAATGTCAGTGCAGCTACGCTTAAAGGGAAGTTTTGAGTTTCTTAGCGTTTTCTTTTGCCTCCCCTGAAATGCTGGCAATGTGTGTGTTGAGAAAAGCATTACGTATTGGCCATTCAAACAGTGTTCATCGCATTGAAATTAGTTCGGCGTGAGATGTGTCTGAATTCTTGTAGAGCTGTCTTCAAGAAGGACACTAGCATTTGTTTGGTCCTCCTATTGAATCTGGAGAATGCAGCAGAGGTGCTGCTGATGGAATTTCTTACCATTCTTCTGTACTGTTGCTGTATAGTTCATTTCTGTTCCCCTACCTCTGCTCTCCTCACAAACAAATACCCCACAATTGTCAACGAACTGTTAGACCCTGACTTAGAGCTCCAACAAATTGACGAATATGTTTTGAATAATCAAGGAGAGTCACAAATTTACACTGATCATAATCTACTAGTGCTTTTGGAGAAGTTCTGCTTGAGCAATCTTCACCTGTTTTGCTGGAATTTGATGCTGCAACTCTTCAACTAAAAGTTAAGCATGTGGCTGACGAAAACTGTAATTGCTGATGCTCTGTCTAGAGTTTATAGAAGAGGTGTAGAAGTTAAGGAACGTTCTCAGTTATGATAATTCTGATGTTTTGAAACCTGCTAATACAATTATGTTTGCTGTTTTTGCTGTGGTTACAATTTTATAAGTACAATGTTTGATGGTTAAATAGGAAACAATTACCTGAGGGAATGTAATCAGCTAATTATCAGTATGTCTGGATGATGCGAACTTCAGTATTTGTGAAGAAACCTTTACCATGATAAAGCTTTCTTCTTCCCATCAATTCAACTCGGACCAGGAATCTAATGCATGCTCATCTGTTTTCTGTGGTTTTGTACTATGTTAGGTGATCAACTTTACCCGTGAACAGTGAAGGGCGGTAAGATTCTCCTCACTTCATCAAATCCGCTCCCCTTCCCAATCCCCATATGTGGAAAATGAACTGAGGTTCATATACCACCCTCCACTGTAGGATCTGCATTGTGTTGCAGTGTATGTGGATTCGGCTGCTGCCACTCTAATGCAGCTCATGACAGAATCACTGTGATGATCCACATGCTGTCTGCATTAAACTACTCATTTTTCTTCCCTCAGAACAGCCTGATAAGGAGCTAAAGTTGAATGCACTTAAGGAAGTGTTGAGGAAGTTTCCTAAAGAGAATTATGAGGTCTTCAAATATGTCATCACCCACTTAAACAAGTAAGTAATTGCTTGATACAAGCAGTAAGGTTATCCGCATTAAGATTTTGCTTAATTGACCTGGCTAATTAATGGTGCAGAGGATATCATAAACCAATATTTCAAATAACTGAGACCTGTCTTTTTTTCTTTCTTCTAATGATACAGATCAATTTAAGGCAAAGAAGATAGTAAATCTCTTTAGGAATTTAAAATGCTTGCCCTTACATGTATGTGTGATTTAAAATTACTAACTGCATAGGCCTGCCTGTGCTACAACTCCAGTTTTTCTCAGCTAAAGCACCATAGAGATGAAATTACAGACCAGGTTTTGATCCTTTTGGAGTTATCATATTGTTTCCTGACCTTGTATTTCTGTATTCTTTATAGCAAGGTCAGATTAAATTCTTGTGTGCACTTCAATGCAGGCATTAACCTGTTTAAAAATAAGTATTAATTCCTATATTGAAAGTGAGCACAGGAATTTATTTAATTAGACCCGAGTGCAGAAATAACATATGTTCTGAAATTCCCATGCTACTGTGTTGTAATAAGAGTTGTCCAAAGAGGTCAAACTTTCATCAAAGCTTTGTTCCACATCTTTCACTTAAACTCAATGGAATCTTCATTATCGGTACTTCTAGTAAGTGTGCACTTGATTATATCCCAGAATTTTCATGGGATAAAACGGTAGATTCTCACAAGGGATATAAATTGACCCTATGGTCTAAAGAAAATCAACTCTGCTATAATATTTTGTATCCTCTTTCTCTTCATTTCTAGCTAAGGTGTTCCTGTACAGCGTGTAGACCCAAAATCTGAAGTCACTGTTTCTTTTGGGATGGAAGCAGGTGTGGGTGGCACTGCTTCTTTTACTCTAGTTAAAGGAATCAGATGCAGCAAACTTTTTATTAACCGGGACCTATGGGACCAGGAGTGTCCAGTTGATCCAATATTCCAGCAATCAAGTATTCAGTTTGATTGTGGACCCCTCCAATGTTTTTAAAAAAAAACACACAGTAATAGAGATGTGAGGGTATACACATCACTGTTATAATTTATTTACAGCATAAATCACTTAAATAATCAACTTTGCCTTATATAAAATTTACCAGCAGAGACCGTTCTCACTCACGCCCTCAACTGACTACTCTGACATCAGAGATAGCAGTAATACAGTGAACTACCAATATTTGAGATGTATAATTTTTGCCAGTTTGTCGAGATTGCCGGTTCATAAGGTACCAGTTAAGACCAAGTTTGCTGTACTTCCTTGGCTATACTGTTTCGGAGAACGCTGAGCCAAGGCTGGACTGGGTAGGTCTGGCAGGTTCCCTATTTTTGAGGATGTTGATGACAGCTTTAGTGGCCACTTCTTTAGCTACTAGACTTGTTGAGTTCACTTTTGATGACCTGCCATTATATGGCTGCAACTCCCAATCTGGAAGGACCAAAAGTACCAGGCAACCACATCCTTCAGAATGGAGATTTTACCACCACTTTTTTTTTTGCTATTGATATTATTAGATCAGTAAACCATGTTTGTACACCATTTTCTCTTCCATTATTTCATTTTAATGCTCATTTAAGCTGATTAAAGAGCTGGGAAATTTCTCTGGCAGTTATTTCTCTGGCAATACTATCTGTAGTGTCACTTCTGCAAGTGTTTTTACAAGCCCCTAATACATTCTGTTTCGTGTTAGGATCCTTCATTCAGCTACTGTATTTTTGCTCACTTGTACCACTTTGCACCAGCCTAACTGAGGAACAAAAAAAAGTCAGATTCAGCCAGGCTTTAGTACTATCATCCACTCTTTCTCCTCTCCCTGACCTACTTCCAGGGTTTTGTTTTAAATTTGCTTATGTTGGTGGCTAGGCCACTATTTATTGCCCATCCCTAATTGCTTTGGAGAAGGTGGCAGTGAGCTTCCTCCTTGAATAGCTGCAGGGACACCCATTGTGCTGTTAGGAAGGAACATAACCATTGTTTTGCATTGAAATAACAATTGGCTATATTCTTAAAAACTGTAGGTTGAACTGTTACTTCTAATCACAGCAATATTTATTTTAATTGGCAGTTTTCAGTGGGAAGGGGGAAAAAGTACTTTTTTTTTTGTTAACGAAATGATTTTTCCTTGTGATGCTGATGGGTTCATTTCTGTTCCAAATGGTCTTGGGAGATGGGAGGGATGTTTGTAGGTGCAGGAAAAGAGGGAAATGTACTCTTTACCATTTTCAGTAGGTGGTAACACAAGGAGTAGGGAGGCTCCTTTCAGCAGGGTGCAGCTAAATGTTTTGTTTATGCTGTCTTTATTCAATGTATTGTATAGACTACTGGATTCTGTTTCATTTCAGGGTCAGTCAGAACTGCAAGTTGAATCTGATGAACAGTGAGAATCTCTCCATCTGTTTCTGGCCCACGCTCATGAGGCCTGACTTTCAGACCATGGATGCTCTGACAGCTACCAGGACGTACCAGACTATCATCGAGCTCTTCATCCAGCAGTGCCCTTTCTTCTTTTACGACAAGCCAATCATGGACCTGATCAGTGCTGTTCCCAGTTCCCCCACCTCGAACACTGCCTTTCAGTGCCCGTCACCTGTAACAATGATTCCTTCACCACCACAGTCGCCTCCCCCAACACCTTAGAGGCCACTTCAGCAACATCTGTGAACACAACTGCAGACGGAACGGCCAAGTAAACTGTGAATTGGGTTATAAATATGCCAGGTATCATAACTGGGTTCTTTTTCAAAACTGCCTTGGGTTATGGAACCCTTTTCTGTTGTACAGAGCAGTGTAATCATAGTTGTAACAAATGTCATGGCACTAAGGAAATTGATTAAATACCCAAATACTGCAGTGACTGCAAAAAGAAACAGTCCATAACTTCACAGTGGGTTTTGTGAAACACAAATAGCACAGATTCCACTACAGAGTGATTTCTCAAAATGCACAATGTTTAAACAGTTCATTATACAGACAAACTCTACTGCTTATTTAATTTAAACTTGTTCCCTTCTAAGCCAATATAGAAAGTTGCTTTATTTACTTTTGGTTAGTGCCAACTCTTGCTTAGAGAATTGTTTTTGAGATCACGTGCTGCTATTTTAACCTTTTATTAAAAATAAACGCAAATTTCAAGCGGACTGTGTTAATTCACAGCAGATGTGCCCAGTGGACACAGCCTCGTGGCAATATTTGTGAAAGCGAGGTGTGAACATGAGCAGTTATCCTAGGTAGAATGACCGAGCCCAGCATGTAGATGTACGTCTGTAAAGATGGTTCATTTGGGAAGCCATTCTAACCTTGGGACATTTGTTTTAAGGAAAAAACACACTAAATTAATGTTATGATAAAATCTGTGTGTCCTAAGATTCTGTAGAGCTTGTAGTAAAGAGGTTTGTCTGTATAACAATGATGTGAGCAGCTGCATGAAAGTGCTTTGTGCAAAAGGAGATTTAATGCTGGTTTTCCCAATATCAATACAGCTTCAGTGGCTGATGTCTGTGGAACTTTAGAACCTCTTTTGTCTCGTTCTCACTAGCTTGATCTGTTCTGGTTAGCAAATGCCTAATTTGGTCCCTGTCAGAATCTGATTGAAACTGTCCTGGATCATTACTTATGGGCAGAATTTCCTCCTCCTTCCATGCTTGCCCTATCTTCAGGGCCACATTTGTTGTCTGCCCCCACTGCTGCCCCATCTTTACCCTTTTTTGCCAGACCTGCTTCTTTGTAGTGTTAACTAGGAGCCTCTTGACACAAAAGGACAACCTGTTGCCAACTAAAAGTGTCAGCCAACTTCATGTCAAACTTTCCCATCACTTTCGATGGTTTGTGTGTTCCCCATCCCTTTTTTAATTGCGCAAAAATTAAACGTATCTTGGCTGGTGCCTTGCATCCGTCCAGGCAGTAGTTAAGGTGGTTTAGATGTGGCTTCCTCTGAAATGGCATTTTTTTTTTTGTTAAAAGAATAAATAATTATAATGCTTGAATGGCATGTTAGCACATGCATGATCTATCACTTAATGTTTTATAACCATCCTGAGGTGTTTCACTTTTGATGTGTATCACAAAGACCTTTCTGCCCACTGATGTCTGCTAGAAAAGCAAATATGCGTGGACTGTATTGAGCAGTGCTGTGATAGATCCTGTTTGAATAGCCTCACTCGGCTGAAACTTGAAGAATGGCCAAATTGGCAAGATATTGTAGGGTGGCCACTGCCCACTAAATCATACCTCAGCACCAATCAGTGCCTAAAGGAGATGGAATGGGGGCTGGAGGAGAATCAAAAATATAAACATGTACAACTAAATGCCTGAGCAACGCCAGTCCTGAACCAGTTCACTGTCAAAGTTGGTGTGAAGGCTGCATGAGGGGTCCTCTTAAAATATATATATTGAGGTTTTATAATCCTAAAGTTCAAATTCCACGGCCCCAAGTCTGAGAGCCTACATTACACATGCCACTGTAAATGCAAGAATTAATTGTTTAATGAGCTGAGCAACAGTTGCTATGAAACATGCCATTGTTCATTAACACTACCATTATTTTTAGCAGTTTGTTCTTTGAACTACTAAGCTCCTGTCTAGAGTTTGTAACAAATCATGTGTTTCAGGTCAGGAGGCAAATTCATCAATACCTAGCCAGTGTGTTCTTAGCATTTCTTTCCCCCCATAGGGCTGTGCCAGCGAATCAATTTTAAAACACTTAGTTAATCTAAGTATCCAGCTCTGCCAATTTGGGTATGGTACGTACAGTTATGGTCTCTCCAATAATAGAACAAACACTAAAATGTTATGTGTTTGTGTGTGTGTGATTTTTTTTTGTATCTAGTCAATGTTGTGCGTATTGACTGGGCAAAATGTGAAGTGGACATCCCAGTGATCCATTGTTTCCATATAAGACGCTGACCAATTATTCAACTTTATATCTTTTTTTTTTGCAAATGTATATTTCTGAATGTTTTAAGAATAGATTGTTCTGATTCTATGTCAAAAAATTTTGTGTTGGCACAGGCCTTGCCTCCCAGTTATGATCCTAATGACTGGTAGATATTGGGAAAGGATGATTCATACATAGCCACCAGCGATTACTGATTGATTAATGATTCCAGATTTTCAAAGTTAACAAAGTTCTACTTCATTAGGAAGGCCTGGCTTAGTTTTGAAACTATGTTTTTAAAAACGATGCAATTGTCTGCCTGAGTCTCTATCCCTAACTCATCCATTTCTGAATTACAAGCTGGTGTGGCAGATGAGTAAAAGGAGCTGCAGTCTAAATTTTTTTTTAGATTATAGACTACTTCTGAAATTGATTGGTATGGTCTTATCTGAAATTGGAATTCTTCTTGCAACTGATAACCAGCAAATCTTCCAGCAGCAGAAGCCATGCCACGATGTACATGGTTAGACAGAGAAGTAGCTCCTGAAAATAGATTGATTTGACAAATCTGACTTGATGTTGAATAAGTGGCTAGTCTTGCACTGTGTCTTGTCTGCAGCATTTGGGCATTAATTCCTTTCGAATTGAGCGGTGCTCCCTTACAAGGGAAACAAAGCTAAGTTACCCTTTTGGGGATTAACAGGCTGTCTAATTTTCTGTTTATCCCCTGCTGAATTTGGATCAAAAATTGAATGAAATTGGCTGAAAGCAAAATTGAGTTATTTTGTGTTCGATATTGTTATCTGAAAACGTTAATAGCTAAATAAATCTGAGTGATAAAATATTTCAGTGAACTTTTGTAACCGTCTTCACAATTCAGATGATACTGAAAGGAGTTGGTGTGCAGCACTAGCTTGGGTTCTATGCCTCTTCAAGACCCCACCACCACACCACACATGGCAAGTCATTCCCCAGTGCATCAGTGAAGAAAGAGGCCAATGATTTACAAAACCATTGATTATTTTTCAATTTTTTCTCCCTCTTTACTATTGGAGGAATGATATTGGGTTTGTGTGCAAAGCACCAGATAACAGCTGTAAACATCAAAGTAAAAGAACAGATACTTTAGCATGTTGGGTTTTATAAATTAGCCTCATTATGCAAAAAGTGTCATCAAAATAATTTTAGGTTTAAATCAATTTGAACCCAAATGTAGCTGGCCTGTGGTGATGTTTTCCAGATCAGTCTTTAGGTGGGAATGGAAATTGACCTTGAAGCTGAGCCTGAATATGATCCTGCCACATCTTGCCTTGCTGTAACTTCAGAACTGGATCATTATGGGGAAAGAGAGTCTGTTAGAAAAGGAAAGTCTCAGGTTCTGAGCAGACTCGTGCACAGAGGAGAGTTGCTAACTTTTTGTTTTTCTCATCTTGCCAATACCCTGCAAACATCCATTTGTATGGAGCACTGCTTGTCCAGTAAACTACATCTTACTAACTTGTGGTATCTAGATGTGATGAAATTGCTTTGTGACGGTACCAGTATTCTGGGATTCTGTTAAAAGTTGTGATTATCATCGTGTCTGTTTTTCTTCCTAAGGTAGTAACACTACAGAAATTTCTTCTCATACTCCTCTGTCCTCTTCCCCTCCTCCTCACCTCAGCCTCCCACCCCTTCCCCTCGCTCTCTTGCCCCTCCCCACCTCCCCTCGCTCTCTTGCTCCTCCCCACCTCCCCTCGCTCTCTTGCTCTGTCTGTCTTGAGATAGCTCATGGTCTTGTGTCCTGAATTGAGGAATTAATCTGGGCTTTACAACATAGTGAGTTTTTTGATATTACCTGATAACTATTCGGATGAATGAGAAGATGGGACATGGTGCACAGCTTGAAATGTTTGTCAGCAGCAAGGACAAGCCAAACCAAGTCAGTCTTGGATGCTTAATACCTTACAGATGTATCCAGGATGGTGTAATCCACTCAATTTTGAGGAAGCACATAAATTGAAACGCAAGATGATCCTAGATTTGAGCAGTAATGACAATTCTTCGATTAAGAAAACCTTCCTGAACTAAAAAAGGTTGGTTTGCAGTTAAGAAGGATGTACCCAATACCTTGTATATCAATGCATTCAGCTTTCTGCAGTAATTGTTGTCAAAATAAACCATATCTGAGCTGTTTGAAACTTAACTAGTTTGGGGGTTTTTGCACAATTGCCTATTGATCAATTTGCACTTTAACTTTTTTTTTAGTGGTATTAGCCCCACCTGGAGGCTGTTCTTCAAACTGATGATCAAATGTGGTCAATTCCTGAAATAATTCAGTGGTTTTAGTTGTTCCCTCCCCTTCAAAAGTAAGCATTTAACACTCTTAAAATTATTCTTCTTGTGTATAGATGTTCAATGCATTCATCCAGGATGCCTTTGCTCTTTACGCTGAGGCTTTAAACATTTTATTTTTACTGGATTGATATTAGGAAATAAGTGCAAGCGGAGAAATTTCACAAGTATGCTAACACTATAGTCTTGTGTAGCTTCAAGACAGATGATATCCAAGATAATGAAGCTGAAGGACTGAGTGTGGGAAGTAAAGTTTTAATTTTGGGAGAAAAATAGCGGAAGAAATCTCTACATATTTAAATGCAGACCACTCAATTTTAAAAAATACCTCCATGCATTGGATAACTTGAGTGTTTCTATAGCTTGCTGACTCTTTTGTGTAAACATGAGATTGAAACTCAATACAAATCGTTATAAAATATATATCATTTTCACATTAGCTCCTGAGAAACTTAAAAGATGCCTCTTCCTCATTTCTTCTGCCAAGATTTGTGTTCATACCCTCCCCTAAAATAAGTTTGTCCCTTGTATGTTATGTACATCTGTCTAAGCATCAGGCGTAGTATACTAATAACCAAATCCTCCATCCCCAACTCTTCAACTGAAAAGATAAAGTGGGTTCCACAAAATATCTTGCAGCATTCACCACACTTTGCCTCCAGTCTGAGGTATATTCTGTTTGGTGTCAGTAGGAAAGTTTGTACAAATGTGCACTAGAGACTTACATAATGCGAGATGGTTTGCACACTGCTCACTCTCACAGCTTTTTCCAGGCCAGACTGATGAATGTGTCTCTGCAGGCCCTATAAATCCCAGCTTAGGACAGCATTGAGCTAGTTTCTGGTTTCACAAGCTTACCACACAGAACTGCCTCCTGAAATTGGTAGTCTAACTTTTTGACAATCCGGAAGGATTGCATATAAAAAATATAGTTCCTATTCTGCACTGTCTGACTTTGAGTTGAAACTCTCTGTCTTTCCTTGTTACTCACCTAGGTCTACGTATTACTTGTTCCAAACCCCACTCTGCCAGTGAGCCCACAGTGGTAGAAAGCTATGTTAGGAAGGCCAGCGGGGACTCTTCATCTCCTGTGTGGTGCCTTTAGTTCCTTCATTTAAACTCAGACTACAATCCAATTTTCATTTCTTCATCGTGTCTCTCTTTGAAAGCAGGTCGTGCATGGAAAAAGATCAGTTTCCCATCTTTATCTGGGCGACTGGAGGATTTATTTAAGCCAGTTTGTTATCCAGTTTGTTCAGGGATTTGTCCACCCTTATGTGGTTTGTCATATACTTGAGACAGATTTAAAGTCCAGGCGTTGTCCAAAACAGTTCTTTCTATGGCTGTTAATTTGCTATAATTTTCATGATTACAAAATAAATGTGCATAGAATAACTGGAGTAATGGTGTTGCATTATAAATGAAAGGAGAGGGTCATTAATGCTAAGTGTAGACTCGGAGTGTTCCTTTGTTAGAAAGGAAATTGAATGGAACCTTGCCAAATGGCTCAGTTGATCAATTGATTATCAAGTGTGAAGTCCTGAGCAATGTAGACCAAGATGAAACAATAGATAATGCCAATTGACCACCCTGGAGGATAGGGTAACAAAACATCTTTGCCACTGTTCCTGCCTTTCTCCAGTTGGAGGCTACATGTGTGGCTGTTGGCAGAATGGTAGAAATAGGCTTAGCTGTGGTGCCACCCATGACATGGAACCCATCAACATCCATTTGTCTATCCTCACTGATGAAAAATATAACATTTGAAGTATGAAGGGCCAGCTAATGCCTTTGAACTGCCACGCAGTAAGAGTCTGCAGAGGTGAGGGAATAAAAAATTTAAATTACTTCATCGATCAAAGGAATATATATATTTAAAGAGCAAGTTAACTAATTCCCAAATTAGACATTTGCAGAGCTTGCAAATGATTCCAGAAAAGTGTCAAAACTGTTTCTGTTTTTAATTTATTTGAAATTTTCCCAAGTGAGATGTGTGCATACCCAATTACTGTGTCCACCATCATGTACCCTATCTTTAATCAAGGTAGATGTGGTTGGTGGCGAAATGAATATCTTCCTAAGTTGACAAATGACCTAAAATAAATCTTAAAACTATTATGATCAATGACGTTAACAGGCTGTACTGAGATGTTTTGTGGAAGAAAATAGAACAGGGCTGGGGTATTTGGTTTTTCATCAAGGCTGTATAAAAATACAAAGTGGACACTCCAATCACGATGCATTGGCCCCAAATAAATCAGGTGTAGTTTTGAATTTAATGCACATGGTGAATTGCCGTTTGTATTTCCCTGCAGGTAGTTCATGTTCCTTCTTAATTTCCACCTAAGTTAGTCTGTTCCATCTGTGTCTCATTCTTTCTGTAATCCATCCTCTGTTTGCTGAACTGATCATTTCAGATGAAATCAACGCCTTTACTCCACCTAACATACTGTCTGTAAGCTGCTCCATGTTTCATTGCTCCCTATAAATGATTATAGGGAAACATTCAATAAACTCTGCATGTGCTGATGGAAGTGAACTACCCACATCTTTTTGTTAGCAAGGTGTAGCACTTCCACAGAAGAACACTCAAAAGGTTTGTGCTCGTTCTTTTAAACATAGTTACGGTTCAGTCCTTTCCATTTTTTTTAATATAAGATGCTCACTCCCTGTCCAATGTAAAGTTTTTTTTTTCCCTTTAGTCTGCTACGTTTTTATGCAGGTAATTCTCCCCTCCTCTCATCTTTTGATTGTATTTTGAACTGGAACAATGGACTATTGAATGTATATCTGGGTAATTGGGCTGTGCGTTAATTGGACTTGAATGGAGAAGGCCATCTTCAATCTCCTGACTGCCAGGATTTATTTTTCACATTTTTCTGAAATGGAGCACAAGAAGGTAATGAATTGAAAAATGTGAATGACCCATCACTGTGCTTGAGATTATTGCCCTCCCCTATAATGTAAATATGTATCTTTTCTGTTTTCCTACCACCTACGACAATTAATTTTACAACCTTACAACTCAAGTGGTACTACAATAAAAACAAAGTATGGTGGTTGCTGGAGATCTGAAATTAAAAACTAAGTGTTGGAGAAACTCAGCTGGTCCAGCAACACCTGTGGAGAAAGAAACAATGTGTCGAGTGCAATGTGACCTCTTTCCAAATGAGAGTCATATTGGACTCAACATTAACTGTGTCCACTTGCTGAGTTTCTGCAGTAAATTCTGTTTTGACTTCAAGTAGTTCTATTGTCTGTCCAAAAGTACTGATGGCGGATACATCAGTTCTCTGTAATGCTGGTTTCCACCTTCTGCATCTGTAGGGGTACTAAGTGAAGTGATTTGTCATACATATACTATTTCTTGATACGTAAGTGATAAACTGTGCCCAGATGTCTCATGAAATTTCACTAGATTTGACAAAACTGCTTCCAGCCTGCAAACAGTAGTGGGTGTACAAGTGAACAGGGTGAAGGTGGGGAAAAATGGCTGTCTCACAAGCACCACAGTAGTTCTTTAAAACTTCAAAATGATATTCAAATTGACTCAATTCACTGAATTTTAATAATTTACATACTTCTGTTCCAAACTCTCAAATGTATTTTACATTCAGTTTATAAATTATATGCTGAAAAGGTCAATTATATTAATTTATAAAAGATGTGGGCTTATTTGCATTAAAATGCTGTAATGATGTGTATCTAGTGATGTCGTCAAACAGACTGCTTTATACCTATGAGTTTTACTGCAGTGAACTCGCCATAAGTTTATCCTGGTTTCATCTGTATCGCTGCTCTGTGTATCTTTTTAACCTGTTTAAATGCGTAACCTAGAACTCTAAAGCAAAGAGCTTGTTGGTGAAGTTTAAATTTGAAAGGAATTTGTTCAAGGCGTATCCCCAATCTCTGTCAAACACCAATGAGTTACTCCTCAATGATTGTACTGAGGAAGCTGGGGGGGATAAATGGGGATGGAGCTGCACCTGACATCTTATTTGGTACGCTACACTTGTAAAATGTTTTCATTATGATAATTAACACTTATTTGAATTAAAAATAAACTGTGTTTTGAATATATAATGTGATATTGGTCTGACAATTTGGGTAGGTGTTACTCTTTACACAAATAGTAACTGTGTATGTAAAGAATGGTTGGTTGTGTTCCTAAAAGGCTAACCGCTCACATCCTTTATTACTGGTGTCTAGAACTTTTTTTTGTTGCATTTATTCAAATAGTTCTCATTTTGGAGCGATTTGTACTACAAGTTCTCATTTTATTAAAAGTAAAATGGTTGTTTTAACTGTTGAGTCCTGTGCCAGAAAGCTTTGGGTCCTTTTTGGAAACTGGCAACATACACCCTCTTTCTTCTCTGCCTCATGGTATTTCTTCAGTTTTCTGCTGCCCTGGCAGCTTTTTGACTGCTTCAAACCCACAGCAGTACATGACCTACATGTGGAAGCTCTGGCTGTGTTGATGGATGAAGTGAAGAGACCATGTGAACACTGCTACCTTTTGGCCTTGTCCATAAATGCAGATGCACCAAGTATCGAACGTTCCCAGCATTTTAGGGCTTCATCAAGGTTGACTAGGAGACTGGCACTTCATTCAAAACGCAACTGCTCATGGCTAATTAATGAAGAGAGAAATACAAGTTTGCGATTCAACATCGGCAGTTCTCAAATCACTGACCTGTGGTTTTTTTTTTCCCTCCCCACTTCTGACTGCTGCAGATTTGGAAATTTGTGAGCACCTCAGCTATGCACGTGTGAATGTCAATCATGATCTGAAAGAGGCTGAAATCTGTTTAATCGAATTGATGTATTTTGTGGTCTGGTGGTAACTTTGGCAATTGGATTGTGCACCATTTCAAAAGGCAAGTTGGTGGACTTCAGGGGTTGTTGGGGGGGGAGGTGCCTGAGAGCTTTTGCTTCGAACATCTCGCTCGGTCCACCTGCACCATTGCTGCTGAACTTTTTTTTTCCAGTTTGTGCGAAGCCATGAAGCAGAGGTCACTTCATGTAAACAAAAAATGAAAAATCATGCACATTGATTCAGAGAAATGCCTTCTCCTTTCTAATGGAGACCCAGAACTTAGAATGGGCTAAATTCCTTTTTAGATAAAATTGAACAAATACTTTTAAAACTAAAGTTTTTTTCTTTTACAAAGCAGTTTGTGAATGGTGATCAGGACCAATTCAACCCAGAGTGCATGTGATTAAGCTGAGGGTGAGCTTACGTTTCCCCTCCTGCATAAACCATGTATTTGCTGAAGTAATTTGTCTTAATGGGAATGTTGTAAAAAGAAACCCTACAGCCATGTGCTATGTATCATAGTTAATAAATCATTCTTTTAAAGAAAAGTGGTTTGAAATTATTCCTTTTGTGCACTTTTGACCTTTTTAAGAAACTTTTGGCAGGTCTGGGTTCTATAGAGCAGGGTGTGGCAGAAATTAAAAGCGGGAGAGGTGGAAGTTTATTCATTCTTGATTGAGCATTGCCGGCCTGCCTGCAAGAATATGGAGGCCTAACAGTTGTGAGCTGAGTGGAGTGAGATTTGAGTTCTAAAAGTTATTTGCAGCTTAAGTCCTGAGAGAGGTGGTTCACATCACAGATTTGTGATCCAGAGGAGCAAATGCGTTGAGAACAGGGAAAGCATGCTTGAATCTTGACAGTGGTAAGAAGAAGTTTATGGAGAGAAGTGAGTGGTTTTCAGTGCAAATGAACAATCCATTTTCATTAGCCAGACAGCAAGGTGGTACTTCTACTCAGAAGAAGTGACCGGGATAAAATTATTCAAATAGTATAGCATAGGTCAACAGATTGAAACGTCAAATGAAGGAAAATGTTATTCCATTGTGCCTCTGCTTTAATGTTTGTACCTAATTACTCTAAGCCTAATGTTATACCTGACACACCTTGTATTGCCCTACCTGGGATTCATCAACATTTATGCACCAACACTGTACTTCATTGTTTTGTTAAACTTGTAACTTCATATTAATGCAGTGACACAGGATAGGCTATTCTCTGAGCTCCTGTCTCATTCAATGTGATAATCGTAGGTGTTCTACCTCAACATTTTTCTGAACTATTCCCAATCACTTCAATATCTAGAATTCTGTCAGTCTCTGTCTTGAATATACTGCATGACCGAGATTCCATGGCCCTCGAGAGCAGAGAATTCCAAAACATTAATCTCCCTTTGAATGAAGGAATTACTCTGCATATCAGTCCAAAATGGGCCATTCCTTATTTCAGCAAGATCTGTTGGGTTTGGGCCAGTTGTAAGGGCACCTGCCTCTGAGGCAGAAGGTTAAGGGTTCAGATATCTGAAAGCTTGAACACAAATATTCTGTCAATTACTGAAAGTACTGCACTGTCAAAGATGCAGTCTTTCATATTGTTTTGAATCAACCTGTATTTTTAAAGGGATCTTTAAAGGTGTCTTGACACTATTTTGAAGAAAAGCAAGGGTACTATTCACAGTGTCCTAGCCAATATTTATCACTTACCATCACAAAAACATGTTATCTGTTCATATGCTGTTTGAGAGAGCAAGACTTCCTGAGATTACATAGCAGTTTTCGTAAATGCAACTTATCACCCATATTGTTATACAATGGCAGGCCTCGATCTACCATCCTTCTACTCCTGTTCTTGTGAAGCTCAAAATTCTCTAGGCTTAACTCAATTTCAGAAGGGCAGCCCTAAATGTACTGCTGCATGTTTTTGAAAAATCAAGTGGACATGGTGTTAAAATAATTGACCCTCAATCCAGATTTGACATTGAGATCATTTTGGTTAATTTATTCAGGGAATAAACTTTAACTATTACAAGATCCAGTTGCTTCTCGGGTGGTTTAAGGCGGTTGATTAGTTCAATTTGCTGGATGGCTGGTTTGCAATGCAGAGTCATGTGACTGGAGTGTGGGTTTGATTCCTGCACTGTCTGAAGTTACCCTGTGGCCCTTCCTCCTCCATTTAGGTTAAATCACCACCAGGCATCTCTCTCAAATGAAAGAGCAGCCCCTATGGTCCTGTAGGGCTATGGTGACTTTATCTTTCTTTTCTTACAGGGATTTTTTTCCTGCAGTACTCTCTTTGGAATTATTGACATGAAAACCTTCCAGAGCAAGTCCTGCAGTTATTCTCATCCACAAGTGATTAATTTTGGTTCACGTATTCAGTTTTTACCCTTTATGTACACCTAAGACTGTTGCAGATTGGTATACAGAATTCTGCTCACCTTAGCTTGTGACCCAGGTTGATAACAATAGGGATCAAAATCCCAGTCACACGCCATGTGCCAAAGGTAGGAGCTATATTCTACCCATTTCCCTGGCTCTCCCTGCTATCTAGATTCTGTCCCTCCCAGAACAGTGTGTCTGTTGGAGCAGCATTTTCATTCAAGTGTGGTAAACAAACAAGAGGGATTGTAATTTGGTCTATGATTAGTGCGCAACTCGAGATGTCTCTTGAGCTTTGTTAATATTTCAATCCTCAAGATTGAAGTAGTTATTATAATGACATTTTCTCACCTGTTGCTTGTTCATTTTCGTGCTTTATGGGGACTCTGGATCTTGGTTTGTTTACAGTTGGCATTTTAACTGATTAAGAACACCTACATGTCTGTACTTTACAAGCCAATTTAGTCAGTGTCGGATGCTCTTTCATTCCCCTCCTTTCCTACACAAATTAATCTCTACTCAAAGCTTGAAATGTAAGTCACTAATTAAAGGTGGTTAGTCTGGATTCTGAGGTACCTGCTACTGCAGCTTGCTCTGGGATATGTATTCCCCTCACTGGCTCCAGCACTGCAACTAAGAACAAATGCCTCCAAGTAGTTCATATCCAATACAGTACCTTTTTTCTTTTCCCCTGTAGTTGCTGTTTAGTACTCAATCTGGCCTTCTGGTTTCCTTGTGCTGTGTACAGTTCAGGAAAGATATGAGGTGAAGTGTAGTATTACCAGAATGGTGCCAGTGTTTAATGGATTCAGTTAAGAGGGCAAGTGTGCCTATTATCTTATTCATAGGGATGTAGGCGTTTCTGGTCAGGTCAGTGTTTGTTGCCCTTGAGAAGGTGATGGTGAATCACCTCCTTCAATACTACTGAATGGCTTGCACTGTCGTTTATGTCCAAGAGCTGATGTGACTCAACTACACTGCTGTTGGTCTACAGTCATGTTCAGGCCAGATGCAATAAGAAGACATTTCCTTCACTAAGGGGCATTAGTCAATCCACTGAGTGTTTTTACAGCAATCCAGTTGTCTCATGGTCACCATTTAATGTTTTATTCTAGGCATATTTAATAAAGCAATATTTAAATTCCCCAGCTGCTACGGTGGAATTTGAATTCATGACTGAATCACTAGTCCAGTCTTTTGGATTTCTTGTTTATTTAAATTACTACTATGCTAATTTTATCCCTTTCCAAAAATGTACCTTGTACTCTCTTCTATAAAGGAGATTGAAGGATGATCTAATTGATGTGTTTATCTTATCAAATCCTTTTCAATACCTTAGAGAAATTTTTCTCTGAAGAATCAAGCATGAGAGTACACTCTTTTAAAATTAATGATTGGCTGTTCAGAAAGTATGTCTTCAGACAAGGTACAATAGACACCTGGCTATCTGCCTCTCGGTATCAGGTTTCCTTTTTTCCAATTTTGGGCTGCCACTCCATCACTGTCCATAATTATCATAAGTAAATGTTCAGTGCATGTTAGAGCCTCCTGTTGACTGAAGATCATTCAAGACCTGAGGGGACTTGATAAGATGGCTACCAGATGATCTTTCCTCTTGTGGTGGAGACTAGAACTAAGGGACAATTTAAAAATACGAAGTCTCAAGACTGAGATGGAAGTTTTATTTCTGAATGTCAGTAGAATTATCTTTCCCAGAACGTAATAGAGCCTGGGTCATCAAATTTATTCAAGGCAGAGTTAGATATTTGATTTACCAGAGAGTTGAGGTCTATGGGGGTAGACCGGAGAGTGGAGCTGAGACCACAACAGGATAAGTCAATGATCTAATTCATATAATCTCTCAGTGGAGAAGAGGCCCTTCAGCCCACTGAGTTTATTCTGCCAATTGAATGGGGGAGCAGGCTTAAGGACTGAAGGGTTTACTCTTAAGTCCCAAGAGCCGATGTTCCCTCTTCCCATGCACTGCTTCTCTCCTCACTATCATTAATCATCCCCAAACCACAGGAAGGATGGCAAATCTCCAACTTGCAATGTACACCAGCTTAGCCATGCATCAGGCCATTTCCTCTACCTTCCAAGTTAAGCTTGTATCAAACACATTTGCCAGTGCTGCTCTGTAACCACTCATGGGGCATGTCCTTCTTGGGGAATGCTGATATGTGTATAGTTTTCCCAGTTGCTAACCTTTGCTCAGTATCTCCTGTTGCAGTCACAATGAAGGTCACACAGATTAACTCATTCAGCTATCTCTCTGCTTTATGTTGCTTTGTAACTGCCCCTTCTGTAGGAAAACAGCACCTGCTGTTAACACATTTTGTTTCTTACCAACAGTGATTTTTCTTTTACACTGTATTTAAAATTGTCATTTTAAGAGTAGACAGTTTTCCCAATTACTGTGCTTTTTTTTTGTTGAAGTGGAACCATATGTATCAGGGAGCTTCCTCATTTCTGTCCCAGCTATAATTAGCTGATGTTTGTTTAAATCGAAGTTCCCACTTTACCCAGTTTTAAGGATAAAGTTTTAAGGTGGGAAGGGCAGCGTGAGTTCCTGTGACTGGCCATTCCTTGGTGACCTTGGCAGGTTAGTATTTAAGGTGAGAAACCTTGTTAAAAGCATTGCCTTGTGTAACACCCATTCCTGTTCGTCTCCCCTCCAAACAAAACAAACAAATAAAGCATTAAGTCGTACTTGTATAACTCCTTTTGTAATCACAGGCTACAACAAAATGTTTTATAGCCAATTAAATACTATTGTAGAACAAAAAGGCATCAAATCTATCCACAGCAAGCTCCAATAAAGCTGTTAACGAAGAATCATTTTGCTCTCAACTTTAACTCTTTTTCTCCCCAGGTTCTGCCAGATCTGCCGTGTGGCTCCAGCATTTTCAGGTGTTTGCTTCCCATAAAGCAGTAACATGATAATGATCAGAATGTTTGTTGATGTTGCTTCAGGATGTACCTATATCCCTGGTATCATGGATATTTTTTAACCCATTGAAAGCATCAGGGCTGTATTTCAAACCCACTGGTGTGGACAGATGGTGTCTCAGTTTAGTGTGGCTGCAACACAGATGGAGGCCATTTGCCCTGTACACCCTTCTAGAAGTGCTGTGAGACTGAAAAAGCACAGCCAGGCAGACAGCATCTGAGGAGCGGGTAAGTCAACGTTTTGGGACACAATCCATTGTCAGGACTGGGGAAGGGGAGGGGAGCCCAGAAGTAAAGGGAGGGAGGTGGGTCTGGGGAAAGGCAGGTGAGATGGTGATAAAATAAGGGGTAATTGTGATTGGTCTGTCAGAAGGATGGAGCGAATAGGTGAGTGGGAAGATGTACATCTTAAGTCAGGTCAGGTCAGAAGGGGTGGACATGGGATAAGGCTGGAGGTGGAGGGACATTGACTTCACCATCTTCAATGTTAAGGCCATTGGGCTGTAAACTTCCGAGGCAAAATATGAGGTGTTGTACCTCCCAGTTTATGTTTGCCCTCACGCTGACAGTGGAGGAAGCCAAGGATGGCCTAGTGCTATTATCACTGGACTGTTATTCCCGAGACCCAGTTCCCATTCTGGGGATCTGGGTTCGAATCCCGCCACAGCAGATGGTGGAATTTGAATTCAATAAATATCTGGCATTAAGAATCTAATGACGACTGTCAATCGTTGGGAAAAACCCGTCTGGTTCACTAATGTCCTTTAAGGAAGGAAGCAGCCATCCTTACCTGGTCTGGCCTACATGTGACTCCAGACCCACAGCAATGTGGTTGACTCAGCTGCCCTCTGGGCAATTAGGAATGGGCAATAAATGCTGTCTAGCTAGCGACGCCCTCATCTCATAAATGAATAAAGAAAAAAAAATGTCGTCGGGGAGTGGGAGGGGGAATTAAAATGGATCACAACCAGAAGGTTGGGTTGGTTGTTGAATGCAGAGTGCAGATCTCCGTGAACCAGTCCCCAGGCCTCCGTTTGGTTTCCCTAATATAGAGGATACCACATCGGGAGCAACCTGTGCACTAGATAAGGTTGGATGAAGTGCAGGTGAATCTGTGCCGGATCTGGAAGGATTGTTTGAGGCCTTAGACTGAGGTGTGGGGTAGGTATTACGCCTCTTGCGGTTGCAGAGAAAGGTACCAGGTGTGGTGGGGAGTGTAGAGCTGACAAGGGAGCCACGGAATGAAGAGTCCCTGCAGAAAGCGGATAGGGCTGGGGAGGGAAATATCTTTTTGGTGGTGGGGTCTTAATTGTAGGTGGTAGAAATGTCGGAGGATGATGCGTTGGATCCAGAGGTAGGTAGGGTGGTACAGCTAGTCCTGCACACCCCTTCCTTTTCCTTTTACCCTGCAAACCTTATTTCCAGGTTTGTAACTCAAACTTGAACACCTTGGTTCATCTGCCTCCACCAAACACTCAGGCAGCCCATTCCAGATCCTAACCACTCGCTGCATTTAAAGAAAATTTTATATTATTGGTTCTTTTGCCAATCACCTTAACTGTCTGCCTTCTAGTTCATTGAAAAGCGAGCATTTCCACCAGTACGGCCCTCCCTCAATCATGCACTACAGTGTCATCTTAAAATTTATTTTCCATGCTCTCCAGTGGAAATTCAACCCTCACCTTTGATTTGGTTTGTGCACTCAAGTTATAATTATGCACATTATTAACAGTTCTTAGAACTGTTCTCCAAAGATTTGAGTTTTAGTCATGTTGCTGAAGAGGTCACCAATCTGGGGTTTTTGTTGAGGCTACAGTTTTAGACTTAAGAATCAAGCCACCATTCGTGATGCAATTCTCAGTCCAATAAGAGTGCAGGGTAGGGCAAGAGTTAGATCAGCATTTGTGCTTTGTTTTTTTGAAGAAGATTCATAAACCAATTTTGTCGCTGCATGAGACAAAGAAATGGGTGTATGTTAATGGGGCCCTCTTTCAAAACACACAAGTGAGCGCTTTGCACTACAAACATTTCCAGACAGTCTACTCCTAATCATAACCCTGCTGGGAATACTGTTCCATTTAGCTGGAGGATTTTGTTCATTGTGCAATCCCAGCCGGTCCCATGCTACCTATCCATCATAAGCACCAAAAATCCATTTCTTTTTGCAGCAAGCAGACAGACAACAGATGGGCCTTTGAGCTGGGTGATTCTATCAGGTCTGCAACCTCACTGCAAGGCTGTGCTTCAGGTGACATCTCTTGGTCACTTAGAATATTGCGGCTTGTTTTCAACTAGAATTTAACAGAGCAAAGGATAAGAATGACTTGTGTTTATGTAGTACGTTTAACGTAACAAACATTCCAAAGTTGCTTCACAGAAATTTATGTAATGTTTAACAGCATGAGGCGATGTTGAGGCAGCTGATCAAATGTTGGGTGGATAGAGCAGATTTTAAGCAACATCTTATAAGAGGAACGGAAGGAAGTTCCAGAACTAAAATCCCTGGCAGCTGATGGTGTGTCTGCTAATTGTGGGGCAGTGGATATTAGAACTGTTCAAGAGGCCAGAATTGAAGGAATGTAGAGACCTCAAGATTGTAAGGTTGCAGAATTTTGTAGAGATAGAGAGAAGCCATGATGCGTGGATTATGAAAAGATAATAGTTTGAAATGAAGCATTGCTGTACCAGGAACCAATCCATGTCAGTAGACACAGGCAAAACCCCTGCCTGTAAGATTGCAAGTGATTCCAAATGAGCCCAGCACTTAGAGATTTGAAGGGAAGTGAGTGGACTGTAGGGAGAGTCCTGCTGTGATTGTTACACTTCATTTTTATATAGTATCATTAACATGTAAAAGGATGTAGTAAGCATCGTTTTAAACATTACATAAACTTCTGTGAAGCAACTTTGGGATGTTTGTTACATTAAATGTACTACAACTGAAAGGATGGTGGGACCGTGACCAAAACCCTGTCAGAAAGTTGGACGGTGCAAAAGTAGAGGAGCTGAGGATCCTGATAGGTTGAAGCTCCATTGTGGTTGAGAAGTCACTCCATGCGGTGATACTGGTCCCATTAGGGACTTTGACATGGGGTGTGGGAGGGTGATGAATGTGGATTTTAAGTGGGAGTCAGAATTGGGTGGAAGTGGGTTTGATGACTGAAGGAACAAAAGGAATCTAGGAAAAGCCAAGGTATAACTTGAAGTTAACTGCATTGTGGGTATGTTGATTTAGGCACAACAAGAGATGCAGAGTGTCATTGTTTGTTTCTCTGCATTGTTAAAACAAAATCTGGCAGATGCTGTAAGTCTGAAATAGAAACCAAGAATTCTGGAAATCCTCCCTAGTAGGCACCATCTGTGGCCAGAGAACAAGTGTTCATGCCTCAGCTTGATGACCTCTGGAGAACGAGAGATGCAGTAGGCTTTATGTAAGAGGTGGAGGCAGAAGGTTGGAATGACAGGGGAGGAGGAAGACCAACAGACACACTGAAAGGCTGAAAGGCAGAAAAGCTTCAAGGCTGTAAGGGATTGTTCCTCTGTCTGCGGTGCCCAAAACCTTTATAACAAATAAGTTTCCCAAAAGACCCCCAAGATATTTAAAACGTTTTTTGGACAATAAAAGTAAAAATCATCAAATTTCTAAATGTCAATTATTAAACATCAAGGTTAGTTTCAAAATGTCTGGAAGAGTTTTGTCATTTCCTGTCATTGCCAGGTCTGGTCTCCCTATGTTGTGACCCAAATGCTCCACTTGGTCCAAGTCTTCTGGATATCACAATGAGCAAGAATGGCACACTGTAACCAGCTGCCTTTCTCATGACTTCGGTATTGATGGCACAAATTGCCAAAGGCTCCTTTGTCAAGCTTTTTTTGTACTTCATTCATGGCATGTGAAGCCATCATTGGCTAGGCCAGCATTTATTACCCATCCCTAATTGCCCAGAGGGCAGCTAAGAGTCAAGCACATTGCTGTGGGTGTGGAGTCACATGTAGGCCAGACTGGGTAAGGATGACAGCTTCCTTCCCTAAAGGACATTAGAGAACCAGATAGGTTTTTCCCCGCTATCGACAATGAATCTGTGGCCATCATTAGACTCTTAATCCCAGATTTTTATTGATTCCAAATTCCACCATCTGCTGTAGCGGGATTCAAGCCAGGGTCCCCAGAATATTAGCTGGGTCTCTTGAATAGATAACACAGTGTGGAACTGGAGGAACACAACAGGCCAAGCAGCACAAGGAGCTTGAACAGTTCATCAGCTTTACTAACACCTTCCACCACAACCTCAAGTTCACCTGGACCATCTCTGATACCTCTCTCTCCTTCCTGGACCCCTCTGTCTCTATCTCTATGACCGCCTCAAAACTGACATCTATTTCAAGCCCCTGACTCCTACACCTACCTAGACTACACCTCCTCTCACCCACCTTCCCGCAAGAATGCGATCCTCTACTCCCAATTCCTCTGGCTCTGCCACGTCTGCCCCCAAGATGGGGCGTTCCACTCCCGAACGTCCCAGATGTCCTCTTATTTCAAGGACTGCAACATTGCACCCCCTTCAGTGGTCGAAAATGCTCTTGACTGCATCTCTTGCGTTTCCCGCACCTCTGCCCTCACATCCCCTCCCCCCAACAAAAACAAAGACAGAATCCCCCCTTGTCCTCATATATCACCCCACAAACCTTCGGATTCAACGTATCATTCTCCGCCACCTGCAACCTGAGCCCACAACCAAAGATATTTTTCCCTCCCACCCCTACCTGCCTTTCGTAGGGTCCGCTCTCTCCGCAACTGCCTCATCTGCTCCACACTTCCCCCTCCCCACTAGCCCCGCCACCCCCAGCACCTTTCCCTGCAACCGCAGGAAGTGCTACACCTGCCCCTACACCTCACCCCCATCCAAGGAACCAAAAAAACCTTCCACATCAAACAGAGGTTCACCTGCACATCTGCCAATGTGGTCTACTGCATCCACTGCTCCCGATGTGGCTTCCTCTACATCGGTGAGACAAAGTGGAGACTCAGAGACCGCTTTGTAGATCACCTGCGCTCTGTTCGCAATAAACGACAACACCTTCCAGTCATGAACCACTTTAACTCCCCCTCCCACTCCCTGGACGACATGTCCATCCTGGGCCTCCTCCAGTATCACAATGATGCCACCCGGAAACTGGAGGAGAACCTCATATTCGGCCTTGGGAGCCTACAGCCCAATGGCCTAAACATGGAATTCACCAGTTTTAAAATCTCCCCACCCCCAGCCTCATCCCATGACCAACCCTCCCTCTCATCCCCGCCTCCTTGACCTGACACAACCTGCCCATCTTCTCTCCCACCTATCCGCTCCTCCCACCTCACTGACCAATCCCCACCACTGCCTATCACCATACCACCTGCCTTCCCCAGCCCCACCCCTCCTCACTCTATTTATTTCAGAGCTCCCTTCCCCCTCCCCCTTTTCTGAAGAAGGGTCCTGACCTGAAACATCAGCTTTCCTGCTCTTCTATGTTGCCTGGCCTGCTGTGTTCCTCAGCTGTACACCTTGTTATCTCAGACTCCAGCATCACCCAGTCCTTACTATCTCTCTTGAATAGCCTCTGTTGAACAGATTAGTCAGCTCTGGTACTTTGCTCCTTTTCCCTGTCCACTTTTCCACTGTATTTCCTGAGCAAGATTCCTCTTTTCCACTACCCAGAAATTTAGGTTGACGGCCCAATGCAGTGCTGAGGGAGTGCTGCACAGTCGGAGGATCAGGGCCGCGGGACCGCCGCACGGTCGGAGGACCAGCGCCGAGGGAGCACCGCACTGTTGGAGGATCAGCGCCAAGGGGGTGTCACTCTGTCAGAGATGCTGCCTTTCAAATGAGACATAAAACTAAGGCCTATCTCTCAGGTGGATATAAAGGACCCAAGTGTATGTCAAAGAAATGCAGTCAAGAGCTCACTGGCAGATATTTATCCTTTAAACTGTAAAATTAAAGCAGATGCTTCCCACATTGTCACATTGCTAATGCAGGTGCTTGCTTTCTGAAAATTGGTTGTTGTGTTTGCAACATCACACTGCAGCAATAACACACGTCTAATGTGTTGGCGGTTATCTAATGTGGCATATCCTGAGGTTGTGAATGGTGCTCAAAGAAATATAAAGGGTGATGTAGTGGTAATGTGACTTGGCTTGAAATCACGGAAACCAGGTCAACGTTCAGGGGAACATTGCTGATGCATTCCAGATGCTGCCAGAGCTTTTCCAACAACTTCTGTTTTTGCTCCTGATTTACAGCATCTGCAGTTCTTTCAATTTTTATTCAATGTTCAGGGAACATGGATTCAAATCCCACTAAGGCAGATGATGAAATTTGAATTTGATAAATTGAAGACATGGAATTTAAAAAAAAAACAAGCCCAATAGCAGTCCATGTTATAGAAAAATATTTGGTGCACTTATGTCCTTTTGGGAAGAGAATCTGCCATCCTTACCTGGTCTGACCTATACGTGACTTTTAACTGTCCTCTGGGTAGTTGGGGATGGGTAATAAATGCTGACTGAATAGGCAATGAATTAATAAATAAATAAATTGTTGCCCACTCAGTGCAACCACCTTTGTTTGGATCCAATCTTACTTCTGTAGTCACAGAAGCAAAATATTTTGATTATTTCTTTTCCTGTACTATCACCTCCAGCATCGGCTAGCCCTGGTTACCTGTGCTTACCTGATGTCCTTACACACTGTTGACAATATCATCCAGAATCAAAGCCAATCTGATTATTCTACATTCCTGTCTACCTTGAATACGTTTCACCTCACACTTTTTTGCCATTAAACTTTCCATCACCACCCAGTTTCTCCACTGCCTCATTGTTATCATATTTCCTGTTTGATTTCCAGGGTTGGGTAGTAAGTTCCTCTGACTGAGCAGTAAGGCTGAAGCCATTGTTTTCAACCCTTGCCACCATTGTTTTCCCTCCTTCCCAGCAGCTACCTCAGGCAGAACCAGACACAGGGTGGAACGTACACAGGGAATTTTGGAGAAACTCAACAGGGGGCACGGTGGCTCAGTGGTTAGCAATGCTGCCTCACAGCGCCAGGGACCCAGGTTCGATTCCACCCTTGGGCGACTGTCTCTGTGTAGAGTTTGCATGTTCTCCCTGTGTCTGCATGGGTTTCCTCCGGGTGCTCCAGTTTCCTCCCACAATCCAAAGATGTGCAGGGTAGATGGATTGGCCATGCTAAATTGCCCCATAGTGTCCAGGGATGTGTAAATTAGGTGGATTAGACATGGGAAATGCCGCGTTACAGGGAAAGGTTGGGGAATGAGTCTGGGTGGGATGTTCTTTGGAGGGGTTGGGCCGAATGGCCTCTTCCCACACTGTAGGGATTCTATGAGGTCTGGGAGCATCTGTGGAGAGAGAAACTGAGTTGATGTTTCAAGCCTGGCATGAGTTCTTCAAACAGATAGGTTGTGGCCCTGACATTCTAATCAGGCTCCAAGCTGAATGCACCTTCTCCACAAAACCCACAGGCTTTCGCTCAGCCTCATCCTAACCTACCTCCTGTAGTTTCTATTACATTCCATGTCATTCCCTCTCCAAATTCATCTGGTTCATAACACGTCTGTTCGTATTCAAGGATGGATGTAAATATGCTATACCAGTCTAGAGAAGATTTACCTAATTGATACCTGGGATAGAAGATTGTCTTATGAGGAAACGTTGGACAGTCAGGGCTTGTATCCACTGGACCCTAGAAGACTAGGAGTTGACTTGGTTGAAACATACAAAATCCTGAAGAGTCTTGACCAAATGCGTGTGGCGAGGATGCTTTCTCTTGCAGTAGATTCTAAAACAAGGGGTTCAGTGTTTAAAAATAAGTGGGCGCCCATTTAAGAGAAAGATTACAAAAAATGTTTTTTTCTGATGGTTGGCTGTCATTGGAAATCTTCCTCAAAAGGCATTGGAAGCAGAGTCTTTTGCATATTTTTAAGGCAGTGGTAGGTAGATTCTTGACAAACGAGAGGTGTGAGGTGAAATGTATTCAAGATAGCCAGGAATGTGGAATAATCAGATTGGCCATGATCATTTTGAACACCAGAACAGCCTTGAGGGGCTGAGTAACAACCTCTGCTCCTAAGGTGAATGTTTCTAATCAAAGGCAATGGGTGACTGTCTACAGAGAAGGCATGGACTGAACAGGTTCCTTCTGCAACTTAACATCTCTCACTCTTCTAGTTCCTCCAAAGTTACCTCCTGGAGTCCTTCAAGACAGTGATCGTAATAACACTGGCATCCCTCCTCCTCCCAACGCCCCAACCCCACCCCCATTTATATGGCCTTAGTGACAAATCACAAGGCAGCCGCTACATGTTGGTGATGACCCTCAGCTCCGTCTCTTCAGTATCTTTCCTGACCCTTCCATTGTTGATGGTGTCCAAGGATGTATGCTGCATAATGTCCTCCAGTTAAATATTGGGAACACCAAAGCCTTTGTTTTTACTTCCCTGTCACAGGCTCCATGCCATCACAGTTAACTCCATTTCCCTCCCTGCCCAGTCTCAATCTCCTATTTGACTTACAGCCCCATTTCCTCATCACTGACAAGCGACCTACTCCATCTCATTTCCTGTCATCCCATCCCAATGACCTGCAACTCACCTAGCTATCTGTTACCCCTCCTCGTTATTCATCACCCCTACACTCGCTGACCAACATTGGCTTCCATTCCTGGCAACACCTTCACTTCAAAATTAGCTCCCTTCAAAATCTCACCCCTCCCTGTTTCTCTAACTTTCCGCCAGCTCCACATCCATCACTGAACACTACAACTTGTCTCTTCAGTGTCCCTCCCACCTTTCTTACCTCAATCGGAATCCTATGTCCCTCCCTAAACGGCTTCATCTCCCTATCATTCCTTAAAACCCATTTTGATCAATCTTTTCACCACTTTTTGTAATCTGTGACATGCCTTGAGTGTTTCTCTACTTTAAAATGCTATAATAAGTACAAGCTATTTGCTGTTGTTCTGGAACGATTTCTCATTGGCCAATTTCTGTTGGGAGTTTGATGGGAATCCTGAACAAAAGGCAAGAAAGCTGCCGACAAACAGTGCAAGATAAATCATTTAAGTTATTCCTCTGGCTCCTACAAGGGGCAACATCCCAACATTCCTCTCCCTCTGTAAACTTCAGCTCAATCAAAATTCTGCTTTCTGTTTTCTAAATCTCACCAATTCTGATTCTCATTTCTTCCCTGGTCTTGCTGGTCTGTATTGGCTCCAGTTCCAGTACCACCTTTTTATCCTAAAATTCTCATCCTCGTGTTCAAACCTCTCTGTAGCCTCTCTCCTCTCTACCTCTGTAACGCTTCACCCAACAGCTCTCATGTCTTTCTGCATTCGTCCAATTCTGCCCTCTTGACACATCCTTCATTTCCATTGCTCCACTACTGGTGCCCATTCCGTCATAGCTGCGTGGACCCTGAGTTCTAAAATACCCTGCTTAAAATTCTCTAACCATCTCCTCCCTCAAAGCAACCCCTTTAACTAAGGTTTTGCTTACCTGATCCAAAGATCTCTCTCTGTGAGGTTCGGTGCTACATTTTGTCTGATAATGAACATGCAATACACCTTGGAATGTCTTTTTAAACTGTTCTAAAGGTGCTATTTAAATGCATTTCTTTGCTGTTGCTGAAAGGGGTGCACTTTATTCTAGACACACCAGAGGGAGCCCTTGCACTATAACAATGACAGGGGAATGTTACTTTGATCAACCTGTTCAGAAATATAGTCACGACACCCTGGAGCCGGTGGGACTTGAACTGAGCTCTCCTGGCACTGGGCCCTGCTGCTGCACCACAAGAGCACCACCCACCATTGTACCTCAGCATAGTTAAGCCCAGTGCAAACTTGTCTGCTTTTATTTATCCCCTGTCTTTCTCTGCTTTAGAAAGACTGTAATGCTGAACTTTTAACTCTATTTACTTATTTTTTGAATTTATACCTAAGCACCTTTGTATGTAAGATGGTGCCGGAAATGGCAACTTTGTACGATTTTCACTGTATTCATATATCCCTGTACTCGAGGACATGTGACAATAAAACTTAATTCTAATTTCTCACTTGTTTTCGCTTATCACTACAAAGCAAAACTCATCAGAATTAATGGGGTCTTGTGGAAATTATAACTATTTTGTTCCTTTCACTGCTGAATGTAATAAATTTATTTGCGTTAAATTTCTTTCATTGTTATTTTTTAACGTAAATCATTAATGCGTGCCAGAAACGGAAGTAATGAAACTGTCTTCACAAACATTAATGCTTCTATTGTGCTATAAGGTTATCACAGTAATCTTCTCACAAACACATACTTGTCTTACTGTTGCAAGCACAGAATGATGGAGAATCTCAGCAGGTCTGGCAGTATCATGGAGAGACAAAGAGAGAAAAGACAAGAGTTAATGTTTCAAGTCTAGTATTTTTCTTGCTCTGAGAAGGAGTCACACTGGACTTGAAACATTAACTTTCTCTCTCCATAAATACTGCCAGACCTGCTGAGATTCTCCAGCACTTGTGTGTTTGCTTCAGATTTTCAGCATCCCCAGTATTTTGATTTACTAACATAGATATAGCGTGAATCTTGCTTTTAAAACGACACTGCCTTCTCCAGTGCATACACTGATGCAACACTGGCATTGGTACAACACTAGGATCTTCGCTTTCCCTGGCTTCTCACTCACCAGGATTTGATTTTGAATGGTCAGTACTAATATCAGTCAATGACACAGGTAGAAATAAATTGAGCATGGCATTCAGTCAGGTTCAGTATGGTTCTGATCAGACCATCCTTGGCAGGTACTGTCATCTGACCCAGAAATGTTCATGAGGGGCGATTAAACCAATTAGGAATCTGAGCTTCTCTCATTGGCTGATCTTGGCATCGTTGCTGAGCGAGTACCTATAACCAGGACAGGTCTTCCTGCAGCTGGTCCCTTGTGGGCCTGTGATCCTTCAAAACATGGCTACAGCCTTTGGAAGATGCTGGCTTAGTGGCATTGTCCTAGGCATAGTAATCCAGGGGTCCACATTCATGTGCTGCAGACACGGACTCAAATCCCACCATGACAGAAATTTGAATTCAATGGGGAAACAAATAAAACGAGTTGGCTTGATAGTGACCACTGTTGGTTGTTGTAAAAACCCATCTGGTTCACTAATGTCCTTTAGGGAAGGAAATCTGCCGTCCTTACCTGGTCTGGCCTACATGTGACTCCAGGCCCACAGACTCTTAACTGCCCTGTGGTCGATTAGGGCTCAGCAATAAATGCTGGGCCTAACCAGTGACATCCACATCCCATGAATTTTTTTTTTAAAATACCAGACAGAATATTGTCGAGTACCAAAGCCTTCTACCATTTGGTTTGGTGTCACATTATAAGTTTGGCTTCATGACAGTTTGGTCATGTAGTTGGTAAGGTCAGAATCTTTCTTTGTGCTTAGACTTCAAACTACCGCTGTTTAGTTTATTTTAATTCTAAATACTGCTGTTGTGACTATGTTGTTGCTTTACGATGTTATTTTGACCTGGGTTTTTGTTTGAAGAGAGGTACAGAGCACAGAGCAGTCTACCAAAACCACTAAACAGTTTGTGAGACCGGAGTGGTGGGGGTGGGGGGATTCTTTTATAAAGTTTGGACAATAGACGCAGCCTGAATGGGTGAAGTGGAGCTCTCACAGAACCAGAATTTTTAGTTCTTTTTAGCAGCAGTTGTCACTGGGGTTTCAGAAGGGTTGGAAGGCAGTGAATATCTCCCGGCTTCTACATTCACTCTTTGAGTTTTCTCTAGATGTTTTACTTTCGGGGCCGTTGGGGATGCATGTGAGCCAATTCTGTTTTCTGAATTGACCTTTTGCCAGGTGTGCGGTTATGAGATGTTGCTATATTGAAACAATCACTGTTTAGTCGTAAAATAATCTATCATTCTGTTAAATTTTTCGATAAAGTTAAATTATTCCAAGTTCCTCTTCCTTTTGTTGTATTTTAAGTATAGTGTTTGAATAAATTATGTTTCCCTTAATATCGAGTAGTTTAACCAATCGAATTGCATCTGGAACACAGTGCCTGATATTTACCTTTAAAATAAGAAAAAGTTAGGGTCTAGGTTACCTTTTTAATATATTTTGAGGGGGTCTGGTCTGCTCCATAACACTGACCATGGTAACCATTGATATATCAGGCTTTAATCTTTACAGTTACGTTGGTTAAGCACTAATTTAACTTATTTGTGTTAAAGTCCATGTGCTCTTAATATTCTTTAAAGTTTTAGTCTATTGTAGTGTTGTTTAGTGCAGTGTTCATAGAATCCCTGCAGTGTGCAAACAGGCCCTTCGGCCCAACAAGTCCACACCGACCCATAGAGCATCCCACCCAGACCCGTTCCCCTATAAACCCACCTAATCTACACATCCCTGGACACTATGGGCAATTTAGCATGGCCAATCCACCTAGCCTGCACATCTTTGGACTGTGGGAGGAAACTGGAGCACCTGCAGGAAACCTATGCAGACACGGGGAGAATGTGCAAACTCCACACAGACAGTCACCCGAGGATGGAATCAAACCCAGGTCCCTGGCGCTGTGAGGCAGCAGTGCTAACCACTGAGCCACCGTGCTGCCCAGTTGTGTAGTACTGTTCTAACTCTTTCTGCTCAGTGATGTGCAGCTCCATCATCACATCATTGCAAGGTTGTTACAGGGTCCTCAGACCCCTTACAGAACAAGAGTATGCTTTGAATGTGTCAAAATTACAGGCTAAGAGTGAGTTGTGACTGTTGAAAGTCTGCTATTTGTCCTGGGTTTATCCAGATGGTGCCCTGTGTGTATGGGTTTGGACTGGTAGCCTCTAAGTTAGACTAAACTGGCCACCTTACGCAGCAAGATAAACTTGTATAATGCACTGGTTCAGTTTAACTGGAGTTCTCAATCCAGTTCTCAGTACGGTGGCAGTTCTTAGGGTGGCACGGTGGCCGTCTGTGTGGAGTTTGCACATTCTCTCCGTGTCCATGTGGGTTTCGTCCAGATGCTCCGGTTTCCTCCCACAGTCCAAAGGTATGCAGTTTAGGGTGGGTTGGCCATGGGAAATTGTCCCATAGTGTCCTGGGATGTGTAGATTTGGTGGGCTATAGGGGGTTGAGTGGAATGCTCTGAGGGTCAGTGTGGACTTGTTGGGCCGAAGGGCCTGTTTCCACACTGTAGGGAGTCTAAGTCTACTCCACTTTGGGAAGGATATGTAGGCAACTAGAAAGTACTCAGAAAAGATTGACGGGAACGGTGCAGGGGTCAGAAACCTCAGCTACACAGATAGATTGGAGAAGCTGGGGCTGTTCATCTTGGAGAAGAGAAAAAGGTCAAGAGGAGATTTGATCTAGTTGTTAAGAATCACTAGAGAAAGAGCAAAACCTGACCTACTCTTGGGAAATAAGGCAGGGCAGGTGACTGAGGTGTCAGTGGGGGAGCACTTTGGGGCAAGTGACCATAATTCTATTAGTTTTAAAATAGTAAAGGAAAAGGATAGACTGGATCTAAAAGTTGAGGTTCTAAATCGGAGGAAGGCCAATTTGGATGGTATTAGGCAAGAAGTTTCAAAAGTTGATTGGGGGGCGGATGTTCACAGGTAAAGGGATGGCTGGAAAATGGGAAGCCTTCAAAAATAGGATAACAAGAGTCCAGAGGCAGTATATTCCTGTTAGGGGGGAGGGCAAGGTGGCAGGTAGAAGGAACAAAAACAAAGTTGCTGGAAAAGCTCAGCAGGTCTGGCAGCATCTGTGGAGGAGAAAACAGAGTTAACGTTTCAGGTCCGGTGACCCTTCCTCAGAACCAGTTC
>NC_063370.1:8038125-8046427 GCF_021869965.1 Rhincodon typus
CTGTTCCTCTGATGCTGCTTGGCCTGCTGTGTTCATCCAGCTCTACATCTTGCTATATCAGCAGGAATACTGAGAACAGTGTTGAGCCCCTTATCTAAGGAAAGAAATACTGGCATTAGAGGCAATCCAGAGAAGTTTGACTAGGTTGACCCCAGGTATGGAGGGAGTGTCCTATGAGGAGGGGTTGAGAAGGTTGAGCCTGTACTCAATGGAGTTGAGAAGAATGAGAGGCAACTTTATTGAAACGCACAAGATTCTTAGGGAGGTTGACAGGGTAGAAGTGTTTCCCATTGTGGGAGAGAGTAGGACAAGACAGAATAATCTTTGTTCAAGGAGTTATTCATTTAAGACAGAGGTGAGGAGGAGTTTCTTCTCTCAGACAGTTGTAAATCTGTGGAACTCTTTACCACAGATGGCTGTTGAGGCTAGGGCATTAAGAATTATAGAATCCCTACAGTGTGGAAGCAGGCCATTCAGCCCTACAAGTCCACACCAGCTCTCCAAGAGCATCCCACCCAGACCGACCTTGCTACCCAATCCCCATGACCCTACATTTGCTACGGATAATCACACAGTATGCACATCCCTGGACATTATGGGACAATTTAGGACAGTCAATCTGCCCTAACCTGTACATCTTTGGACTGTGGGAGGAAACCGGAGCACCCAGAGGAAAACACACAGCAACAGGAAGAATGTGCAAACTCCACACATAGTCAGTGGCCCAAGAGTGGAAGCGAACCTGGGTGCCTGATGCTGTGAGGCAGCAGCGCTAACCACTGAGCTGCCATGCTGCCCCTAAGTATATTCAAGCCTGAGACAGACAGATTTTTAATCAGTAGGAGATCGAGGGATAGGGGGGAAAAGGCAGGAAAGTGGAGTTGAGGGTGATCAGATCAGCCGTGATGTCGTTGAATGGTGGAGTAGACTCGATGGGCTGAATGGCCTGCTTCTGCTCCTACATCTCATGGTCTACCTCGCTCCCTCTCTCTCCTGCTCTCCCTCCTTCTATCAGGTTTCGGGCAAAATTAAAGACTAGAAGAATGGAAGGTGCTGGCAGAAAATAAATGATCAATTCTCGATTAGTTGACACTTAAAAAGAATCAGGTAAAAATATGTTGAAAGAAAGTGCAGAAGAAAAGGTTGCATTTATGGAGCGCCTCACATGACTTTGAGATATCCCAGTGCATTTTACAGTGTGGCTTCTGTTATAATGTGTCTGCTCTGAAAGGTGGGATAAAACAATAGATCTGTTTGTTTTAAGCAAAAGGAGTAGGCTGTTAAACCCTTCAATTTGGAAAGAGATTGTGAAAGGAAGCCTGTTTGTATTGGATGGTTAGGGGTGGATTTGGATGTAGTTAGTCCAAGATGACCTGTATGATCTTATGTTGCTTGGGCATCAGTTTGCACCCTGTCACTCCTAACAGAGCTAGTTTAATCATCAAAGTAATGGATACATCACTGAGTAGTCCATATCTGGTTCCTTGACTCTACAATTAAATGCTTCTATACAATATGGTAATAATCCCGTTATAAACTATTTCCATTATGAATTCCATAATTAAAATCTCCTTATGTAAACAGCTGACACTGATAATTCCACCCTCCTACTAGTCTAGGCATTCTCAACTCATCAAACCTATGTAAACAGGTCACGCTGAAATTCTGCCTTCCTGCCAGAGTGGGCACTGCAGTGCCATCAAAAGCCTTGTCAACAGACAACACTGTAATTACAGCCTCCTGCCAGCGAAGGCAGTGCCGTGTAACCATGATCACACTGTCATTAATGTTGTAAATGCATTTTTTTCATGATCAATTTCAACATACAATTTAGATTTCACCAGTTCAGAGGTACCATCTGTTTTGATCACTTTGATCACCTGGAGCATTCTCATCTTTGACACGTTGCAGTCCTTTTTGGAGAGTGAATTATTTAGGTTGCTAACCTCAGTGGCACTCTTGACCCTGAATCAGAAGTCGATGGATTTTGAGTCCTGCTCCAGAGAGATGAACACATAATCCAGGCTGACAGTGCAGCAGTGCAGTACTGAGAGAGCACCTTTCAATTATTGTGTTAAACCAAGGCCCCTTTAGGGGAAAGGTTACAGATACCATGTCATTCATGCATTCTTTTTGTAGAGAGCTTGGGAGTTCCTCTTGGAAGATGCCACCGACGCTTAGTAGCAAGTGTGAGTATCATCTATGAGACATACTGCAGAAATTCACCAAGGTTTCTTAGACAGCACCTTGTAAACCCGCGACCTCTATCATTGAGGAGGAAATGGGAACACCACCCCCTTGCAAGTTCCTCTCCAACTGGCTCACCATCCTGACTTGGAAATATATCGCCGTTCCTTCAGTGTCGCTGGGTCAAAATCCTGGAAGTCCCTCCCTATTAGCGTTGTGGGGTGTCCCTACCGCATATGGAATGCGGAGGTTCAAGAAGGCAGCTCACTACCACCTCCTCAGGGGCAACTAGGGACGGGCCATACTTGCTGACTCAGACAGCGATGCCTACACCTGTGAATGAATAACAAAGAAAACAAAATATTAAACCGGCAATGAAGATCACAAGAATGAGTGATGTTCTGGTCGTTAATTGGGTCTGTTGTTTTCGGTGGATCTTGCTGCACACAAATTGTTGCCTCATTTTCCAAAATTGCAACACTTCAGCGGTTCCTATGGTCCGAAAGCACTTCGGGGTGGCCTGAGATTATGAAAGGTGCTATCTAAATGTAAGTCCTTCCTTTCTCTGACTAGGACATAAAAGTGTCCTCGTTGTGTAGCACGAGTCACAGGAGGTGAGGGAGTCAGAAGACAAAGGAGTATCATGCAGAAGGGCAGAAAGGTCTCCCCATCTTAGCCCCAGCATCTGTGCTGGGGAAGGCGGTGCTTTCAAAAGGGGCATTAGACTGAATTCTCTCCATGAACGGAGAGGGATTGTGGACTCGAGAAAGGGAGAGGGAATCAGGCAAAGGTCCCACTCCTGATCAGAGGTGAGTGACTGCTGCTAGGAAGCACCAAGGCTCGGCTGGACCCCGGAGCAATGCCCCTATAGTTGAATAGCTGATCCCACCCTCTGGTGAGGCTGTCACATGGGGGGCAAGGTGAGATATCAGTATCATGCCCCCACCCACCCAGCCCCACGTTGGTCAGGACAAGTGGTTTGTTTGTTTTTTTTTATTTGTTTGTTTCTTCTTTGTACAGGAGGCTCCTCCTGAGAAGCAGGAGAAGTCTGATTACCTGGCGCAGCTTTGCAAACGCTGCTCCGAGATGAGCTGCAGCTCTGGCTGATGGGAGCTGACATGGGACTTGACATGTCACCGCGAGGTGTGATTGACAGCGGGAGCAGAGGGAGCCCAGCTCTGAACAGCCACCCCCTGGGGAAACTGCAGCCCCGACCGATCGAGTGAAGGCAAGAGGCTGCTCAGTTCAGGTGACATCTCCTGAACCACTGCTGGCAATTTTAAAGAGGCGTGTGAGATGGCTGTTACAGGCACACAGGGCCATCCAAGAGCTGCTGTTGTAATTACATAGGCTCCTTGTCTCAGGTCCCCAGTCAGTTAAAACGACAAAATTGCAGTCAACATTGCAAGCTTGGAATTTAAAGCTTGGTCTCTTCATAAACACAAGACAAGTCAAGGACGATTAATAATGGCCCCTGAGCTCGTTGAAGCTAATCCCTTTCAGTGTCCTCACTCTTCTCGACCTGCATTTATATGCACCAGCCCCATCCCCCCAGCCTAACATCTTCATAACCCTGATTGGCAAATTAGTGCAGATATTTCCCACAAATTTGTATGAGGTTATTCTGTACCTTATGAATGCACCCTTCACTGGTTTGCAGTTATAATGCCTGGCTTTATTGCAGTTTTTTTTATTTTAAAGCAACATTTCAAATTTATTTCATTATTTGTAAGCAATTGGAGCAAAGGAACGTGAGGTAATATGTGTTTTTTAATATATTTAATATATATAATAATATTTCTTTTTAACAGAGAGAATGGTGAGGATCTGGAGCACACTGGCAGGGAGCATGGTACAGGCAGGGTCAATAAGGACTTTCAGAAGGAGTGGATAATTATCTGAAGGGAACAGCTTTGCAGGGTAGTGCCTCTGGTGGTGTAGTAGTGGTACCCCTATCTCTGGTCTATTCAGCCTGGATTCAAGTTCCACTTGCTCCAGAAGTGTGTTCTATGCATCTGGTTGATTAAGAATATCTAGATTTGCACCAGAGAGGTCAGGGTTCAGTTGTTGTTGCAGAGCTGGCACCAACACATAGGGCTGAATGACCTCCTTCTTTGCCATAGCTAGTCTATGATAAGTTTTTTTTTCGTTATTATATATGCTTCAACAAGATCTCCAAATGTCCAGTCTCTCCAATTGTTCTGTTCATGCAAAACATTTTTGTAAACTGTCTCCCATTTGGAAACCGTTGTGTTGTCCACTATTCCTTGAGGCTTTGCACTAACCCTTTTCATAGAGGGTTTGTCCACAGAGACCCAGCCCTCAGTGTAACCTCCTTAAACTATTGTGGTTGCATGGTCCCAGCACTGATGCTAATTTAGTCTAGGTCCTCCAACTCTCCCTGACCTGCCTGTCACTCTCTGCTCCTGCCTTTCAATACCTCTGTGTTCTTCCAATTCTATTCCCTGAAATGTCCCCAACATCCCTTCACCAAAAAAAACCAAAAGAACTGCGGATACTGTAAATCAGGAACAAAAACAAAGTTGCTGGAAAAGCTCAGCAGGTCTGGCAGCATCTGTGGAGGAGAAAAAAGAGTTAACGTTTCGGGTCCGGTGACCCTTCCTCAGAACTTTATCCCTTCACCAACTGGCAGTTGTGGGTTTAGCTGCTTGGGCCCCTCCTGCTTTGCAATTGCTGCCCTCAACCTCTTGCCCCTCTTTAAAAAAGAATGCCCCTTTAAAATCCAACCTAGCTTAAATCATCTCCTGGTGTGGCTCAGGGTCAAAACTGTATCTTTGGCATTTCACAGGGCGCCATGCGAATGCAGGTTGTTGTTGATGCACTGTCATGGTCCATGCTGTGCCAGAGGTGTTGAAAGGGCACATTTGATGCTTTGTGGTTGACTGACTGAGGTTCCAGCTTGTACAGCCCATTGTCAGGCAATCAGAAGCTTTGTTCTTGGACAGTTTGTGTCTGCTCCCAGGTACTTGGTGTGAGAATGGCAGAAGGAACGAGGCAGGTAGGGAAAAAAAAAATTTCATTTGATTTTTAAGGAAAAAAACAATACAGGAAATTGACAGGAGGAGGCTCGGGATTTAGACATCAGACCAGTTTCATGCTCCCAGCCACAACGTCGTGGCCCCCTGGGGGAATGATCAAGGACTTGGCTCAGAAGCTCAAGCAGAAAAATTAGAAAATTGGAGTGAGAGGAATTTTCAGTTAACAGCTTTGTGTTTTTATAAAGTCTTGCACTTACTGTTCACAAACCTCACTTGTGTTATTATTCTCAATCACTTTATTGAGTGCCCATTGCCTATTGATTGCAAAGTAGTAAATGATGATGGAGCAAGTTGTAGATCTGGTCTCTGACCACCTGGTGGCTCCCTGGAGCAGCTTTCTGAAGTTCTAGTGCCACCTCCTTTACCAAAGCCCTTACAGTGGTAAATATTTTATACAATCTCAATCTAACTTGTTTTAGAATGTCACTTGAATATCTCTCTTCTTTCCTCGCACTTAACTCTTGCTGTCTGTTGTCCGCTTTAGGGACTGTCATGATGAGACTATCAGGCTTGCATCAACGGGCAGTTCAACCACTGAGGTATCACAACTTTGCAACACTTGGCATCTCCCACTTGGGTCACAGATTTGGCAAATGTGTAGCAGTCCTAACTTATTTTGACACTCCAAAATGAGACAGTAGCAAATGAGGAGGACCATTCAGAACCAGCTCAATAACTTCTAATTGTTACTTAAGTATTTCCAGGGTGTTTGCCTGCATTGCTCAAAGTCTGTTCTAAGCATTGATCACTTAAATGTTTTAATTTAGTCTTTTACAGAATGTGAGGATTGCTAGCAAGGCCAGAATTTGTTGCCCATCCCTAACTGCCCTTGAACTGTGTAGCCTACCTGGCCATCTCAGTTAGGAATAAATCACATTACTGTGGGTCTGGAGTCACATATAGACCAGAACAAGGGAGGACGGCAGACTTTCTTCACGAAAGGATATCAGTGAATGGGTTTATGACAATCAATGATAGCTTCATGATCACCATCACTGAGACTGGTTTTCAATTCCAGACTTTATTACTCAAATTTAAATTCCACCAGAGTTGGGATTTGATCCCATATCCCCAGAGCATTAGCCTGGGCTCTGGGATTCCAAGTCTAGTGAATTTGCCACTATGTCACCATCTATGAAGAGAAAGTCTTCTATGCTTTATTGTTCTCTAAGTTAAAGGTATGTCTTGTATGAATCCTTGTCTTTAGATTAAAATAACATTTTGGATTGTGTTTAAATGAACAATTTACTTTCTTGGACCTCTTGATGATGTAAATTCTCAAATATTTCCTTCCCAAGCCAAAATGCACAATAAACATCAGTCATCTCTCAATTTGAACCGTGGTCCTTGATGTATTCTCTGTTCTGTCCAACTGTTTGAATTACATCCTTGCTGACAGACCACTCCATGGCCTCTCCTTTCTCTATCCCCGTAATCTCCTGCAGCCCTCTGAATTCTCTGTGTTCCTCCAACTCACGTTTTCTGTAATCCCTCATTGCTTTCACCTCACTGTTGGAGGCCATGACTGCAGTTCCCTGGGCCCCAAGCTCTGGGATTTCATCCCTAAACCTCTCTGTCTTTCTATTTCTCTTTCCTTAAAGATATTTCCTAAAACCTATCTCTTTGACTTAGCCCTTCCTCCTTATGTGGTTCAGTTTCAACTTCTGTTTAATTCTGCTTCTGTGAAATCTGTTGGGCTGTTTACCACATCATAGGTGCTGTACAACTGCAAGCTGTTGTCCAATCAAAGTCATTGATATCAATCAGCAACAACAATGAGTCATTATTCACATCCCCCCCCTCCCCAGCTCAGAACTAACGGTCAGAGTAGCTGAGGGTTTTGTGGGCTTAAGTTGCCTCACATTTCTCCATCTACCCCAAAGACACTATCACTCTTGGTGTATAGATCAGCAGCATAGCCTCTCACTGTGGTACAGTCTCCCAGGCACTGACTCTCACTGGGGTACAGTTCTAAATACATTGACTCTCACTGGGGTGCAGATCCACAAACACACACTGCCTCTCATAGGAGTACACTTCTACACGTTCTGACTCTCACTGAGAAAACATCTGCAGATGCAGAATCTCGCTGGGATATAGTAACTATCACACTGAGTCTCACTGGGGTGCAGTTTCCCACACACTGACTCTCACTGGGGAGTAGTTCCAAACACACCAACTCTCACTGAGGTACAGCGCCACTATGCACTCCGCATCTCTGGAGTACTGTTCTACTTACACACTGTTCACAGATACAGACTCTCACTGGCACATAGTTCCCCACACACTGGGGTGCACTTTCACAGACAACAGCTCATGTTTCATGATCTCTGACTGATCTCAAATCAGTTCCCTCTCTTCACTTATTCAACTGAGGAAGCAATCACAGTTGAGGCATTCATCACTTGGCAGCTGTACCTGTATTTTCCAGGAGTGGCCACTAGATGGAGATTAAGAGGACGATCTCAACTACCAAATGAAGAGTAGCTGAGGTCCTAGGGAATGGCCAGTCTGGACTGAGATCCAAATGAACATTCAACATCACTGAGCCACCAACAACTAATGACTGCTAGTAATGAAACTCTCACGATCAGTATAGGAATCAATAAAGAGGGGAGGTCATTTAATGAGCCCTTGTTCAGAAAATCCATCGACAATTGAGGATTAGGATCTTATAGCAGAAATGGGGGCCATCTAGCCCATTTTATTTCTTTGAAAGTTTTATCCAATTAGCCCAGCTGCCCTTCCCTATGCTCTGCAAATTTGTTCCCTTCAAGTATTTGTCTAATTCCCTCATGAATGTTACTGTTGCTCCTCTACTCTTTCAGGCAGCTTGATGCACTTCATAACTTGCTACATAAGGATTTAAGCCTTATACCTACTGCTCACTCCTATCCTCCCACTGGCTCAATTCCCTCACTGGCTCCTATCCTCCCACTGGCTCAATTCCCTCACTGGCTCCTATCCTCCCACTGGCTCAATTCCCTCACTGGCTCCTATCCCCTCACGGGCTCCTGTCCCCACACTGGCTCTTGTCCCTACACTGGCTCCTGTCC
>NC_063370.1:8046437-8104883 GCF_021869965.1 Rhincodon typus
GGCTCCTGTCCCCACACTGGCTCTTGTCCCTACACTGGCTCCTGTCCCCACACTGGCTCCTGTCCCCACACTGGTTCCTGTCCCCTCACTGGCTCCATTCCCTCACTGGCTCCTGTCTCCCACCAACTGGCTCCTATCCGCCCCCTCACCCCGGCTCCTATCCGCCCCCTCACCCCAGCTCCTGTCCTCTCACTGGCTCCTTTTCCCAATTGTCCTCTGGTTGCTGGCAAACCCCTGCCAGTGGGAATTGTTTGACTTTTACTTACTTCATTCACAAACCTTTATCATTTTGAACACCCCTGAGCCTTCTCTGCTCTGAGAAGAACAATCCCTGTCTTTCCATCAAGTCAAACCCTTTAGGACTTTAAACACTCCCATTAAAATAAGAGAACATTTTGAATTTAATAAATGTAATGAGTCTGCACCCATTTGAAATCAATCTCAGGAAATGAGCCACATTACATCAAAGGTATATGAGATGCTAAAGAGGATTGACCGAGTAGGAATAGAGAGCATGCTACTCTTTGTGAGACAATCTAGAACAAGAGGTCACAGTTTTAGAATCAAGTGTGGCAGATTTAAAACTGAGATGAGGAGGAATTACTTCTTTCAAAGGGTTGTGAATCTGTGGAATTCACTCCCCCAGAGTGTGATGGAAGCGGGACATTGAGTAAATTTAAGGAGGAGATAGATTTTTAATTAGTAATGGGTTAAAGGGTTATGGAGAGCAGGAAAGGAAGTGGAGTTGAGGCTGAGACGTTATTAATGGTATTGCTTTGATGGTATTAAATGGCAGATCAAGCTCGAGGGTGGAGTGGCCTACTCCAGCTCCTAGTTCTCATGTTCTTAAGGCTGCTGTCTCCTCTCCAACCCCTCCTGAAAACCTTCTGCCATTGAAAAATCTGATGGTTAAGAAATTGAAACGTAAATATATCTTAGGTAAGATAGATTGGGCTTGGAGGGAGTGTTGCAGAGATTTACCAGAATGGCATCTGACCTTCGAGCCGTAGGGAGAGATTAAACAAACTAGAGCTGTTTCTTTTTCCATGGAATTCAGAAAGTGAAGGGGCAATTTGAATGAATTTTTCAAGCTTTTAAGAGAAACAGGTGGAATAGATTGGGAGAAACCAGTTCTATAGATTGGGAAGTCAAGGACCAAGGGACATAATCAGAAAATTCGAGGCAGACATTCGAGGATGAGATTGGGAAACAGCTCTCAATGGCAATATATTCAGAAATATTTTCCGCAAATTACAATTGGATTGATTGTTAATTTTAAAACTGTGTAATAGAATTTTGTTAGCCAATGGAACTCAGGCGGCCTAGTGGCTCAGTGGGTAGCACTGCTGACTCACAGCACCAAGGACCTGGGTTTAATTCTAGCCTCAGGCAACTTTCTGTGTGGAGTTTGCACATTCTCACTGTGTCTGCGTGGGTTTCCTCTGGGTGCTCTGGTTTCCTCCGGGTGCTCCAGTTTCCTCCCACAGTCCAAAGATGTGCAGGCTAGGTGGATTGGCCATGCTAAAGTGTCCCAGGGATATGCGGGATAGGTGAATTAACTATGGGAAATGCAGGGTTACATGGATGGGGTGGGTCTGGGTGGGATCGTCTTTAGAGGTTTGATGTGCACTTGATGGGCTAAACGGCCTGCTTTCACACTGTAAGGGTTCTGTTCTATATGGGGGAAGGGCGAATAAATCGGGTTGTGTCTGTGTGATCAGATTGAACAGGCAGAACAGGCTCAAGAGGCTGAGTGGCCTGTTTGCATCCTTATGTTTCTCTGATTTATGTTCAAAAACCTTTTGTATCTGTTTCATTGTCTGCTGTAAGGTACTTATTCTAATGAAGGAACTGCAAGTGCAGTCCTCCATTTGAAGTTGTTTGGCAGGTATAATTTGTTAAAAAGTCAAAGGCCTTCCAGGGGTTGGAATCATGGTGAGTGTCGGCCTGTCCCCAAGCAGATGAGTGCCAACCTGGCTGAAAAATTGTTTAATCCCACACCCAAGGGATTGGATAATGGGGGAGGAGTGAAAAACTACTTGGGAGCAGTTTATGCTAAATAGTCTTTGAGTGTTCATTCCACGCTGACATTTGCATCAGACCACGGTTATGAATAGGGCCTTTGTGTCTGTAAATAGCAGACAATCTCTATTCTAATGAAGTGTGCATCAGGGTCAACGTAGATTGTCACGATAAAGGCAAGACCATCAGGTCCAGGCACCTATCCTGCGGGTACCTGGATAACAAAATTGAAGCCGCCCCAGGGCTCAAACCAGTGAAAGCAAATGAAATACCAACCCAATATTATACCCTCAGGGTTTATCAGGATCCTGGTGTCTACCTTTTTAATGTGTGCTGTGCATTCCAGATCAGGGTACAATCAGTGCAGGAGCAGCTAGGGGAGGTGTTGGCATTTTGTTAATGTCATTCAAACTAGAAATCTTTAAACTGTCCCCCACCCCCAGCCAATGTTCTGGGGGTATGGGTTCAAGTCCCACATGGCAGATTGTGAATGGAATAAAATCTACAGCATAGACTTGGGCTGTTTCTTTTTAAAGGGGCCTATCCCGCACCCGAATTCGCTTTTAATTCAGCTTTGGTTTTGTGACGGACATTAGGGGTGATATGTTTGGAAGCACGTCCTGGGTTAGATTTAAGCATTCACACCCTCCACCACCGATACTCAGTGGCTACGGCGTGTACAAACTGTGGGAAGTATTGTAGCTACATTTGACAGCACCTCCCAAATCCCACCATCTCTTACCCCATTGTTGGACAGTCTCTCTTTTCTTAGAATAAGCAGTTGTCAATAGGTAAAAATTCGAGGATTTTTATTAAGAAGCAGTGATGGTTACATTCTGGTTGCTGAGAATATGTGTGTAACCGCGTTGATTCTAAGTTTGGCTTACATTTTTTAAACATTAAGACGCTGATAGCTTTGTCTAATTGCATTTTGTTTTCAAGCCTTAGCAGCACAATAAGCCAATTACAGCATGACATTCCATCAGTAAGTCACTTGACTTGAACCCTTGTGACATCAGTTAGTTTCAGTTTGTGGTAGCTTGTGTACGTGCTTAGATAAACTGTTCAACACTCTGTTTGTCACATAGTCCTCTTAGCCGCAGAAACGAACTTAACTGTTATACGATATTAGCTCAATCAGATAAGCTGCTTTCTTATATCCCCACATCTTCCCCCTTTTGATTCTTCCCAAACAGAAGCACAAAAGCAAAACGAACTAACAATAATATGTAAAATTCTTAGGGCATTGCCGAGCTGCAAGATATTGAATTTTAGGCCTTAGCATTTGTTGAATACAACATCTAAGCAACATGAAGGCAAAATACAGGACAAGAGTTACTAAAAGATAAAAACTACGGGACCCTGCACTATTGACCTACGCAATGATCCCAACTAGCTGGTTATCCCAGATACACAGGGTCGAGGATGGGGGTTGTTTAAGTTTGTCCATCTCTTTATGGATATGTTCAGCCAAGTCAGCTATCTCCTTAGAGTAATCAGGGATATAGGTGCAACATTCCTGACCTATGAGGGCACAGCTGCCACCTTTCTCTGCTAAGATCCAGTCCAGAGATATGCGATTGTGCATTGAGGTGGCTCGTGGGACAATCATATCCTCATTACTCCTATCAAGGGCCTGAGAAATGTCATTGGCTATCTGTTCTGGGACAGCTGCCATATTGATAGATTCTCTGGCTAGCTTGGCTATTCAGTATGGGGGTGAAGGTGGGGGTGGGGTGGGGAACAGAAGAGCAAAGAATTGTTCTATTTCTGCGATGGCACGTTGGTGTACCGTAGAGTGAATTTCAAAGGGGTGACGCGTAAATGGGACTACAAACACAAGGTCACAGAAGCCTGAGATAGTAGGAACTGCAGATGCTGGAGAATCCGAGACAACAAGGTGCAGAGCTGGATGAACACAGCAGGCCAAGCAGCATTTTACGGGACAAACCCGGTTATATAGTCAGAAAACCAGACATGGTCAAAAGTTCCCGCTGATGTGAGGTTAATAAAATTACGTTTAACGGGAGGCCAGACGTCAGGTTTGACATTAAAATATTGAGTACAATCACTCTGACCTGCAGACCAACCCCTAGGCTCAGATCTAGTGAGGCAAAGAGAACGCACCAGTTTTCCTACCCCTGATGTATTAATGATGGTAACGAATGGTGGGGTATGGGAGGTATTAAATTGAGATTGGTACCAACCTTCAAATGCTAAAAAGCTGTACCCTGCCGATTCCCACTTATCTCAGGTGCATTTAATATCCGCCCAATATATCCCTCTCTCAGTGGAAGATGTGGCTGCCATGCGAGCCCCAGTCATTAGGGATTCGTTCTGGCAAATGAGCCATTCTGCCACTTCAGATGTATTAAAAGGAATGGGTCTCAGGGTGTTACCGCCACTTTGAATGTATGGGAATGTATGAGAGCAAACCCAGCAGCTGGAGACATCCGTACGCTCAGCATAAACATAAGACATTTACAAAAAGGTGTTTACATTGAGTTCACACATTACAATGAGTCCTCCCACTGCAAGGGGTTCTGTGCAGTTATGAGTCCCAAAAGTAACAGCATCTTCATGATGGATTGAGGGCCTTGGTTCTCTTAATGTGAGATGCATGAGTCCAAGCTTTCTTGCCTTGTACCTTGACAGCTGATGCCGTTGTAAGGAGAACTTGATATGGGCCTTGGCACCCAGTGGCCCTTTATGTACTTTCTTAACGTAGGCCCATCTTCTGGGGTCTATATCGTGTCTGCCCCCAGAGGGACGTCCCCAAGCCGCTGGACACCCACTGGGAAGCAGAACTGACAGCATTGGTTCGATCCTGACAATACTTTAACAATGAGTCTCTTAGTAGATAGCAGTCGGCTGTCCTAAGGTCTATTGTGTCAGGTAATGACATGGGTCAGCCAGTTATCACCTCAAAAGGACTCAGGCCCGTGGTTCTGTTCGGAGTGGCATCGAATGCTACATAGGACCAGAGGTAGAGCTTGAGGCCAAGGTAATCCTTCCTGATGATACTTAGCTAGGCGTTGTTTCAGAGTCGGAGTTGTGCATTCCAACTGTCCCAATGACTGAGGGTGATTAGGGCAGTGCAAGTCCCATTTAATATCCAGCAGTCTGCACACTTCCTGGCTCACCACACCTGTAAAGTGAGTCCCTTGATCTGAGTCTATACTACTTAGGACTCCCCAGTGGGGAATGTACTCCTTACAGAGGACTTTAGCAGTATGATTGGACATGGCTCGCCGAGCTGGAGATGCTTCCAACCATCTCGAAAACTTATCAACAATGACTAGGACGTTTGTACATCCTTGACATTTTGGGAGGGATACGTAGTCCACCTGCAGATGTTGGAAGGGCCCAGCAGGTGCCAGGGTTCATAGTTGTGGCATTACCATGGTGGTCCTGGATTGATCTTTTGGCACGTTTCACAACAGTCTACCACAAGTTGGACATGTTTCTTGAACCCTCTTGCCCACCAACTCTTTTGGAACCTAGCCATCATTTGTAAACGGGCCAAACCCCCAATGAATGGATCTGTTGTGCCAAGAAAGGCATTAAAGCTTGCAGTGCATCTGGTTTAACCAGTATCTCTTTGCCTCCAGACACCATCCTCACATAACTTAATTCCTGCTTCAACCCATGGCCCACTTCTCTTCTGAAGAGCACTGTTCTTGCACGGTCTTTAAGTCCTGTAACTTGTTTGTGAGGGTTTGCATTTTGGGTTTTGTTGATCCACTAAGGCAATGCCCCTGTGAAACTGCACTTCTAGCCATTTGGCCAGCTAAGGCATTGCCTTGTGCTTCCACAGTGTTCTGTCAGGTATGAGCTTTACATTTCAAAACTGAAACTTCCATGGGGCAATTGTATAGCATTGAGGGGGTCTCGTACTTCATCTCCGTGTCAGATGAGTGTTCCAGTTGCTGTAAGGAATCCCGTTTTCTGCCACATGGGACTGAAATTCCTGAAGAAGGGTCCCGACCCGAAACGTCAACTTTCCTGCTCCTCTGATGCTGCCCGGCCTGCTGTGTTCCTCCAGCTCCACGCTGTGTTATCTCTGACTCCAGCATCGGCCGTTCTTACTATCTCTGCCCCATCCGACAGCCACTGTATCCAGCCGAGTGGAATAGTAGCCAGTGAGTCGCTGCCTGTCACCACACTCCTGTGTGAGTATCGCTTTCATGTCACCATCCTTCTCATGTACATAGAGGGTGAATAGTCTCCTGTTATCGGGGATAACAGGAGCTGGATCTGAGCACAGAGCAGTTTTGAATCTTTGGACGGCAGAACACTGCTCTGGGCTGAGCGTACCAGCTTCATTGGACTCCCTCTTTCCTTTCAAAAGATCATTCAATGGCTGAGCTAACTGTATATAACTATCAATCCAATTTCGGTTGAAATCACAAAGGCCCAGAAAAGATCTCCATTCCCGAATAGTAGTGGGTTCTTTGGCTGTTTAAATGGCAGCTGTCCTATCCTGGGTCATTTCACTTTTTCCTGCTGCAATCTTTTTTCCCTAGTATACTACTTCTTTAGCAATTTGCACCTTCTTAAGGTTGGCCTTATGGCCGCAGGAGTGTAAATGGTCAAGAAGGATGCGTAAATCCTCCGTGTTGTTCCTCTGTCCAGGTTGCTATGAGAATATCATCCAAGTATTGAATTACCGTGGATGCCGTGGGAGACAATTCCCACAAATGATTTTGCAAAACTGTATGGAATACTGTAGGGTTACAGTGAAAGGCCTGTGGCAGACACGTCCAGCTGGACCGAAGGAACAGACCAAAATCCATTGACCATGTCTATCACTGAAAAGTATTTGTGATCTGGCAAGAGAGAGTTAAAAATGGTAGCAGATCAGGAACTAAGCATGCTTTTTGGTCAATACACTGGTTCGCTCTCTTGCAGTCTACTATCAGACACCAGGTTCCCTCCAGCTTTTTAACTGGTCACACCGGACTATTAGATGAACTATGGATTATGGCTAAAATACCACCAATGGAGGCTGGACTAATAGGGTATTGTTTAGTACATGGCAGGGCAACTCGTAAAAGTGACCAGGGTCATTTTTAACAGGGGGGATGCAATGGCTTAGTGGTATTATCGCTGGACTGTTAATCCAGTGACCCAGATAACATTCTGGGAACCTGGGTTCAAATCAGATGATGGAATTTGAATTCAATAAATATGTGGAATTAAGATCCTAATGATGACTGTGAATCTATTGTTGATTGTTGGGGAAAAACCCATCTGGTTCACAAATGTCCTTTCGGGAAGGAAACTGCCATCCTTACCTGGTCTGGCCTACATGTGACTCCAGACCCACAGCAAATGTGGTTGACTCTTAAAACTGCCCTCTGGGCATTTAGGGATGGGCAAATAAATGCTGCCTGGCCAGCAATGCCCTCATCCCCTGAATGAACATAAAAACCACAGTCATTTTTATCCTTTGCCCAAATTGGATGATTCTGCCATTCTTCCTGTTTGAGGTATTGTACTCACCATGTAGCGCAACCATCCTCAAAATGTAGCGATGAATTTATCAGGGTTAAGACCATCCATTCCCAATAGGGCTTGTTGTACGGGCTCAACACATACAGATGCCAAGATCTCGCGTGGCCCCAATTGTATTGGCAATGGTTGTGTTTTTCTGAGAATTAGTCCCTTTCCCCCCAAATCCCAACTGCGGCCCTCTGCTCACCATTAAAAGGGCAAATCACGTCCGTCAATTAAAGGCAAACACGTCAATTCAGCTCCAATGTCCAAAAGGCAATCAATTTCCCTATCGCCCACCCCCATCGAAACATGACAACCATCTGGTCCCTTTTCTAAAAGGGGCTAAGACATGGGAGGTGGGATGTTCTAGTTTCTTGTGAGGTTTAGGAGAGCTTCCTGTTGCTCGGGAGACAGTCCCTTAATGCTTCCAGTAGCGTCTGTTCAGCCAAAGAGTTTTTCAGGGTTTGAGGTTCCGGTTTAGAAGTGGATTTGCCGGCGGTCTTTACTTTTTTGAACCGGCACATTTTTGCCCAATGTTCTTTGCGGCTGCAATTATGACATTTGCCTGGGCATCTATCGGCTGAGATCCCTGGTGCAGTTACTACAGTCTGCATAGTTCTCGACTTGGATTCCAGATTTCGCTCAAGATGATTTGCAGCCTCAGCCATTTCTCCATATGTCTTTGCACTGTTCTCCCAATCTGGGACCGTAACTTTTTAACATCTTCGCTAACTCTGGTTTTAGCACTGCAACGAATGTGGATTTAAAGGGTGCGTGGTTACTGCGATCTAATTCATCCAGAGTCTCTATATTGCCAGCCAATTGGGAGTGTTCAATCCAGACTGCCACAAAACGCTCCATGTAATCTCTCAATTCCTCATTGCCTCTTTGCTGACAAGCCGAAATCTTACTCCAGTCAGTTTTTGGGAGGCCCTAATCCTTCAAACAATTTCTGATAGCTTTCCATCCATCATCAAAGTCTTGCCCCTATCAGCCCAAATGCCCTATCACCTTCCTCACAGGTTTCCTGCCAGTGTTACCTCCTACCATGGACAATACTTGTATCCCATCCATAGGATGGAGACTGTATATATTTTTAAGCTTTTCCAATTTATCCCACGTTTTCATTTCTCCTTTTTATTTGGATGGGGCAGGTTTGTGGTTTGTCCGTTGTATATATTCATGTTTGACTACACCCTTTTCATTTTTTGTTATTTTTGTTCTTCTTTCTGGCTACTGGTCTGTAGCAGCTGTAAATTAAAGGCCCATTGGTTTCTGCCTTCGTTATCTGAATCATCAGAGTTGTGAGTTGTGTCCCTCAATTTCATTTAGGGCTCGGACCTTAGGTTCACATTCTGCGTGCTGAGGAGCAAGATGGGCACTTGGATAAGGAGGAGGTGATGTAACAATAGGTGTGCTAGAGTTGGAGTTTACTTCCCTTTCCTTTATGGAGTTCCAATCTAATAGTTTTTAGTTCAGAGACCACTTTTGATTGGTCTTTTAGATTATTAAGTTTGCAGTCATGATTAGATTTCTCAATAATATCTTGTCGCTTTCTGACTTGTTACATTCCATATAAAGACCAGCCAATCTGTTCTTGGACTTCTAGTTGGGTAATTTTACCCCCCACACGTTCAGTTTCATCCAGGGACCACTACCCCCATGGAGGTTCCATACTTTTGGCGGATCTCAGTCTGTGTCGCAGAGAGGTCAAATTGTTGTTCAATTAATTCTTTTAAATTTTGGAGAAGTTTGTCCTCAGATATATTGGGCAGGGCCTGGCTGCCTTTTAACGGTTGTGGGCAACACAGATTTGGACATCTTGGACAACGTTTTTATGCTTCTGATATCAGAGCCATTGGCCCTATTTATAGAGCCTTGAGTCCTTCATCACTGTCTAGACATCTTGATTTTGCAATGGGCTCGCATTTCCTATTGGTGATAAGGTTCTTTTAATGGAATCACATTGAACTGTCCCGAAAATACACAAATAGACTTTTATTCAAAGAGGAGTCCTTACCTTGGGACTCTGACAGGTGTATGGGGTGTTCTCAGGGTCTGTGCAGTCTTTGTGAAATCTGCTGACTATGCCAAATTGTTGGATACTCTTTTTTCTTCTTAGAATAACCAATCGTTAATAGATAAAATTCAAGGATTTTTGTTAAGAAGCAGTGATGGTTACATTCTGGTTGCTGAGAATAAGTGTGTAACTGCGTTGATTCTAAGTTCGGCTTACATTTTTAAAACATTAAGACGCTGACAGCTTTATCTCATTACATTTTGTTTTCAAGCCTCAGCAACACAATAAGCCAATTACAACATGATAGTCCATCAGTAAGTGACTCAACTTGAACCCTTGTGACATCGGTTAGGTTTGGTTTGTGGTAGCTTGCGTACGTGCTTAGATAAGCTGTTCAAAACTCTGTTTGTCAAATAATCCTATTAGCAGCAGAAACAAATTTAACTGTTATATGATATTAACTCAATCAGATAAGCCATTTTCTTTTATCCCCACACCCATGCAGGACCAAGCTTGATTGGGACTCCAACTGCCACTTTAAATAGTCATTCCCACCACCTCCAATGCTCAGTAGCAACAGCATGTACCATCTGCAAGATGCACTGCAGAAACTCACCTAGGCTCCTTGGACAACACCTTCCAAAACTGCAAACAAGATGGACAAGGGCAGCAAATTCTTGGGGGCACCACCACCTGCAAGTTCCCCTCCAAACCACACACAATCTTAACTTAGAAATATATCTCCGTTCCTTCAGTATCACGAGGTCAAAAATCCTGGAATTCCCTCCCTTCTGCGGAAGGGACACTGGACCCGAAATGTTAACTCTGATTTTTGCTTCATGGATGCTGCCAGACCTGCTGAGCTTTTCCAGCAACTTCCGGTTTTCGTTCCTGATTTACAGCATCCGCAGTTCTTTCGTTTTTGCCTTCTCAATGGTAATTAGCCTGACCAATATTCACCTTTCCAAGATTGAGTAAAATGCGTTTCTTCTTGTGAAAACCAAATCTTGTATGGGAGAAATTGTCTCAGTCCTTCCTGGGGATTAAAATTATGTATTTTACATTCAGGGAGTTTGAGTACAGGAAATCAGATGAGGTTGAGTAGACAACTTTACAGAACTGAGAAGATGATAAGAGAGTATGGAAAAAGAAAGACAGGAGGAAAATGAAGCTGAAATCAATATGTATACACTCCAACCCACCATGCAGTCTTAGAAGTTTTTGGGTTTAAGTCCCACGCTCAAAAATCTACACAGAGACTTCCATTGAAATCCTGAAGGATGGCTACATCGCTGGATGTGCAATTTTTTAAAGCGAAATTGAGCCAATGATTTTGATCCCGTGACAGTGAAAAAACAGTGATATATATTCAAGTCAGGATGGTGCATGGGAAACTTTCAGGGGTTGGCATTTCCATTTATCTGCTGTCCTTGTCCCTCTAGGGAGGGTTTGTGGCATGTCTGGAAGGTGCTGTCGAACGAGCCCTGGTGAGTTGCTGCAGTGCATCTTGCAGATGGTACACGCCACTGCGTCTGTGTATTGGTGATGGAGGGAGCATCTACGTTAAGTGGTGAGTGGGATCTTAATCAAACAGGCTGGATGGTGTCGAGCTTCTTGAGTGTTGTTGGAGCTGCACCCATCCAGGCAAGTGGGGAGTGTTCCATCACAGTCCCGATGTGTGCCTTGTAGATGGTGGACAGGCTTTGGGGAGTCAGGAGAGGAGCTATTCATTGCACAATTGCCAGACTCTCCTCTGCTGTTGTAGTCACAGTTTTAAATGGCTGGTCCCATTTCATCAGTGACAACAGTTGCTGATTTTCAGAGTTACACTGGGCTGTGTGTTTTTTAGCCAATCAAAAGGGTGGATCTAAAATGTTTAGTTTTCTCTGCACCATCACCTTAACAACCTGTTACTCCAGTATCTGACTCATCTTATTAATTTAATATTCTACCTATCGATCCATTACTCTAGTATCCTATAGTAATCCTCCAGCTCATTAAATATGCTAGCAGAGTCCCATAACACAAACTATTTTCTCCAATACCTACCTACCTTATCAGTATGGATCCAAACTCTTGACTAGTCAAAACTTTTCTCGCCATTTTAACTTGCATCCAATTAAAGCCTCCTGTCCTAATTCTTTGTGCATAGAATCCCACACCTCCAGCGGCCCAGCTCATCAATCACAATATCGAGATAAAGGCACAATAATTTGCATTTAAATGTTGCCCTGTCACACCTCTTTGAAATTTCAGAAAACATTTCAAAATGCATGTATTACTCGGATTACACTATTGCTGCACCATGAGAACCCCTGGTTTGCAACGCCAATATTTATCCTTTAATTAACATCAGTAAAACAAATTATCGGGTCATTGTCACACTGCTATTTCTGGGAGCTAGCTTTGCCCAAATTGGTTGTAACCTTTTTGGCATTGCAGCAGAGATTCACGTTGCACCCTTCACAAACAGGTAGTGTCCTAAAGCATTTGGCTTTGAAATGTAGTCTCTGTTGCAATGCCAGAAACAGCAGTGTGATAATGACCAGATAATTTGCTTTCATGACATTAATCAAGGGATAAATATTAGCTTTGGAGACCAGGGGCTCTTGTGGTGCAGTAAATGTGTCTTTACCTCTGATCCAGGAGGCCTGGGTTCAAGTCCCATCTGCTCCAGAGGTGGATAATATTATTTCTGAACAAGCTGGTTAGGAAATTATCTAGCCTTAGGGAAACCAGAGAACTAGGTCCCTTACAGTACAATGGTTGAGTCTCTAAGTCCCTCCTGCCCTTGAGGCATACTGCAACTTGTCTGAACAGGTTGATTAAAGTAACTAGACTCTCAATGGTGTTACTGCTTCAAAAATGGTCTTGTGATGCAGTGGTAGTGTCCCTACCTCTGGACTAGAAGTTGCAAGGCACACCTGCCCCAAACATATTTTTGATGAAAATAACCTTCTTTTTTAAAAACGAGTGAGAACATTTCAGCTATGCTTTGAAATAATTGTCATATGCCCTTTTATATCCACCTGAAAGGATGGACATGGCCTCAGATTAATGTTTCATCCAAAAGAGAGCATCTCTGACAATGCAGCCCTCAGTGTTGCACTGGAGTGCCAGAGAAGGGGAAGGGAAGGGAGATGTTATATGAAAAGAAAGAGGTGAGAAACACATACTTTCCTAACCAACCTCTTCAGAGTTTGATTTCCTCTCCTCTAGAGGAGGTGGGACTTGAACCCAGGCCTCCTAGCTCAGAGGTAGGCATACTACCACTGTGCCACCAGACCCCTAAACAAATGTGTTTGCTAATTCAGAAATTGGTGAAAGTCAGTAGGTCTGACAGCATTTGTTAAGAGGGCAAACAGCACTAATGTTTCAAGTCTAGTTACCATTTTGAAGAAGGGTCTCTGGACCCAAAATGTTAAGTCTGCTTTCTCTCCACAGACACTGGCAGACCTGCTGAGCTTCTCCAGCAATTTCTGATTTTGTTCGTTTCAGATCTCCAACATCCATAGTTCTTTGTTTTCTTTATTTCAGGGAATTCTCTTGATATTTTTAATCACACCTCTGGAGCAGGTGGGACTTGATCCCGGTCCTCCTAGTTTAGGAGTAGGGACACTGCCACCACACCACTCCTCTCATTTGTGTGTGAATTTGCAGCATGCAAGGGAGTAGTAGTTGTTGGCGGTGGGGAGCAGTGAAAATGTGTAGACTCCTGACTGAAGAAACGCTAGACAGACAATGAAGGTGACTGGAAGGGCAGAGCTGTGTGTGTAATCAGGGACCCTCAGTATTAAAAATTCCTGAAGCACATGTGTGACACTTGCTACATAGGGGGACACTGCCGTTTCAGGATTGACGGTTAATAAACTGCAATCACCTCAAATCATTTGCCCAGCTCGGCAGCAGCTATTCAGTCAAACTTTACACATTCTTCTGAACGGAGGATGGGGGAAAAAAGTCATTTCTACAAAAGAAACGAGAACTCTTAAATGCTGCTACGAACAGAACACTGACGAATAAGACATCAAGGTCCTGCATGGACCTTCTAATGACATGCAATTTCAATTCAATTATTAGACAGAAAGATATTTAAAAGAGATTGCTTCATGCAATCGATGTCCAATTAACAATGCATGGGCTGCATAATGGAATTCTCAATGGTTGAAAATGGTTCAATCAGGGGAAGAAAGCCAATGTGATTAATCCTCTGACACTTTGTGATTTCAAACGACATTGCTGTCCCACACATCTTCCAGGAATCAAGGATTCATTGACACCTGGATTAAGCTCTCACCTTCCTGCTTTAGCTGTGTGGGTTTAACTCTTAAAGGAGGGGGTGGGCTTAGTTTCAAGCTTAAAACAGTTGTTGCTTTTGACACGTTTCCCATTTCTGATTCTGGGGGTGGGGAAGTGCCAAACCGGAGTCCAACCAAATGACGTACTCGCAAATAAATCCAATAGACCATTTGATGCTTTCGAGAGGGCGTTGGATGGAAATGGTTTGCAGGGATAGAGGGGAGATTGGCACTCAATCATAGAACCATAAAATCCCTACAATGTGGAAACAGGCCCTTCAGCCCAACAAGTCCACACCAACCCTCACAGCATCCCACCCAGACCCATCCGCCTATAACCTACCTAACCTACACATCCCTGAACACTACAGGGCAATTTAGATGGAACAACTGATGCAGGTATGATGGGCCAAATGGCCTCCTGGTGTGCTGTTAACAATTCTGTGATGGAGGAGAGGCATCTCTTAGCAGTGCCTCAGTGAAAATGTCAAATTCACCACCACAAGAGAGTGACTCAGTCGAGTAGGATATATATTAAGAGGGACTGTCATAGAACAGAGTAACACAGGAACAGGCCTTTCGGCCCACCACGTCCATGCTGACCATAATGCCATTCTAAACTAGTCCCACCTGCCTGCACATCATCCATATCTCTCTATTCCCTGCCTGTTTATGCATGTGTCCAAATGCCTCTTAAACATTGCTACCATATGCTAACACTCTACTACCTCCCCACAGCACAGTAGGGAGCCAAATGGGCCACTGTGTCCATGCCAGAAAGCTACAAGAGCAACTCAGTTCAAACCAACAGCACCATGCCCCCTCCTCTCTTTGACCCACAGTGCTGCAAACATTTTCTCATCACACAGTGATCCAATTCTCTTTCAAAAGTCTTGATTGACCCTGCACTGTCAGATAGCATATCCCAGACCCTAACCACTCTATTTGAAAGAGGTTTCCCTCATAGAGGTATGTAGCATGAAAATAGACCCTTCAGTCCATAATATCAAACTAAACTAGTACCACCTGCCTCAAGTTTTTTATTTGTAGAATCCCTACCATGTGGAAACAGGCCATTTGGCCTAACTAGTCCACACTGACCCTCCAACCCAAACCCATCCCTGTAACTCTGCATTTCCCATGGCTAGCCCAGCTAACCTACACATTACTATGGCCAATCCACTGAACCTGCACATCTTTGGACTGTGGGAGGAAACCAGAGCACCCAACAGAAATGCACACAGGCACAGGTAGAATGTGTAAACTCCACACAGAGTGTCATCTGAGGCTGGAGTAGAACCCAGGTCCCTGGCACTGTGAGGTAGCAGTGCTAACCACTGAGCCATCATACCACCCCATTGCTGCTTCTGCTTTTGCCAATCCCCTTATATCATTGTCCTCTCGTTTTTTGATCCTTCCATCAAAGGGAACAGTTATTTTTTCTCTCCTTTTCAACACCTTGATCAAATCTCCTCTTAGCCTTCTCTGAGGTAAACAATCCCAAATTCATTGTCTCCATGTCAACAAAGTTCCTTATCCTGGGAATCATTCTCCTGAATTCCTTCTCCAATCCCTCCAATGCTTTCACATGCTTCCCAAAGTGTGGCACCAGAATTAGATGTAACACTCTACTGGAGCTGATACAGGGTTTTAAAAAGGTTCATAAGAACCATTTTGATTCTGTATTCTCTATTATAATGCCTTGGATCCTGTGCTCCATGTCATTTGCATGGGAAGTTAGATAATTATAGGAAAGGGCATGAACATTTGCATTTCTATAGAAACTGTGGTCTCAGGATCTCCCTGAGAACTTTACAGACCAATGAATTGTGTTTAAGGGGTGACCCCAGTCATCCCGACCCAATGACAATCCAGGCCATTTGGCTCAATTTCCGAGGATGAAATCACAGAAAGATATCTCAATGGGGTTGAAAGAGATAGGCGAGGCACAAGCTTGTGTGGAACTTAAATGTTAGCATGGAATAATTGGGCCAAATGGCCAGTTTTGTGTTGTGGCTTCAATGACAGTATCTAATCTGTACATGGCTGACCTTAGGGGATTCAATTCTGACACCCAGTGTTCCTCTCTCTAGTGCGTCAGCATGCTGAGCACAGAAATGAATTGAAATTTCTGTTTTAATTAAAGTTAAAGGTCTACCCCCATGATACCCCTGACACATGCTGAATAGGTTTGCGCTGATGAAGAGGTTAATGCTACTGAGGAATCTGGAAAGCCATTTGCAGCCTGTCTCACCTCCTTCCTAGTGTGGCAAAGGCCATGTGGTGCGCCAAAGTACAGACAGCAATGGTGATGCAGACCAGCGTGGGACAGACATTAAAATACTCTCTGCCCTTTCACAAACAAGGAAATAAGATGATAGTTGGTGAGCTGCTCTGTTTTCTCTCAGTATTAAAGACACATACAGTCTGCCTCACATTAAATCAACTATATGTTAACTATATTTTAAGAAGGGACAGCACGGTGGCTCACTGCGCCAGGCACCCGGGTTCAAATCCACCCTCGGGCGACTGTCTGTGTGGAGTTGGCAAATTTTCCCCGTGTCTGCGTGGGTTTCCTCCGGGTGCTCCAGTTTCCTCCCACAGTCCAAAGATGTGCAGGTTAGTGTGGATTGGCGGTGCTAAATTGCCCCGTAGTGCCCAGGGATGTGCAGGTGGGTTAGCCATGGGGAATAAGGGATGGGTCCGGGTGGGATGCCCTTCAGTGGGTCAATGTAAACCCGATGGGCCAAAGGGCCAACTTCCACACTGTAAGGATTCCTTGAAATTAGGGGCTGACCAAGCCTCAAGAACAGTGAGGAAAACACATTCAGGTACATGAGATTTGAGGTTGATGGGCTGAATTCCATAAGCGCACGGTGCTCATTCGCCAACAGAATATGGGGTACACAACTGAAAATAATTTGCTTCAAGACACTTTACTGGAGTGGTGCAATTTCTTTTGCAGCAGTTACAGATTGATTTTTTTTTGTTTAAATTCCTGTAGCTTCAGGTTTATTATCAATGAGCCCCTTCATTTTGTTTCCAGGTTAATCAAGTTTTAGTTCCTCAGTTCTTCACAGTGGGAGTTGAACTCATGTTTCTTGAGCACTAGTCTTGGCCACTTAGAAACATGTCATTATGCTACCAAACCTATTAAGGGCAAGCTCACCGCATAGCAAGCCTGACAGTGAAGCAGCCAACACAAACAACAACATTGTGCATTTATAGTGGTGTATTATAGTTTATACAGGAAGTCCAAACTGCTGTGACAATGTACTCTCTTACAAGTACGTTGTAGTCTAGAGATTCCCCCATTGGCTGAGGTTACTATGAAGGACTCTCCTTCTCAACCTCTCTCCCTCACCTGAGGTGTGGTGACCCTCAGGTTAAACCACCACCAGTCATCTCTCTCCAATTAGAGAGCAGCCCTATGGGACTTGGGTGATTTTACCCTTTAATCCAGAGTTATAGACAGTGACGTTAGAACAACGAACCCTTTAGCAACAAGTGGATGTGTTTTAGAATAAAGCTTTAAGAAAACAATAATTCACTTATCGCATTTCACTTTCTACAAGCCAAATGAAGTGGCAATCATCCAGACTTTTTAAGAGTATTAATAGAAGCTAGAAGAATGTGAAGTTTTGTGTAAATAAACATTAGCTTTCAATAGTGATGGTAGAGGTTCTTGTGTACTTCCAGTCACAACTACCCAGGAATCTCTCCCTCTCTTACAGCCTGCCATCGATGTGCGTTGGTAGCGTTTCTTGGTTGGCACTCAATTTTTTTTGGCCACCTTCTTTGGATATCAAATCCTGGCATGGGACAAGGACTGAACCACAGGATGCTGACTGTTGATTTATAGAAGTGTGTTTTATGAATAAATGTGGCATTGCACAGAGGGGCAATCAGAACAAAAATGGACGCCAAGCCAAAGAGAGGGGATTTTACAGGAGATACCAAACAGCTTTGGGAAAGCAATAGAAAACTGGGAAATAACAGGGCAGCACAGTGGCTCAGTGGTTAGCACTACTGCCTCAAGCTCCAGGGACCTGGGTTCGATCCCACCCCTAGGTGACTGTCTGTGTGGCGCTTGCACCTGTATGTGGGTTTCCTCCAGGTGCTCTGGGTTCATCCCACAGTCCAAAGCTGTGCAGGTTAATGGATTGGTGATACTAAATGTTGGGTTATGGGGCTATGGGAGTCTGGATGGGATGCTCTTTGGAGGGTCACTGCAGACTTGATGGGCCAAATGGCCTCTTCCTGCATTGTAGGATTTCTATAAGCCCCACCCCACTCTCTAACTACCCGAGAGAACATGCCAACAATAATAGAGATGTGGCCTATTGTGGGACTTAATTTAAGATCAGGCTAAAATTCTTTGTAACTGTAAAACTGTTCATCGTTAAACTGTACTTGACAGAGAGGCTACAGAGCAATATGTTCTGTACAATGTCCAAAACACAAATACATGACTACTGAGGTTACATTAACATCACAGCTTACCTCAGAGGCTTATCTACATATTCCTGTAACCCTACCTCTGCAATAGGTTCAGTTTAAAAAAAAGTCATCCATTCTCCCTTGCCTTAGACAATTGCAAAGTTTTATGAATCATAATATCGACACTCTGCCTCTATTGCTCAGCACAACGAGTATATAGGAGTTGGGGGGTCATGTTGCAGCTGTACAGGACATTGGTTAGGGCACTTTTGGAATATTGTGTGCAGTTCTGGTCTCTCTTCTATAGGAAGAATGTTGTGAAACTAGAAAAGGTTCAGAAAAGATTTCCAAGGATGTTGCCAGGGTTGGAGGATTTGAGCTATAGAGGGAGGCTGAATAGGTTGGAGCATCAGAAGCTGAGGGATGACGTTACAGAGGTTTATAAAATCATGAGGATAGGGTGAATAGCCAAGCTCTTTCCCCCGGAGCAGGGGGATCCGAAACTAGAGGGCATAGGTTTAAGGTGAGAGGGAAAAGGTTTAAAAGGGACCTAAGGGGCAACATTTTCACCCAGAGGGTGGTGTTTGTATAGAATGAGCTGCCAGAGGAAGTGGTGGAGGCTGGTACAATTACAACATTTAAAAGGCATCTGGATGGGTATATGAATAGGAAGGGTTTAGAGGGATATGGGCCAAATGCTGGCAAATGGGACTAGATTAATTTAGGATATTCGGTCAGCATAGGCAAATTTGACTGAAGTATCTGTTTCCATGTGGTACAACTCTATGACACTCCAATCCTACTCAAAGCCATATGATCCCTTGGGAGATGGAAAGTCATAACTGAACTAGTCTCTTTCAAAAATGGGAAACTTTGTTGAAAATGTGAGCGCTTTGTGAGATGAAATCCTATTCTGCTGGAACAGAATAACCTTCACTTCTCATTCAAGACTTTTATCCAATGTTGTGCTCTCTCTCTCTCTTCTGTTTGGCATCTGTTCTCTCTTCCTCTTCATTTCCTTTCATAATCCTCTATGTCTATATGTTTTTGCTCTTCCGTGCCTTCTAATCCTTTCCCATGCCTCCCTTTTTTATTGACTAATCTTCTGAACTCTCTTGACTCTCTTGTATGCTAATGTGTAAAACTGGGCTCGTGAAGTGATTGACTCCTGGTGGTCAGAAAGTAGGATCTGATTGTAATTTTGAAAGATGTACAGTCTTGTCCTGGTTATGTCGGTGGTTCTGGTGTGTGGAAGTCAAGGACCTTCAGTTGACTTTCTCAACAAATCAATTTTAGACCGAGATAAAGAGAAACATTTTCTCGCACAGAGGGTCATGAGTCTGTGGAGCTCTCTTCATCCAAAGGCACTGGAAGCAGAGTGCTTGAATATTTTTCAGGCAGTGGTGGATTTATTCCTGACGAACAAGGGGAGGTGAAACGTTATCAGGGGTAGATGGAAATGTGGAATAATCAGATTGGCCGTGATCTTATCGAATGGCAAAACAGCCTCAAGGGGCTGAGTGGCCTACTCCTGTTCCTAACTCGCAAGTTTGTATGTCACTGTCTTTCCAATCCTATTATCTTCTTGCTCCCTATCTCTTTTCCCCTTTCTTTTTCTTCCCCTTCTGTTCCAATTCTGTTTCCTTCCTCTCTCACTTTCTTTCTCACTTTCTCAGTTCCTCTCTTTGTCCTTTCCTTTTCCTTTTAATTCTCTTCTGGTAGTTGTATTTCTGCATCTCTCACTTGCCCTTGGCTCGTTGTCCACCCAACCTTGTCTTTCTCTTCTCCCGTCACTCTGCTCTGCTCCCTTGCTCTTTCGCTCTCTTTCCCATTCCCTTCATTAATTCTCCCTTCCTTCAATTAGACAAGGGAGGGGGGCGGGCTGTTCAACGTCCAAGTCCGCCAAAGTAAGCGCTTTTGTACAAGCGGAGAGTTGTCTTATTCTTCCGGTCACCATGGTTACAGCCATGCATTCCTCAACACAGTGGGATAATGTGCGGTTTTTTTTTTGCCTTTAACTCGAAAAGAAGATAGAGAGGGAGAGAGGATACAATCTCCAACACTCAATCAGCCGTTTAACTCTCCATACATCGAAGGCCTAATTTTATCTTTTCTTGTTTGGAAAAAGATCTCATCAGCTGGAAGCCTGGGGTTTGAGATGAAATTTGGAATCGAGAGGAAGTTAGGAGTCTGTAAAAAAAAACTATTCAGCTCCCTTTTGTTCTTAATGTATTGAAAAGAAAAGCTTTTTTTCTCTCTCTCTCTCTGTCTCTCTCTGGGGTGAAGTGAGTCTTTTCATCATTTTTACTTAGCATTTTGGCAGACAAACCAGGAGCCAGCAATGCACTGATGTGGAGGAGAGCAGAGTGGGTGGGGGAAGGTGCTGGTGGTCGAATGAAAGTTGATGTCCTACCGTCATCAGAATTCAAGTCTCCTTCAGCAACTCCGATTCAGCCTCTTTCATCGATCAGTCTTTCTTTCTCTCCCTCCCTGCTGGGTCCTTGCAGCGTATCAATGGGACATTGGCTGGAACTTGTCAAGGCGAGAACAGCAATCGTTTTACAGCTGCTGTAATCTGCAGCCACGAGTCACATAGTGGAATACTCCTCAGCTAACAGTGGTTTGGGAGGGGGGTGCGTGGTAAAGGGGAGAGTGGGCCGGTAGCCAAGATTTTGAGTGGGGGGCTGAGACCTCACAATCGAGAATCCATCTCTCCCAAGCCTCGGCCTCAAGCCTCTATTCCCCAGTCAGAATTGTCATTGTTGAATGAAAAACCCGATTCAACAATACTGCCTGGATTCTCGCTGCTTGCTTTTATGTGCATCCAAAGTGGGCTATTTGGCCCATCTGACCCATTCCTCCACAGTCGCTCACTTCAAAGCATTGAACAGCCTTTGGAAGGTTCCAGAGTTTTGGCTGACCCAGAAGATAGAATGTATAGCACAAAACAGCCACTTGACCCTATTTGTTCATGCTGTTCTTTATACTCCACTGTAGTCTCTTCTTACCAACTTCACCCAACCCCATCAATATGTCTTTCTATTTAACCCCTTCTGCATCATGGGTTTAGTCAACTTTCCATTCAGTACTTAGTTCCAAATTGTAACCACTTGTAAAGAGGATATTTTTCTTAAATTTACCATCACATTTGCATAACCTATTTTGATGGACCCTAGTTTTCAACTCTGTGTAGTGGAAACCTTGTGTCTATGTCGACCCTGTCAATCAATTACATAACCTTAAAGACCTCAATCAGGTCACCCTAACTCACTACCCCCAGAGAGAAGAAATGCAACCTGTTCATCGAACCTGTGAGGTATAACCTTTCGCAAGGTGTCATCCTTGTAAAACTATTTGGTACTTACTTCAATACCTCAATATACTTATGATATGGAAAACAGAACTGTACACTGTACTCCAGGTGTGGCCTGACTAGGGTATATAGAGACCAGAGCTATACATGGTGCTCCAAACGAGACCAGAGACCAGAATTATGCACAGTATTCCAGATTTGGTTTCACCAAATTAGACCAGAATTGTATGCAGTATTCCGGGAGTGATCTGAAAAAGGTGTATGGAGGCCAGAACAGTGCACAGTATCCAGGTGTGGTCTAAGATAGGTATATGAACACCAGAACTATGCACAGTACTCCCAAGTGTGGTCTCCAAGGTGCAGCCTGAGTATAGCACAACCTCAGTGCTAGGTTCTGAAGGTCAGAACATGCTGAGTCTCCTGTAAATTCTGTCAGCGCTGCAAGCTTAAGGGAATGGAGCCTTGGTTGAAGAGGTACAATTCCTATTGTAAATTGCAGGAGGTGGGTGGCTGCTGGGGTCAGCAGGAGGCTTGAGATTGGACTGGCTTTAGGATCTGGGCATGTTTTACAGTGCACAATCTTCTACAGAAATCGAAAACCCACTGGCAAACACTGACCTGGAGTGAATATGGGGAAAGCTTGACTTGATGAACGACTTTGAAGCACATTGATCTGTAGACTTTTCACACTGGTGCAGAAAATAGCTGCTTGATAATCTTTTCTGCTGAACTTCATTCCATACATTTGCATTGGAAGTGTCACTCAATCACATGGATGTAAGTTACACACAGGCTGCTGTCAGAATGTATCCTGAAACTGACAGAGCTCCAGTGCCAAACAGAATCAAGGAAAATATCCTGATTGCTTCAAAATTAAAGTTTTGGTGTTTGCACCTCAACTAATCTGAACCTGAAGCTTGCAGAGTCTAATGTCCAGAGTTCGGTTCACCCTGTGTATCCCATCACTGTCAGAACAGACAATATTTCTATAACCTGTATATTTTATATAGTTAAAAATGTCCCAACATACATCATGAGAGCATAATTTGACACCAAGTCACGTACGGGGCCAAAACCTTAGTCAAACAGATAGGTTTTTAGAGACGGGCTTAAAGGAGGAGAGAGGAGTAGAGAGGCTTAAGGAGGGAATTCCAGAGCTTGGGCCCAGGCAATTGAAGGGAATGGCTGCCAATGCTGAGGTGGTGAAAATAGATCAGAATTGGAGTGTCATAAAGTTGTCACTAGACTTAGAGATACTGAAGGGTAAGGTCATGGAGGAGCCATAAGCTTAAAACTGTTTTAACTTAATGGCATGACTGGATTGGGAACCAATGGAGGCCATCAAGTAAAAAGGGGAAATGGGACTTGTTTCAAATTACATTTCAGGTAGCAGAGTTCAGCAGGTTTATCGTATGGACTACAATGGATTATGAATAAGGCCCACCACTTTCTAAAGTAAGTAAGGATGATCAATAAATGCCAGTCTGCTAGTGATGCCTACATCCAGAGAATAAGCTTTACAAGTATGACTGTATGAAAACGTGAATGTGAAGATTTCATCCTCAGTTTAATGAAGGATAGTAATCCATTTGTTTTAAATACACTAAATTCACCATTAAAATGCCAAAAGGTTTTTATGTGATATTGTTGCACATCTTTACAATTTGGCACCTTCGTGTTTTTGAGCTGATGGTTTCTACTGTGTCCTCATTCACCTCTGAAGAAATTGTGCCCTACCAGCTTGTGGGTGAATGGGCAGAGAGTATTGAGCAATTTTGGTGCCTCAAGGGTTTTTAATAGCAAGTTTAACTGAGTCTCTTTGTACTTTCACATCACAGACCTAAGTGAGTATCCACTATGACTCAGTGGGTAGTTTGTGTCCGAAAGTGACAGGTTCAAGTTCCACATCAGAGATTTGAGCCATATAATCTAGTCTAATTAAAATCCGAAAGAACTATAGATGCTATAAATCAGGAACAAAAACAGAAGTTGCTGGAAAAGTTCAGCAGGTCTGGCAGCATCTGTGAAGAAAAAATCAAAGTTAACTTTTCGGGTCCGGTGACCCTTCCTCAGAATTAATCTAGTCTGGTGTTCTCAGTGCAGTATTGCGGTAGTGCCGCACTGTTGGAAGCACTGACTTCTGGTTGAAATTTTAAACTGTAGTCCTGCCTGCCCTCTCAGGTGGGCATAAACATACCACGGTGCTACTTTGAAAAAGAGGAGGGGAGCTCTGACCAATATTTATACCTCAACTTCTGCCACACTTTGAGAATTCCCATCTCCATCCCTGCGCCAGATTTTCATGCTATTTCTTGGCACATTTTGCCACAATGACTGAAAAAGCTACAAACGACATTGAGATAACCGCTGGTGATCCGAAGTCATGGCTCTGAATATGAGCACAACCTGAATGTACAGTTAAAGCCTTGATGAAAATGTTGGGGTGGGGGTTGTGGAGTCGTGGGGGGGGGGGTGCATGGTTGGTGCCTAGCAGTGAGAGATTTCTCTATTGGTGATTGAATTGGGAATGGGAGCCTGGAGTGGGAGAAGGAAAGAGAGATGCAGCAGTCCGTGATGGTCTTCCTGGTTGAAAACCACAGAATAGATCAGGAGCGGGTTATAATGGGTAACTGGTATTGGTGAGAGGGCACACTAACAAGAGTCGCCACCTTCTGGAGAGGAGGCAAGAAAATTGAGACAAATGCAGATGGGATAAAATGGACCTTCATTTTTTATGGGATTAAAGACAATTTTTAGAATGGTCTTTAAGACAAATGGGGAGTTTACGGAGGATCAGGCTTTGGCAATTTTGCAGTCTCCGTCTTGGTTATTAGTTGCATGTTGAACTATTCAGGCTGCTTAACATTACAATCCGCATAGTGATTTCATAACGGCTTCCTACCACAAAATCTCATTTCCTCTCCATTTTGTAGATTAAATCCCAACTAATATAAGTCTGCGAGAGCAGCAATATGTAAAATGCCAGTCAGAACGAACAGGGATTTTCAGTTCAGTGATTAACCTGTTCAATTCTTTGTTGAACTGTATGGTTTTCCCCTCAGGCTGCTCTGTCTCATCTTCAATCCATTCTTCAAGCTAGAATCATGATTACTGTACTCTGAAACGTTAGTGCTGAACAACTTACATTTCTCTAGTACCGCACTGTGCTGAAGGTCAAAGCATTTAAATAGTTGCCATTTTGTACATAGTATGGGGGGCAATTGGCAGACTGTTACTGGCACTGGGCTAGTCATCCAGAGACTCCATAATGCTCTGGGGAACACGGGTTCAAATCCCATCTGGTGGAATTCAATTAATAAATCTGGAAATCATAGGTAGCCATCATTTTTTTGTTCTAAAAACCCATCTAGTTAATTATGGAAGGAAATCTGCCTGCCATCCTTACCTTGTCTGGCCTACATGTGAGTCCAGACCCACAGCAATGTGGTTGGCTCTTAACTGCCCTCTGGGCAATTAGGGATGGGCAATAAATGCTGCCTAGCCAGTGACATTCACATCCTCATGAGTGAATTTAAAAAAGTTGATTAAAAGTAGCGATCTTTTGATTGTCCTAAAAGCCCATCTGGTTCACTGCTGCCCTTCTGGGAGAGAAATCTGCCAACCTCACTTGATCTGGTCCACACGTAACTTCAGACTCACAGCAATGTGGCTGACTCTTACCTTCCTTCTGAAATGGGAGAGCGAGCCTCTCAGTTCAAAGGGCAATTGGAGATGGGGAACAAATACCAGCCTCTCCAGCAATACCCACATCCAGTAAGGAAAATATTCAATGAAACAGCTATCATAGATGTCATTGATCACTCTGCTCTTGGTTCTAAGAAGGACGGCTGACCCAAATGCTGGAAGAAGCCCTTTATCCTTTCATAGGAGCGGGCACTGGGGTGGGAACTCTGACTATTTTGCTTTTCTAGGTCATTTATACTTCCAGTAGAGGGTGGTGCGTGTATGGAACTAGCTGTCAGAGGAAGTGGTGGAGGCTGGTATAATTACAACATTTAAAAGGCATCTGGATGGGTACATGAGTTAAAAGGGTTTGGAGGGATATGGGCCAAATGCTGCCAAAGGGACTAAATGAATTTAAAATATCTGGTTGGCATGGACGTGTTGGACCGAAGGGTGTGTTTCCGTGCTGTACATCTCTATGCCTCTATATCCGCCACCAGGGCAGATAGGGAGCCTCAGTTTAAAGTATCACCCCAGAAGATGGGACATCTCCAGTTAATACTTGTTTAATACTTGTCCGTACATTGATCTTGTGTGAATTATCCTTCTTACACAAATCACTACAAGTTACAGCTCAGGTCAATAGGGCCTAACAAAAGCAAGCCAGGCGCAAGGAGTTGTTTTTCAAGGACTGAACTGCAACTGAGAGTTGGAGGTAAAGCAGGGACATTATGCTAAACCTTGATTAGATCACAAGTTAATTCTGGACACTTCTAATCCTCATATCACACAATAAGATGTAGAAACACCACAGAAGAGGACAGAAAAGATCCTGTAGCAGCCTACAACTGCTCAAGTAAAACAAAAGTCATTGAAAGAAAAGGAAAACCAGAAATACAAGCACAGCAACTGAAATGAACAGGGCATAGAAAGTAGCCAAAAAGGCAAGGCATGCTGGGAATGCCTTGGCCAAGACATACAGACACACAGAGACAAGTCTGCTTGGAGACAGGTCCTTGCACCATTCAAGCCCAGACAACTGAAAACTAGCAAGGCACCAGAACACATTAGCAAGCGTGAAAGGACAGTTCAATGTTTCCCTGACAAACAAACAAACAAACACCAGACACATGGGGCAGACGTGCCTCAGTAAGACAAAAGACCAGGTGTATATTCTGGCAAAAAAAATGCTTGCAGACCCCAAAGCAGCCACATCAAAAGGTTATACAGTCATAGACTTGCACAGCACAAAAAGAGACCCTTCAGTCCAACCCATCTATGCCAACCAGATATCCTAAATTAATCTAGTCCCATTTGCCAGCATTTGGCCCATATCCCTCTAAACCCTTCGTATTCACGTACCCATCCAGATGCCTTTTAAATGTTGTAATTGTACCAGCCTCCACTACTTCCTCTGGCAGCTCATTCCATACTTGTCTAATTTACCTTTATTAGCAAACCATCGAGAGCCATTAAGAGCATTTCAAGGTGATAAAATCAATTAACTCAATGCCCCTGATTGGTCAAGCCTTTGGAAAATTCTAGCAGGTAGGCAGGAAGGTATAAGAACCTGACTCAGTGACCACAGCAACTTATCCTCCAATAGACCACAAAGAATTCAACAAACTGGCAAAAATTACAAGTATCTGGCAAGTATTTAAGTTTCTGAAGAATCTGATAGTTAGAAACAGAGTTGTTAAAATTGTAAAGTTTAATTCTTACCTTTGTTGTCTTCAAATGAAGTCACTCACTGCTGGCTCGTGCTGTGTACACAGAAAGGTGCCTGGGTAAATCACTGCTGGACAAGTCCACAGGGTCCTATGCACATCCAGTCCTGACAGCAATTCACAAGAATGGTACTTGAAATGTGTATTGATACCTCTCAGGAAATAATGAACGGACTGCATCTCTTTCTTCTTGAAGAGAGAAGGCTTCAAAGAAAGATCTAATCAAGGCCTTTAACATGATGAAAGGTTTGATGGAGAAGATACAGAGGGAAAGCTCCCTGTTGTGAGGGAAGAGCATGCCTCGGTGCCATCAATATAAGATAGTCCCCAGGAAATCTAGTCAAGATTGCAGTATCTGTGCCCATAGGATGGGGAGCATTTAGAAATCGCTAGCACAGCAGAAGGCCAAGCATAAGAATTAGGAGAAGGAGTAGGCCATTTGGCCCCTCTAGCCTGCTCCACCAGACAATATGATTATGGCTGATTTAATGAAGGCCTCAACTTTACTTTCCAACATAGAGCCCATAACCATGGCCTCATTTATAAGTCAAGCAGCTAACTAGGTCTGCCTTATGGTCATGCAAAGACACTGTCCCTGATGCTCTCTGTTGAGGTGAATAACATAAAGGGTGAATAGGTGAGCCCAAAAGGGAGAGTGAATAAGCAAGTCATATTGATAGCTAAATGAGTAAAGAGGGGAAGAAGCTAAACACTGGCACGGACTCGCTCGACACCTGTTTCAGTGTTACAAACGTAAAGGCACCCAATACAAGGTGACTTATAGGTAAAATACACAGTTCTAGTCCAGTGGCAGTGAAAGGGCATCATGGCATTGGAAGTTTCTGTTGTACTGTATGTGCAAACCCACCGACACTCTGCCTTGATCAGTTTATCAAACGATTGATAACCGGTTAACCCTTAGTGCATGGGTGGCATTTTGTTATTTCTATTCATTTGTGAGATGTGGGTGTTACTGGCTACAGCAGCACTTATTGCCTGTCCCTAGTTGCCCTGGAGTAGGCGGTGGTGAGCTGCCTTTTTCAACCACTGCTATCTATTTGGTACACCAACAATGCTGTTTAAGTGAATTCCAGGATTTTGAGAAGCGACACTGAAGGAAAGACAATATATTTCCAATTTATAGAGTCATACAGCGCAGAAACGGACCCTTCGGTCCAATTAGTCCATGCCGACCATATTCCCTAATTAAACTAGACCCACCTGCCTGTGTTTGGCCCATATCCTTTTCTATTCATGTACTTATCCAAATGTCTTTTAAACTTTGTAACTGTATCTGCATCCACCACTTCCTCTGGCAGTTCATTCCACACACTAGCCCATCTCTGTGTTTAAACAAAAAAGTTGCCCCACATGTCTTTCTTAAATCTTTCTCCTCTTGCCTTAAAAATATGCTCCTTAGTTTTGAACTCCACTACCTTAGGGAAAAGATCTTTGGTTATTCACCTTATCAATGCCCCTTATTTTATAAACATCTATAACATCTATCCAGCCTCTACTTATAACTCAAACCCTCCATTCCCAGCAACAGTCTGTTAAATCTCTTCTGAACCCTCTCCAGATTAATAATATCCTTCCTGTAGTTGCACACAGTACTCCAGAAGAGGCCTTACTAATGTCCAGTACAACCTCAACATGATGTCCCAACTCCTATACTCAATGGTCTGAGCAAGTGTGCTAAATGCCTTCCTAACCACCCTGTGATGCAACTTTCAAAGAATTATGTACCTGAACCCCTAGGTCTTTCTGTTTGATAACACTACCCAGGGCCTACTGTTGTACAAGTCCTGCCCTTGTTCGTTTGTTTTACCAAAATGCTATACCTAACATTTATCTAAATTAAGTTGCATCTGTCACTCCTTAGCCCATTGACCCAATTGATCACAATCTGTTTGTAATTTTAGATACCCTTCTTCACTGTCCACTATACCATTAATTTTGGTGTCATCTGCAAACTTACTAACCATGCCTCCTGTATTCAAATCCAAATTGTTTATAGAAATGACAAGCAGAAGTGAACCCAGTGCCGATTCCTGTGAAACATCACTGGTCACAGGTCTCAAGTCTGAGAAACAATCCTCCACCACCGCACACTGTTTCCTACCATCAAGCCATTGTATCCTATTGGAATTGGCAAAGCTCACCCTGAATCCCATGTGATCTAACTTTACAAATTAGTTTATCATGCAGCGTCTTGTCAAAGGCTTCATTAAAGTCCAAATAAACAATGTCTACCATTCTATGCTGATCAGTCTTTTTGGTTACTTCCTCAAGAAACTCAATCCAGTTTGTGAGACACGATTTCCCTTGCACAAAACCATACTGACCGTCCCTGACCATTCCTTGCATCTCCAATAGCATGTAAATCCTATTTTTCAGAATCACCTTCAACAACTTACCCTCCACGATGTCCGTCTCACAGGTCAAAGTTCCCAAGCTTCTCCTTATAACCTTTCTTAAATAAAGGCACAACATTAGCCACCCACTAGTCATCTGGCACCTCCTCCGTGGTTATACATGTTACAAATATTTTTGCTAAGGGGCCTGCAATTTCTTCCCAGCTTCCCACAACATCCTGGGATACATTTGATCAGGAGCCAGAGTCTTATCCACCTTTGTTTTCTAAGACCTGCAGTACTTCCTCTTCTGTAATGTGAAATGTTTTCAAAACATCAATATTTATTTCCCTGAATTCCCTAGCTTTCATTTCTTTCTCCACACTAAAAACTGATGCGAAATATTCATTTAATATCTCTTCCACCTTCTGAGGTTCAACACAAAATCGACATCGTTAATCTTCAGGGGGCCCTACTCTCTAGTTGCTCTATTGCTCTAAATGTATTTGTAGAATTTCTTGGATTATCCTTAACCTTATCTGCCAAGGCTATCGCATCCCCTCTTTGACTTCCCTCATTTCCCTTTTTAAGAATGCCCCTATACTCACCATATTCTTCAGGAGATTCATTTGATCCCGGTTGTCTATACTAACAAGTGATTCTTTTTTATTCTTAACTAGAACCTCAATATCTTTATTCATCCATTGTTCCCTAATCTTACTAACCTTACCTTTCACTCTAACAGGAGCATAATGCCTCTGAACTCTCATTTTCACACTTTTGAAAGCCTCCCATTTGTCCCCTTTTCCTGCGAACAATCTATTCCAATCAACTTTTGAAAGTTCTTACCTCATACCATAAAAATTTGCCTTACTCCAAATAAGAACTTTAACTTTTTTGGAAGGATTATCCTTTTCCATAACTATTTTAAAACTAATAGAAATATGGTCACTAGTCCCAAAGTGTTTCCCTACTAACATTTCAGTCACTTGCCCTGCCTTATTTCCAAAGAGAAGGTCAAGTTTTGCTCCTCTCTAGTAGGAACATTTAGATATTGATAAAGAATATTTTCTTAAACACATTTAACAAATTTCTCACCAGCCAAACCTTTAACACTATGGCAGTCCCAGTCAAGTGTTTGGAAAATTAAAATCCCATACTATTACAACCCTCTTATTCTTACATATACCCGAGATCTCTCTGCATATTTGCTCCTCAATTTCCCTCTGACTACTGGGGGGGCCCTATAGTACAATCCTATCAAGGTGATCATCCCTTTTCTTATTTGTAATTTCAACCCATATATCTTCATTGGACAATTCCTCAGAAATATCCTGTAATTACAATAGTAATGTTTTCCCTAATCAAAAATGCCACTCCTCCCTACTCTCTTGTCTCCCTTTCTATCCTGCCTATAGCATCTAAAATCCAAAGCATTGAACTGCCAGGCCTGTCCTTCCCTTTGCAAAGTTTCTGTAATAGCTATGACATCCCAGTCCCATGTCCCCATATATGCCCTGAGTTTATCAGCCTTAGCTGTAAGACCCCTCACATTGAAATGAATGCAGTTTAATTCTTCAGAGTTACCTTGTTCTCTGACTTGCTGTTGTCTGTCTTTTCTAATTAGCTTGCTCTTTCTGATTCAGATCCATCCTCATTGGTCTTTCTATTTTCACTGCTATTTAGGAATCCCGCCACTCTCCCTCTCTAATAGTTTACAGGCTCCCAAAATAGAACTAGCAAATCTCCCCACCAGGATATTGGTCCCTTTCCAGTTCAGGTGAAACCCATCCCTTTTGACAGGTCTGTTCTACCCCAGAAGAGATTCCAATGATCTAAGAATCTGAATCACTGCACATTGCACCACATCTTGATTTATCTGTGTGGCTTGGTGGGGAACTTGCAGATGATTACATTTTCATGTATCTGTTCCCCTTGTCCTTCTAAATGGTAGAGATTGTGGCTTTGGAAGGTTGCTGTTGAAGGAGTATCTGTAATGCATCTTACAGATGGTAGACTTTGCGCTACTGAGTGTCAGTGGTGGATGGAGTGAATGTTTGTGGATGTGGTGCAAATCGAATGGGGTTGCTTTGTCCTGGATGGTGTTGAGCTTCTTGAGTGTTGTTGGAGCTGCACCCATCCAGGCAAGAGAGGAGTATTCCAGCACACACCTGGCTTGTTCCTTTGTCACAGGAAGCACAATATTATTGCAAAAGGGTTTCATTATCCATCTGTGTCAAGTTTTTACTGCTACTTGGGCAAGGCATCAAGTTCCAGAAATAGACAATATTTGGTTAAGAATAATGAAAATTACAAAGGGCAATATTTTTCTTTAAAGTAATGTTCTGACAAGTAACAGATCCCTGTTGAAAAAGAAATCACTTGCTCAGTTGCAAATCAATGTGATAAAAATCTTAACTTTGCCCATGGTGAGCATGGGAAGAGTCAATAATAATCTCAATAGGGAGTGTTGTTACAGCAAGAGATTAAGTCTAAGGTATGACAGAGAATAGGGAGATCGATTCTTAGCATTAAATTTAACAGTACAGAAACAGGACCATTCAGACCTAATACGTCCACACTCACCTGTATATACAGTGCATAGAGATGTTCACCAAGTGAAACGTACCAGAGATTTCATTGGGTTATCAAATAAAATTTGGCATTTTTGCCACAGAAGGATCGACAGGTGTATGACCCAAAGGATGAGAGAGAGGCTACTAGTTTTTTTAATAGTCTGTTTGGGAATTCAGAACAGTGGGAATGGATGTTAGGGCAGTTGTATGCTCCTCCTGTAGAATGTGGGAGGTAAGGGTCACCACTAGTGTCCCCACTGACTTCATCTGCGGGAAGCGCACCCAACTCTAGCTCCTCGGAAACCGCGTTAGGGAACTGGAGCTGGAGCTGGATGAACTTCGGATCATTCAGGAGGCTGAGGGGGTAATTGAGAGGAGTTACAGGGAGGTAGTCACACCTCAGGTACAGGAAAAAAGTAGATGGGTTACAGTCAGGGGACGGAAAGGGAACAGGCAGACAGTGCAGGGATTCCCTGTGGCTGTTCCCCTCAAAACCAAGTATACTGTTGCGGGGGGGGACGACTTACCAGGGGTCTGTTCCCTGTTGCTCAGAAGGGAAAGGGGGAGAGGAGGAGAGCATTAGTCATTGGGGACTCCATAGTTAGGGGGACAGATAGGAGATTCTGTGGGAACGAGAGAGACTCGCGGTTGGTGTGTTGCCTCCCAGGTTCCAGGGTCCGTGATGTCTCGGATCGTGTTTTTGGGATCCTTAAGGGGGAGGGGGAGCAGCCCCAAGTTGTGGTCCACATAGGCACCAACGACATAGTAGGAAAAGGGATGGGGATGTAAGGCAGAAATTCAAGGAGCTAGGGTGGAAGCTTAGAGCTAGAACAAACAGAGTTATCTCTGGTTTGTTACCCCTGCCACTTGCTAGCGAGATGAGGAATAATGAGTGAGAGCAGTTGAACACGTGGCTACAGGGATGGTGCAGGAGGGACGGATTCAGATACCTGGATAATTGGGGCTCATTCTGGGCTAGATGGGACCTCTACAAACGGGATGGTCTACACCTGAACCAGTGGGGTACCAATATCCTGGGGGGGAAATTTGCTAATGCTCTTCGGGAGGGTTTAAACTAATTCAGCAGGGGGATGGGAACCTGAATTGTAGCTCCAGTGTACAGAAGGTTGAGAGTAGTGAAGTCATAAATAAGGTTTCAAGGTCGCAGGAGTATACCGGCAGGCAGGAAGGTGGTTTGAAGTATGCCAGGAGCATCCGGAATAAGATGGGTGAACTTGCAGCATGGGTTGGTACCTGGGACTTCGATGTTGTGGCCGTTTCGGAGACATGGATAGAGCAGGGACAGGAATGGTTATTGCAGGTTCTGGGGTTTAGATGTTTCAGTAAGATCAGGGAAGGTGGTAAAAGAGGGGGAGGTGTGGCATTGTTAGTCAAGGACAGTATTACGGTGGCAGAAAGGACGTTTGATGAGGACTCGTCTACTGAGGTAGTATGGGCTGAGGTTAGAACCAGGAAAGGAGAGGTCACCCTGTTGGGAGTTTTCTATAGGCCTCTGAAAAGTTCCAGAGATGTAGAGGAAAAGATTGCAAAGATGATTCTGGATAGGAGCAAAAGTAACAGGGTAGTTGTTATGGGGGACTTTAACTTTCCAAATATTGACTGGAAAATGCTCTAGTTCGAGTACTTTAGATGGGTCAGTTTTTGGCCAATGTGTGCAGGAGGGTTTCCTGACACAGTATATAGATAGGCCAACAAGAGGCGAGGCCACATTGGATTTGGTACTGGGTAATGAACCAGGCCAGGTGTTAGATTTGGAGGTAGGTGAGCACTTTGGTGATAGTGACCACAATTCGGTTACATTTACTTTAGCGATGGAAAGGGATAGGTATATACCGCAGGGCAAGAGTTATAGCTGGGGGAAAGGCAATTATGAGGCGATGAGGCAAGATTTAGGATGCATAGGATGGAGAAGGAAACTGCAGGGGCTGGGCACAATTGAAATGTGGAGCTTGTTCAAGGAACAGCAACTGCATGTCCTTGAGAAGTATGTACCTGTCAGGCAGGGAGGAAGTGGTCGAGCGAGGGAACCGTGGTTTACTAAAGAAGTTGAATCTCTTGTCAAGAGGAAGAAGGAGGCTTATGTAGAGATGAGGCATGAAGGCTCAGTTAGGGCACTTGAGAGCTACAAGTTAGCCAGGAAGGACCTAAAGAGAGAGCTAAGAAGAGCCAGGAGGGGACATGAGAAGTCTTTAGCAGGTAGGATCAAGGAAAACCCTAAAGCCTTCTATAGGTATGTAAGGAATAAAAGAATGACTAGAGTAAGATTAGGGCCAGTCAAGGACAGTAGTGGGAAGTTGTGCGTGGAGTCCGAAGAGATAGGAGAGGCGCTAAATGAATATTTTTCATCAGTATTCACACAGGAAAAAGACAGTTGTTGCGGAGAATACTGAGATACAGGCTATTAGACTAGACGGGATTGAGGCTCATAAGGAGGAGGTGTTAGCAATTCTGGAAAGTGTGAAAATAGATAAGTCCCCTGGACCGGATGGGATTTATCCTAGGATTCTCTGGGAAGCTAGAGAGGAGATTGTAGAGCCTTTGGCTTTGATCTTTATGTCGTCATTGTCTTCAGGAATAGTGCCAGAAGACTGGAGACTAGCAAATGTTGTCCCCTTGTTCAAGAAGGGGAGTAGAGACAACCCTGGTAATTATAGACCAGTGAGTCTTACTTCAGTTATGGGTAAAGTGTTGGAAAGTATTATAAGAGATAGGATTTATAATCATCTAGAAAGGAATAATTTGATTAGGGAAAGTCAACACGGTTTTGTGAAGGGTAGGTCGTACCTCACAAACCTTATTGAATTCTTTGAGAAGGTGACCAAACAGGTGGATGAGGGTAAAGCGGTTGATGTGGTGTATATGAGTTTCAGTAAAGCATTTGATAAGGTTCCCCATGGTAGGCTATTGCAGAAAATACGGAGGCATGGGATTGAGGGTGATTTAGCAGTTTGGATCAGAAATTGGCTAGCTGAAAGAAGACAGAGGGTGGTGGTTGATGGGAAATGTTCATCCTGGAGTTCAGTTACCAGTGGTGTACCTCAAGGATCTGTTTTGGGGCCACTGCTGTTTGTCATTTTTATAAATGACCTGGATGAGGGCGTAGAAGGATGGGTTAGTAAATTTGCGGATGACACCAAAATCGGTGGAGTTGTGGATAGTGCGGAAGGATGTTGCAGGTTACAGAGGGACATAGATAAGCTGCAGAGCTGGGCTGAGAGGTGGCAAACGGAGTTTAATGCGGAAAAGTGTGAGGTGATTCACTTTGGAAGGAGTAACAGGAATACAGAGTACTGGGCTAATGGTAAGATTCTTGGTTGTGTGGATGAGCAGAGAGATCTCGGTGTCCATTTGCATAGATCACTGAAAGTTGCCACCCAGGTTGATAGCGTTGTTAAGAAGGCGTACGGTGTGTTAGGTTTTATTGGTAAAGGGATTGAGTTTCGGAGCCATGAGGTCATGTTGCAGCTGTACAAAACTCTGGTGCGGCCGCACTTGGAGTATTGCGTACAGTTCTGGTCACCGCATTACAGGAAGGATGTGGAAGCATTGGAAAGGGTGCAGAGGAGACTTACCAGGATGTTGCCTGGTATGGAGGGAAGGTCTTGAGGAAAGGCTGAGGGACTTGAGGCTGTTTTCGTTAGAGAGAAGAAGGTTAAGAGGTGACTTAATAGAGACATACAAGATAATCGGAGGATTAGATAGGGTGGACAGTGGGAGCCTTTTTCCTCGGATGGTGATGGCTAGCACGAGGGGACATAGCTTTAAATTGAGGGGTGATAGATATAGGACAGATGTCAGAGGTAGGTTCTTTACTCAGAGTAGAAAGGGTGTGGAATGCCCTGCCTGCAAAAGTAGTAGACTCGCCAACTTTAAGGGCATTTAAATAGTCATTGGATAAACATATGGATGATAATGGAATAGTTTAGGTTAGACGGGCTTCAGATTGGTTTCACAGGTCGGCACAACATCGAGGGCCGAAGGGCCTGTACTGCGCTGTAATGTTCTATGTTCTATGTTCTAGAGAGAGGGATGTTTAGCAGAGAAATTCCAAAATGTATGGCACAAGCAGCTGAAGGCATGGACATGGTCAGCAATGATGGAAAGGTTACAACAGTGGGTTCAGGAGGAGCCAGAACAGGAGGGATGTGTTGAAAGGTTGTATACGGATGTGGTTTAAGCTCTAAATGCTCCTACATGAATTGGCAATCATTGATGCTGGCATTGAGGGCTTTTAATGGAAAATACTGAATGACACCATGAGGTCCTAGCCAAACATGTGCACCATGAGACAGTTCTCTGCCATAGATGCATTCGCTTATCATCAAATTTATGTTGGGACTCGAATTCTCAATGGTCTGGTCCCTCCAATGATTCAAGATGTTGGTTCAAAATGACCAGACAACACTTGAGACAATCTGATGCATCTCAGGAGAGGGGTAGGGGGAAGCTGGTCATTGTCAAGTTGACATTAGAATTCTAAGTTCAAGATTTTGGAATTTTCACTCTAGATTTCATTCAGAACCCCACAATGGACCATGGATCATTGGAGATGTGTTTCAGTTAGTGCTATGACTGATAAGGTATGCCGTTGTGAAGGTCTATAGTTGGATAATAACTGCTTGGGTAAGGTGTTGCAGGGCAGCATTGGGATCTGTCATATAAGCCTCCTCTAAGAGGTGAGTGGAGGATAGAAAGTGGGTAGGGACTATAGGTCAAGAGGAAGGCAAACTGATTTGGCTCACCTCAATGACAATCAGCTTCAGTGTCACTGGATTAAAAATTGGTGAGTATGGGGTACTGCAGTGCTTATTTCCACCTCTGCAACATCACTCAATTCCCATCTTCCTTCAGTTCCTGAAATCCTCATTCACATTTGTGTCACTTGTACACTTTGCCATTTCAATGCTCCATTGTCCAGAGCCCTGATCTTCTCCACTCCCCAGTGCCCACCATCAACTAGTGTTCATATCGTAACCCACTCCAAATCCTACTCACTCATCATTTGGTGACCTCCATTGGTATGACAAGGGCTAAACGTTTAACTCATCATTGTTGCTTCCAGATCCCTCTATAGCACAGACCCTCTCTAATCCTCCAGCCTTGCAAAACTTTGAGATTTCTGCAATCCTCCAATTCTGGCCAATCCCACACTCCTAATTTTAATCATCTCGCTGTTGATGGCTGTACCTTCCGTAGCCTGAGCCCCACGCTTGGCACTTCTCTCCCTCAAGCTTTCTGTATCCCTCGCAACATCTGCCAAAAAAACACCTGCTGGATCAAGATTTTGGTCAGCTGACCCATTTTTCTGTTGTTATAGCACCCAAATAAAGGATATTCTATTCTATGACTCTATGACTTTTGTCAGAGTCACACAGCACAGAAACAGACCCTTTGGTTGAACCAGTCCACGCCAAACATAATCGCAAACTAAACTAGTCCCACCAGCCTGCTCCTGGCCCATATCTCTCCAAATCTTTCCTATTTTTGTACTTATCTAAGTGTCTTTTAAACATTTTAACTGTGCCCACGTCTACCACTTCCTCTGGAAGTTCATTCCACACATGAACCACTTTCTGTGTAAAAATGATTGCCCCTCATGTCTTTTTTAAAACCTCTTTCCTCCCTCCATAAAAATATGCCCCCTAGTCTTGAAATCCCCCACCCTAGGGAAAAGACACCTACCATTAACCCTATCTAGAACGCCTCATGATTTTATAAAACTCCATAAGGTCACGTCTCAACCTCCTACGCTCCAGGGGAAAAAGTCCCAGTCTACCCAGCCTTTCCTTATTACTCAAACCCTCCATAGCCGGCAAAACTTTTTTTTTGGATCACACTCTTCTTTTGCTGCGTTGTAATGTGCCACAGAAATGTAAGTTATTGTTATAGTGCTGGTAGTGTTTCTTTGTCAGGAAACTGGGTCTAAACATCTTTGCCTAGTGAACCACCTGTACCAATGCTGTCCACTGTGATGCATGAGGTGGAGAGTGTGCACTAGATGTCAGCATTGGAAAATTGCATTGTCCAACTGGATAATGGACACTGAGGCAAGGTACAAAGATCTACCATCCCTGCTCTGCCACTCACACTGGCCCTCTAGCCCGCACCAAACCTTTTGTATCTTGCCCCTAGTAAGGGATTTGGTGCTTCTAAAAGGAAATAGCAGCAGCACCTGGGGAGATAGGTGATTCTCAATTAAAATTGGGCCAAGTCGTATCATGGAATGGCTCCTGTGCTCACCACTGTCCTCCAGTGTTCTCCTGTCATGGGTACACTTGCACCCTCACCCTCCACGGTGCTATGTATTCTGAGGGCAGTACTCTGCTGTACACCCGACAATAGGAAGGAGGAAGGAAGATTGGACAGAGAACAATACAAACATAAGATGTAAGGGCAGAAGTAGGCCATTCAGCCCATTAAGTCTGCTCTGCCGTTCAATGGAGATCGTGGTTTATCTAGTAATTCTCAACTCCACTTTACTGCCTTTTCCCTTGATTCCCTTGATATAAATCTTGTATGTTTTAAAAAGGTCACCTCATTCTTCTAAACTCCAATGAGTACAGGCCCAATCTACTCAACCTCTCGTCATAAGACAGTCCCTCTGTACCTGGAATCAGCCTAATCAACCATCTCTGGATGGCCTTCAATACCAGCATAGAGTCATAGAGCCATACAGCACAGAAACAGACCCTTCAGTCCAATCCGTCCATGCCGACCATATTCCCAAACTAAACTAGTCCCGTTTGCCCCATATCTCTCTAAACCTTTTCTCTCCATGCACCTGTCCAAATGTCTTTTAAATGTTATAACTGTACCTATATCTTCCTCTGGCAGTTCATTCCACATACAAACCACCCTGTGTGAAAAAGTTGCCCCTCAGGTCCCTTTAAAATCTTTATTCTCTCTCCTTAAAAATATGCCCCTGAGTTTTGAACTCCCCAACCCTAAGGTAAAGACCTTTGCCATTCACCTTATCTATGCCCCTCACGATTTTCTAAACTTCCATAAAGCCACCCCTCCACTATCTTTCCTTAGAAAAGGGGCCCAAATTTGTTGATGGTATCCCAGCTATGGACTGACTAGTGCCTTGTTTTGTAAAAAACTTCCCCATTTTTATACTTTATTCTCTTTGAAATAAAGGCCAACATTCCATTTGCCTTCCCTATTAGCCACTGAACTTGGATACTCGCTCCCAAATCCCTCTGTGCTGCAGCCTTCTTTATTTAAATAATATTTAGCTTCTCTATTCTTCCTGCCATAGTGTATAACCTCACATCTACCTGCGTTATATTTCATCTGCCAAGTTTTTGCCCACTTACTTAACCTGTCTATATCCTTCTGCAGCCTCTTTGAGTTATCCTCACCACTTGCTGTCTGATCTATTCTTACCCAATTTAGCATTGCCAATCCTGCAGTGTTATCCTGACGTGAAAATAATAGTAAAAAACAGCAATACTTGGAAATGAACACATCCATGGAACTGAAGATTCATTTTTGAAGTACACACAAGAGTCAGACCACTTGCCAGTCTTACTGGCTTTTTCTTGTGGGTTAATATTATACATATTGTGTCCAGTTTTAGAAGGATGTGGTGGCACCGAAGGCAGTTCAGAGGAGGTTCACCAGGTTGATTCCAGGGATGAAAGGGCTGTTGTACAAGGAGCGGTTGAATAGCTTGGGCTTGTACTCACTGGAATTCAGGAGAATGATGGGGGGGGGATCTGATTGAGGTACACAAAATGCTAACGGGGTTTGATAAGGTGGATGTTGATCAGATGTTCCCCGTTGTGGGACAAACCAGAACAAAAGGGCATACATATAGAGCAAGAGGAGGTAGGTTCAAAACTGAGATGAGGAGAAATTATTTCTCTCAGAGGGTTGTGAATCTGTGGACCTCATTGCCCCAGAGTGCAGCGGAGGCAGAATCAATCAATAAAATCAAGTAAGAAATAGATATGTTTCTGATGAAAAGCAGGATAGAGATATAGGGAACAGGCAGGAGGGTGGAGCTGAGACCAAGATAAGATCAGCCACGATCATGTTAAATGCCAGAGCAGGCTCAAAGGGCTGAATGGTCTACTCCTGCTCCTAATTCCTTTGTTCCTGTGTTGAGACAGATTTACTGTAGGCAAACCCGGAAGGAGAATTATAGTGGGCACTAAAGAAATTGTTTTGCAGAAAGAAACGTTGATCAATTTGGAAATAACAGTTGGCCAAAGGAAGTCATGACGCTTCCAGGAATATGTCCAACCAGAGTCAGTAACTTAAATTTAGGAGGGTACTCCAGTTGCCCTCGCCTTCAATGCCCTTTTGCACCTCTCCTCTCCCAAACACTGGGATTCTCCCTGTGATATCAATCACCTTGACCTTTGCCAAGGGGAAATGAAACAACTGTGTTCATAGGATATGAGCATTGTTGGAAAAGACAGCATTTCTTACACATCCTTAATTGCCCTTAAGCTGGTGAATCACTCACAACTGAGTGGCTCACTAGGGCATTAAATGTTGTCCTTGACAGCGATCCCACATCCTGTGAACAAATTAAATTGAAAGCACCTGGAATGAGGTATCACAATCTTAAATAAGGGGTTGGCCATTTTGGACTGTGATGAGGGGAAATTTCTTTACTGAAAGAATTGTACATTTTTAGAATACACTACCCAGAGGGCTGTGACTGCGCAGTCATCAAGTATATTCAAGACCAAGGTCAGTATATCTTTGGATCTCCAGGAATTAAGGGATATTTGGATAATGTGGGAACATGTATCTAAAGTTGAAGACCAGCCATGACCCTATTGAGTGGTGGTGTGAATCTAAGGGGCTGAAAGGCCTATTTCTCATGTTCTTTTTCAAAAGTAAGTTTAGTTGTTCAACACCACTGTTGTGGGTCTGGAGTCACAGGTAGGCCAGATCAGATAGGTGCAACAGGTTTTCTTCCCCTGAAGGGCATTAGTGAACCAGATGGGCTTCTACAATTGACAGTATTATATGGTTGCCATTAGTCTATCCACATTTCTCCTTTATAATGAATTTTAACCTGCATTCTCAGAATCGGATGTCGTTATGACAATGAATGAAATTGTCAGGTCACCATTACAGAGATGAGTTTTCAATTCCCCAGATATTTTAAAATTGAACTTGAACTATGCAAGCCATTCTACTTGGGCTTTGAACCCACATTCTCAGTAGTAGCCAATGCCTCCAGATTACTAATCCAGCAATAATACCACCGTAACATTGTGTGATTGTAAGAAATAGGAACAGGAGTAGGCTGTTCATCCCCTTGACCTTGCTACGCCATTCAATAAGACCATGGCTGATCCCACATTCCTCAGGTCCATTTTTCTGCCCTTTCCCGTCACCCTTGATACCCCAACTGATTGAGAATCTCTCTATCTCAGCCTTAAGTATTGTAAAGGACTCTGTCCCCACAGCTCCCTGTGGCAAGGTGTTCCAAAGACTCTTGACCCTCTGAGAGAAGAAATTCCTCCTCATCTCAATCTTGTCATCTCCCCACATTGGTACGGGCCTGGAGTCACATGTAGGCCAGACCAGGTAAGGATGGGAGATTTCCTTCCCTAAAGGACATTAGTGAACCAGATGGGTTTTTTTCTTAATGGCAGTTTCACCACTATTAAGGAGTGCAATCTCAGGATGTACTCCAGACCATTGTCAGCACTTTTATGGAGGCATAAGAGAGCATGGGTCTCACCCTGAACATCTGCAAGACAAAGGCCCTCCACCAACCTGGCCTGGCATTGTGGGGCAAACCCCAGATCATCAGGGTCCATAGGATGGGGGCCTTAAAGAACATTGACCACTTCCAATACGGGAGCAGCTGCCTCCAGTGTGCTAGCGCCACCTTTGGCTGCCTGAGGAATAGGGTGTTCGAGGACAACAACATCAGATCCGACACCAACATCACTGTTTACAGGTGCTTTTATGTTTCCACTTCCTATATAGCTCAGACGTGGAATGTCTACAGCAGGCACCTCAAAACACCAACGCTGCCTGTGCAAGATCCTGCAAATTCACTGGGAAGAAAGACCCACCAACTCCAATGTCCACAAGCAGGCCAATGTCCCCAGCAACGAGGCACTGAGCCCACCTCCCCCTCACACCTTGATCAGCTGTGACGGGCTGTGCATGTCATCCTCAAGGCCTAACTGGGGAAGTGCGACATTCCCACAGACACCTGGGAATCACTGGCCCCAAGCCGGTCCTAAGTGGAAGAGGAGCATCCGGGAAGGCGTCGAGCTCCTCGAGACTCACCATTGGGGAAAAAGCGGAAGCCGGAGGAAAACAGTGAAAGGAGCGCGCTGCCACACCAACGCCCCACCCACCCTCTTCCCGTACCCACCTTCTGCCTCAAGTGTAACAGAGCCTGTGGTAGCCCCATTGGTCTGTACAGCCACCTGCAGACTCACCCTGAGAGGGGAAGGGAGTCCTCCTCATCTGCGAGGGACCATCAGTAATGATGATCATGATTGAGGGGACTTTCAATCCAGGTTTATGAATAAATATTTAAACCCTCCTCAGTGCCATGGAGTCATTAGGAGTCATGACCTCCGAAGGGTTGGTCTGGGTGGCCAAATCACTAATGAAGTGATATATCTGGCACGGTGGTGTCCCTTTTGTCTGTAGGGGTTACTGACAGAACTGGTCTTTATCTATGAGCTAAGCCAAGGGAGGGAACAGCCTGCTTAGTTCATGTGGTTTAGTTCATTCTGTTATGTTGACAGGCCACAAAAAAAGAGAAATGTCATAAAATTCATAGTGGAAAAGATCTCAAAGGAGCAGAAACAGTAGCAATAATCCTTTTCCCTCAGTTGGAAGAGACCATCAATTCTTGCTGTCATGGTGCATATGAAGTATTTATGATATTTTATAAAGTCTTCATGGCATGCCATGAAATATTGATTACGACAAACTAGTGCTACACAAAAAATGCCTGCCGTTAATTCATTTTAATCCCATGCTTACATTTTAATTTGTTTCCTGCCGGCATTGTTCCTGACACTGGTCGTTACAATTAGATCTGGATTCTGTGTGAGTTCGGGAAATTAGGTGGGCTCCTTGTAAAACAACTTCAAGTGGTGCCCATAACCTAATCTCCATCAATTTGTTCAGATTCTGAGCGTGTTTTAATATCGTACAACCACTGTGACTCCAACAGTTTAACAATGAAAGGAGTCCCGTTGGCTTGAATCCTAATTTTTTTTTTTACTTAAATTGCTCCCAATTTATTTTCTGATCAAAGTAATGAGTGCTGCTCCTCTCAATTTTGCTTTTGGCAGGGAGAAAAAGGGACATAAGGAACAGGCCATTCAGCCCCTCAGGTCTACACCACCATTCAATAGGGTCATAGCTATTCTTCTACCTCAGGTACATGCTCCTAGATTATCCCTTTATTCCTAAACTTCCTGAGATTCGAAGATACGTCGGCCTCGGTCCTGAATATACTCAATGACTGAGCAGTAATAGCCTCCGGTGTAATAAATTCTAAAAATGTACAATTCTTCGAGTGAAGATATTTCCCCCCATTACAGTCCAAAATAGCCGAACCCTTATTTAAGGTGTGATCTGTAGTACTGGACCCTTTCATTTTAATTTGTTCAAGGGATGTGGGCATTACTGCCAAAGACAACATTTAATGCCCATCCCTAATTGCCTCTGAGAAGATGGTGATGAGCTGCATTCTTGATCCACTGCAGTCCTTAGTGTATCAGTACACCCATCATGCTGTTCGGAGAAAATACCAGGATTTTGTCCTGGCGCCCCTAAAGAAACGGTGATATATTACCAAGTGAGGATGGTGAGTGGCTCGGAGGGGAACTTGCAGGGGCTGGTGTTCCCATGTATCTGCTGCCCTTGTCCTTCCAGATGGTAGTGGGTTTGGAAGGTGCTGTCAAAGGAGTCCTGGTGAGTTGCTGCAGTGCACCTTGCAGATGGAACCACTGGATCAATGATGGAGGAGGTGAATGTTGAAGGTAGTAATGGGTGCTGATCAAGTGGCTTCCTTTCCTCCTGGATGGTGTTGAGCTCTTTAACTGTTGTTGGAGCTGCATTCATCCAGGCAAGTGGGTAGTATTCCATCACACACCTGACTTGTGCCTTGTAGATGGTGGACAGACTTTGGGGAGTCAGGAGGTGAGTTACTTGCTGCAGAATTCCTTATTCCCATGGAAACATCCTTCCAGTATCTAATCTGCCAAATCTCTTAAGAATTTCACATGTTTCCATGAGTTCACCTCTCAGTCTTCTAAATTTCAAGCAATAAAGGTCAAGTCTAGTCAATCTCTCCAATAGGGACAACCGCCTCAGGTCAGGAGTCAACCTGCTGTACTTTTGTCAATCTCCCTCTTAGGCAAATGTGCCCTTTCTTCAGTATGGAAATCACAACTCTCCACAGTACTCTAAGGTTGTCTTACCAAGGCGCTACACAATTGCAGCAAGACTTCTTAATAGTTCCATTCCAATCCCATTGTAATAAAGACTAACATGCCATTTGATTTCTTAATTGTGTCTTATATTTGCATGGTAACTTTCTGTGACTCACCGACTAATCGGATCAGCTCCACATTTGAAAAGAGTAGGTAAAGGGCAATAGCCTTAGCAGACCATAGGGATGCTCTCTCATTACAGAGAGACGACTGGTGGTGTATTAATCTGAGGGTCACCACTCCTCAGGTAGGGGGGGAGCTTGAGAAGGAAAATGATAACTTAGCAGGGTGTGGGAATTGAACGCACGCTATTAGTATTATTTTATCATGTGAATGTAGATAAAGATTTTTTTTATGAATAAAGTATATTTTTGCAATAAAAAATGTGTTACAAGCTAGCCATCTAGCCAACTGAGCTAACTAGCCTCCTCAAAATGAGTATAACTTACACTTGTGTAGAAAAGATGGGCCCAATGGCCACCTTCTACAGTAACCACTCTGATTTCATGAGCTCAGGATGCTCCTCGAGTACAATACAGCTCTAAACTGAATTGTAGTCACTTTTGCGGTGTAGGGAATGTGGTTGTTGTTTGGAGCACACCAGGATCCCACAGACACTCATGATGCTAATGAGTCGGTTTGGTATGGCTCAGACACAGGGACAAGTTACCTCTCCTGTCGGGCCATGAATACAGCTTGTTCCAGACTCAGGTTGCAAGTCTGCTATTTTGGGTGGCATGGTGGCTCAGAGCTTGGCACTGTTGCCTCACAGTGCCAAAGACCCAGTTTTGATTCCAGCCTTGGGTGACGGTCTGTGTGGAGTTTGCATGTTCTTCCTATGTATGTGTAGGTTTCCCCGGGTGCTCCAGTTTTCTTCCATAGTCCAAAGATGTGCACACTGGATTAACTGGCCATGCTAAACTGCCCGTAATATCCAGGAATATGTAGGTTACCCCCTGGAAATGCAGGGTTACAGGGATAGGGTAGAGGGTCTCTGGGTCTGAGTGGGATACTGTTTGGAGGGTTGGTGCAGTCTCAATGGGCTGAATGGCCTGCTTCTGCACTGTAGGGATTCAATGATTGTATGGAGATTGGTCACTTGAAGATATCCGCTATATACCATACCCTATTTCACTCATCCTATATACCCCAATCAAACAGCCGCTTCCAACCTTTCTGCCATTTCTACAACCAATAAAGAAATGTAGTAAAGGAAAATGCGGGGAAAAATCCTTTCTGAAGGTGGGACACCCAACACATTCTTAACTCACAAGGGAGTCAAATGTTCTCAAGGAATTTGGAGTTGAGGCCAGGATCAGATGCGGCTGCAATCATGCTGAATGATGAAGCAAGCTGGAGGGACTGAATGGCCTAATTTGTCTGTTCTTTAATGCCTTCAATGGCTTGGTTCCTGAATTTGACTGGAGAAAGGTCCAGAAGATACGACCTCCATTCCCAGAGGCTCCAGAACAGTCCTAAGAGGGGTTGGCAACTCATCCTGTGCAACCCCCCCTCCCTACACCGAAAGTAATTTCATCGAATTTGTAGAAGTACATGACAGAGCAGTTCAAACTTGACATTATATGAAATGCAGTACAGTTCCTTTCAATATAGTACATGACATGCTTCACTACACTTGCCATAACAGGTTATATTTACAATATACAATTACATTTCATGTCAAACACTGTCTGATGTCTACAGCCCGAGTGGTTTTACATTGTTTTCAGCCCCTGGTGTACTGTTGTGGGAAAGGCCTGAGACAGTGGCCTTTTCCCCATTGAGTGTTTGCTACAGCTGCCCTAAACTTTACAGCATTACTCAGCACAGAATCCCGGAGATTGATATGTACCAGTCTGCAACACTCAAGTTATCAATGGCTGCTTGCACTGGAAGAGCAGCAAGTTCTGGCTGGAACCCTGCGTATGTCTTTCACCGAATTGGTGGTCCTGCAGCAGCAGTGAATGTCTGTGTCCTTGTGCGTTCCTGGAAACAATCAGTGTTACAGAGCGAAGGCAACTCTATGCCAATCTCATAAGCTTGTCTCTTAAGAGACATTGAGTAATGGAACTCTGTCATTCACCTACCCAACAATTCTCTTCTCTGGCCCTCCCTGGTGAGGCTGCCAGTTTTGTACAGTGGCCTCTTATTGTCACTCATTATCTAAAGCACATTCTCCCCAGTAGCATTCAGCAGAATAATAGAATAATTACAGCACAGAAGGAGTCCATTCAACCCCTTCAGTCTGTGCTGGCTGTTGGCAAGAGCAATTTAGCTGCGTCCCTCTATCCCACGGCTTGCAATCCTTTTCCTTTCAGGAGCTTATCCAACTTGTTTTTGAAAGTGACGGCAGCACATTCTAGATCTTATCCAGATCATGGAAGGCACAGTGGCTCAGTGGTTGGCACTGCTGCCTCACAGTGCCAGGGACCTGGGTTCGATTCCAGCCTCAGATCACTATCTGTGTGGAGTTTGCACATTCTCCCTGTGTCTGCGGGGGCTTCCTCCGGGTGCTCAGGTTTCCTCTCGCAGTCGAAAGATGTGCAGGTTAGGGTGGATTGGCTGTGCTAAATTGTCCATAGTGTCCAGGGATGTGCAGGCTGGTTGGAGTAGCCATGGGAAATGCAGAGTTACAGGGGTAGTTTAGGACGAGTGGGTCTGGGCGGGATGCTCTTCAGAGGGTCAGTGTGGACTCCATGGGCCGAATGGCGTGCTTCCACACAATAGGGAATCTATGATCTATGCGTGTGCAAAAATGATGTTGTTCACATGCCTTTTGATTCTTTTGCTGATCACATTAATTCTGAGTCCACTGGTTCTCAATCTTTCCACCAGCAGTTTTGACCCCTCTGAGACTTATGCGCTCAATCAAATCTCCTCTTGAGCTTCACTCCTCTCAAGAGATCAACCCCATCTTCTCCAATCTGTCTGGGTAATACATCACTGGCACTGTTCATGTGAATCTATTCTGCACTCCCTTCAAAGCCTTTTGCATCTTTCCTGAAGTGTGGTGTCCCCAAATTGGACAGTATGCTCCCTGGAACGTGGGCGTCATTGGCAAGGCCGAATTTTCACAGTGCTGTTGAGGAGGCAGTCCCAGGATTTTGACCCAATGATACTGAAGGAACAGCGATATATTTCCAAGTCAGGAGGTTGAGTTGGTTGAAGAGGAACTTGCAGCTGGTAGTGTACCCTTGTCTCTGCTGTCCTTGTCCTTGTAGGAGGTAGGTCGTGGTTTGGAAAGTACTATTGAAAAAGCGTTGAGTTGCTATGGTGTATCTTGCAGATGGTGTACACTGTTCCCAGTGTATGTCAGTGGTGAAGGAGGTGAATATTGAAGATGGTGGATGAGGTGTCCAATCAAGATTGTTGCTTTGTCCTGGCTAGTGTTGAGCTTTTTAACTGTTGTTGGAGCTGCACTCATCCAGATTAAGTGGGGAATATTCCATCACATTCCTGACTTATGCTTTGTAGATGGTGAACAGGCTTTGGGGAATCAGGAGGAGAGCCACTTGCTGCAGAATTCCTTAACTCACAAGGAAGCATCCTCCCAGTATCTATTCTGCCAAATCCCTTAAGAATTTTACATGTTTCCATGAGTTCACCTCTCAGTCTTCTATATTTCAAGTAATAAAGGCTAAGTCTAGTCAATCTCTCTAATAGGGACCACCACCTCCTGTCAGGAGTCAACCTACTGTACCTTTGTCAATCTCCTTCTTAGGCAAGTGTGACCTTCCTTCAGTATAGAAATCAACTCTCCACAGTCGTACCAAGGCACTATAAAATTGCAGCAAGACTTTTGAGTGTTATTGGAGCCTCACTCTTCCAGACAAGTGAGGGGTATTCAATCACATTCCTCACTTGTGCCTTGATCTTCCTGAGCTCCTAACTTTGAACCCAGGCTGACCAGTGATAGAAACATTGCTCAGTTTGCTCACTGGCCTGGGACATCCCCTTTTTACAAGCTCTTCCAAAGGAAACATTTCTCTCCTCTTTATCTCCTAAGTATTCGGCAACTGTTGACTATAATTCATCATAAATGGGGAGACAATTAACAGCATAATTTTTTTCGAGGAAAAGAACGCAGCATTGGTAATGCTGGTCTATTCCTGTAAACAGCCTCCTTGTGGCCAATTAATTTGATATTCTGGTATCCTCTGTGTATTTATAATGCAGAAACTGTTTTAATTTCCTGCAAATTCTATTACTAGACTATTGTACTTGCACACTAAGATATTACTCTGCTCCCTGCAGATCATAATTTTTGCTTTTAATTTAAAACCCCTCACTGATTAATAGCCATTCACGAGTGTGAAGTGTTTTGTCAGGCTGGTATCTAACAATGCTCTGGGATTTGGAAAATGCCGAGTTTAATTACGAACTGAGGCCACATCCTCCTTCGAAAACAGAAACAGAAAAGTAAAGACAACTAGAAGAGGTATCACAAAAGGTTCTAGACTCTCAGTTTAACTGATAACACTTGCCCTAAGACATTTTGTTCAACGCACGAGGGTCTTTCTAGAACCAAAGCCAGTGTCACAACAAATCTGTGACGACCCGTATGTTTTTTTTCTAAAGGCATTCACACAAAGATCAGAACGGTGCTGCTATATTTATTGTCAGCAGTTGATGGAGTTTGTTTCAACTTGTTTTAACTTTTGACCTGTCAATCAAACCAATAGGTGTGGCTAGGAGTCTCACTCTCTTATGTAGCGAGAGGCTGGTCGTCATAGCTACACCCTCAGTGCTAACCCCTGGGGTTAAGCACAATGAGTTCTCGTTACTGTGGATTTTCAAGTGGGTTCAGAAATGCACAACTCGCTCCACGATAAAGCATATCCTGGAATTCAGCACAAAAAATCCAGATATAATCCCGTTGCCTGGACTCACGGCATCTATTTTGAAGAGGATCAGGGAAGTTCTCTTCACTGTCGGAGCAAATTACTGCAGACGCTGGAATCTGTACTGAAAACAAAATGTTAGAGATGACAGCGAGTCAGGCAGCATCCGTGGAGAGAGAGCAAGCTAACGTTTCGAGTCTAGATGACTCTTCATCAGAGCTGGCGTGAAGTGTGGAGGGGACAGCATTTATGCTATAATTGGAGGGTTGAGTGGGGCGGTGGTTGAAGTGCTGGGGGGAGAAAGGATGTCTTAATCTGAACCATCAACACCCTTTCTCTACCAGCACTCCAACCCTCTCCCCCCTCAACTATAGCATAAATGCTGTCCCCTCCACACTTCACGCCAGCTCTGATGAAGAGTCATCTTGACTCGAAACGTTAGCTTGCTGTCTCTCCACGGATGCTGCCTGACACGCTGTCATCTCCAACATTTTGTTTGATCTCAGTGCAAGTTCTCCTCAATGACCTGGGCACTATTTATTCCTCATTCTATATCACAAAACAACGGCGTGCCTGATCATTAACGCAATACTGTCCGCAAATTGCTGCTCTGTTTCTTACATTTTTTAAAGCTGAGAACACTTCAAAAGTGCAGTCTTTTAAAGGCATCTGGAAAGGGAATGGGATTAAAAAAATGATTTTGTGCAGCGAGGTTTATGATCCGGAATACATTGTCTGATTCAATTGTACGTCTCAACTGGGAATTAGATGAATGCTTGAAGGGAGAGAATTTACAAGGCTAGGGGGAAGAAATTTGCCAATGATCACCAAGAGGCAACTATTACTTCCTCAGGCACATTCCAAGGACAGGTAAAAGTTGAGGGTATTAGAGCAAGAGGCAGATAGACATCCCCAGCTTAAGAAGCACAACAGTTAAAGAGAGTCAGAGAGATGTACGGCACAGAAACAGACCCTTTGGTACAACTCATCCATGCCAATCAAATATCTTTACATTAATCTAGTCTCATTTGCTAACATTTGGCCTATATCCCCCAAACCCTTCCTATTCATGTACGTTTCCATCCTATACCCAGCCTTCTAAATGTTGTAATTGTACCAGCTTCCACCACCTCCTCAGGCAGCTCATTCCATACACGCACCATCCTCTGCGTGAAAAGGTTGCCCCTTAGGTCCCTTTTAAATCTTTCCCCTGTAGTTTTGGACTCCCCTATCCTGGGAAAAAGACCTCGACTATTCACCCTATCCATACTGCTCATGATTTTCTAAGCCTCTATAAGGTCACCCCACATCCTCTGACATTCCAGGGAAAATAGCCCCAGCCTATTCAGCCTCTCCCTTCAAACCCTTCAACCTTGGCAACATCCTTGTAAACCTTTTCTGAATTTGCAAGAATTGAGAACCACAATCTGATGTTGGCTGGCTGCCGAGAGGCTGTGAAAATTGGAGAGTCAACGTCAGAGGTGTTGTAAAGCATTGCCACCTTGGGAAGATGGGGGATGAGTCGAGAGAACGAGTGGAGAGCTCCTTAAAAGTACAAACATGATGGGCTGAATGACCTCTTTCTGTGCTGTATCATTCTACGATTGCATGGTCTATCCTGTGGATTGCATTCAGCACTCTGAAGACAAAGAGGGAGAAGAAATCAGTGAAGCCTAAAACAAAACTCTCCATTTTTTTCAGTGACACACGACTAGACTGTTTTGAGATTGGGAAGCGCCATCACTGGCAAGAACATGTAATTGCAATGTGACCAGTTTACACAGAAAGTTTCCATTGTCTGAGTACTTGCATTTACATAGCATTAGACATAGTGGAGCATAAAATTGAGCTGACTCTTCAGTGCAATATTGAGGACAGGACAGAGGCACAATCTTTCACCCTTTACCTTCTCAAAATCTTTCATACTTTTCATTACTTCCATTCCAGTGGAAACTCTTTAGGTTTTCACAGCTAAATAGTGGCCCAGCGGTGAAACCTGCTGCCTCACAGCACCAGGAACCCGGGTTCAATTCCACCCTTGGGTGACTGTCTGTGTGGAGTTTCCTCCCACAGTGCAAAGATGTGCAGGCTAGAGGGATTGGCCATGCTAAATTGCCCGTGGTGTCCAGGGATGTTTGGGTTAGACATGGGGAAATGCAGGAGTAGGGCAATGAGTCAGGGTGGGATACTCTTTGGAGGGTCAGCGTGAACTTATTGGGCTGAATGGCCTGTTTCCACACTGTAGGGATTCTATGACAAACCCTCTTGGCATCATTCTACTGAGCAGCTGATGCCCTGTTCCACAGCTCTGGAATTACTTTAACTGGGCTCTCTGGGCTGCATTCAACTGTGACCTAACTGTTAGATCCTACAGATTCAGTATCACTTCCTTCCCCTTACATTCAATGTTGCTCTGTCAATTTTGGCTCAGCTACACTCTTGCTCTGAGTCAGTGTATTGTGGGGTCCTGATCCCATTCCAGAGATAAGGCCGATGATCCCAGTGACAGTGGTAAGGGAGTGCTGAACTGTTGAAGGTGTCATCTTTTGGATGTGACATTAATTCCTCACCCCACATTGCACCCTTAGATGGACACAGAAAGATCCCATGCCAGTATGTTGAACAAAGCAGAAGTCCCTCTCCAACAAACTTCCTCCACCTTGTGTCCTGGCTGATATCTGTCCCTGAACAAAACCTAGGTAGAAGGGACATATTATCTAGTTATTATCACACTGCTGTTGGTGGGAGCTGGCTGGACATAAGTTGGTCACTCAATTTCCCTACATTACCTTGGTGACTACACTCCAAAAATATTTCATTAGCTGCAAAGTAATTTAGGATTTTCTGGAGTTGTGGTAAGTGCAATATTAATGTAAGGCTTTCTTTTTTCTATTTTTATGTGTTACACCTAAAGTCTTTTTTTAAAATTGTTCATAGGATGTCAATGTCGCTGGCCAGCATTTATCGCCCATTTATTAAGAGTCAACCACACTGCAGTGGAATCTGGAGTCACATGTAGGCCAGACCAGGTAAAGATGGCAGATGTCCTTCCCTAAAGGACATCAGTGAACCAGATAGGGTTTTACAACAACCGGCAGTGATTATGTGGTTGCCATTAAGTTTTGTCCTTTTGTAATTTTGTTTTCCTGCATTCTCAGTTTTAATAATCCATGAATATTCATCTTTAACCTTCAGTCTGTTCAGAATCTGATGATTCAGGCTATGATTTTGGCATGCCTAACATTTGTCAGCATTGAACTGCGTTTGCCACTTACCTGCCCATCTTACTATCCTATAATCCCCAATCTATGCAATATAAATGAGAACAAAAAACATGCACATTTACTCTTATTGTAAAATATATGCCTGAATCCTTGTTCAGCCAATGACCTTTAGCCTCATTGGTTGGTTCTTCTGATTGGGCTTTTGCGTAGATGTTGTGAGTTTGAGCCCCTTCTTGGGACATAAATACACAACCTAAACTGACACTCTGGTACAACAGTGAGGATTTTCTGCTCCATCTGATGTGCCGTCTCTGAAGGGTTAGACCTGAGCTGCACTTATCATATCCCTACAGTGCAGAAAGAAGCTATTCAGCCCATCCAGTCTGCATCAACCCTCTGAAGAGAATCCCACACAGACCCACACCCCCCATCCTAAACCCGTAACCCTGCATCTTCCATGGCTAACCCACCTAGCCTGCACATCCCTGGACACTACAGTTAATTTAGCCTGGCCAATCCACCTAACCAGCACATCTTTGGACTGTGGGAGGAAACCCTTACAGACACAGGGAGAATGTGCAAATTCCATACAGATAGTCACCCAAAGGTGGAATCGAACCTGGGTCCCTGATGCTGTGAGTGCTAACCATTGAGCCACCGTGCTGCCCTTTATTCATTTATTCATGCTTATTCATTTGTGGAATTATAAAATAGCACAGTGCAGACAGAGGCCATTCAATTCATTGCGGCTGTGTCAGTTCTTCAAAGAAGCTATCCAATTAATTTCACTCTCCTGCTCTTATACCTGCAAATTTCCCTTGAAAGCTCCCTTTTGAAAGTTCCTATTGAATGTGCTTCCAGTGCCCTTTCAGGCAGTGTGCTGCAGACCATTACAGCTTGCCCTGTCACTTCTGGTTCACCAATGACCTTATAGTTATTCAAACTAAAGTCCAGCCATTGCAGATGGGAGTGGAGTGTTAAAGTCACTGGACTAACCATGTAGAGGCTAATGGAGATAGAGGTTCAAAACCTACCGTAGGCAGCTGGTAGAATTTATAATTCACTTAAAATCTGGAATCAAAAGTTAATCTCAGTAATGACAGGCATGACAACGTCTTTTTTTTTAACTGTAAAAACCTATCTGCTTGCCTTTTAGGGAAGGGAATTTGTCATCCTGACCCGGTTGGGCCTACATGTGACTTCAGACCCAGGCTGACGTGGTTGACTCTTAACTGCCCTCTGAAAAGGCCACAGCAAGCTACCCAGGTCAAAGACACATTCCATTAAAGAATTAACTTTGGAGGAAAAACAAACCAAAAGGTTGAAATAACCGTTCAATGGTACTGTCGCTGTATGTGGGATCTTACTGTGTGCAAAATATCTGCTATGTTTCCCTGCCTTACCCCATCATTTCATGTTAACCTGTCAGACATGATGTGGGAAACGTAAACAGAAATTGCTGGGAGAAACTCAGCAGATCTGGCAGCGAGAGAACTGAATTGGTTCAGAAGAAGAGTCATTGGACTCAAAACTTTAACTCTGCTTTCTCTCCACAGATGCTGCAGACCTGCTGAATTTCTCCAGCAACTTGTTTGTTTCAGATTTCCAGCAGCCGCAGTTCTGTGTTTTAGTTTGTGTGAAGTGGGGGTTGATTGTTTCAGTTGGCTGGCTTACCACACAGAGTGATGCCAACAGCGTGGGTTCAGTTCCCACTCTGCCTGGGGTTATCATGCAGGTCTCTCCTTCCTAACCTCTGAGGCAAAAGCTGTGGTGACCCACAGGCTAAACCACCACCAGTCATTTCTCTCTAATGAGAGAGTGAAACAATGATGATTTTATCCTTCCTTCAAAGGAGGTGCAGTAGGCTTTTCTTATGCTTTCTTTAGTTAGAGTCATTGAGCTGTACAGCCCAGAAACAGACCCTTCGGTCCAACTCATCCATGTTGACCAGTAATCCGAAATTAATCCAGTCTCATTTGCCAGCATTTGGCCCATATTCCTCTAAACCCTTCCTACTCATACACCCATCCAGATGCCTTTTAAATGTTGTCATTGTATCAGCCTCCACCACTTCCTCTGGCAACTCCTTCCATACACACACCACCCTCTGTGTGAAAAAGTTGCTCCTTAGGTCCCTTTTAGATCATTCCCCTCCCACCTTAAGACTATGCCCCTCTAGTTTTGGATTCCCCCACCCTTGGGCTAAAGACCTTGGCTATTCACGCTAACCATGCCCGTCATGATTTTATAAACCTCTATTAGGTCATCCCTCAGCCTCCGACGTTCCAGGGAAAATGGGCCCAGCCTATTCAGCCTCTCCCTACAGCTCAAACCCTCCAACCCCGGCAACATTCTTGTAATTTTTTTCTGAATCCTTTCAAGTTTCACAACATTTTTCCTATAGCAGGGAGACCAGAATAGAATGCAGTATTCCAAAAGTGGCCTAACCAATGTTCTGTACAGCCACAACATGGCCTCCCAACTCCTATACTCAATGCACTGACCAATAAAGGCAAGTGTACCAAACACCTTCCTCACTACCCTATTTACCTGCTTTCAGAGCCTCAGTCCTTCTTCAGGTGGTAGTGAGAGAGGTAGTATCAGACACAGACTTCATAAGTAAAAGATCAAAGGTTCACACCATTGATGAGGATGTACTAAACAAACCTGAGATGCTGTTTAAATCTTTAATCAGTTAGAGGGTATCAAATTGATTAATATGTGTATGTAAATTTCCAAATTCCTTCCCAGTGGGGGAACACTTCAGAGTCAAGGACATTTGGCCTCGGATCTTCGGGATGCACAACAACGCAGAGTCACTGGGCAGCAGTTGATAGCCAGGTTTGATACTCATGAAGACAACCTCAACTGGGATCTTGGGCTCAAGTCGCACTACAGGTGACTCCCACCACACTATACACACACACACACACACACTCATACACGTGCATACATACACACACATTCTCTCTTTCCCACATACACACACACACACACACACACACATGCATACACAGATGAATCTATGGGGTGAATTTGTATTTGCAGATACATTTTATTTTGTTCAAAAAGCACACTATTTATAGACAGTCAGTCAATATGGCATTTTATAAATTCCTACTTTAGAAATGAAACCAGTCTGACTCCAAACTAAAACACAGACAGATTCCAAACAAGGTCTCACACCTATCATGCATTGTCTGACCTAAAACGTCACCTCTTTACACTGATAAAACCTTTAGTTCTCTCAGGACTGTAACTTGAAAGGAATTTGGGGATTTACATATACATATTAATCAATTTAATACCCTCTAACTGATTAGAGATTTAACAGCATCTTAGGTTTGTTTGGTACACCTTCATCAATGGTGTGAACCTTTGATCTTTTACTTTTAAATTCTGTGTCCGATACTACCTATTTCACTAACACCTGAAGAAGGACTGAGGCTCCGAAAGCTTGTGCTTTTAAATAAACCTGTTGGTCTATAACCTGGTGTCGTGTGACTGCTGACCTTGTCCATCCCAGTCTAATACCAGCACCACCATATCATGGCTATCTACCTGCAACTCTGCTTTCAACGAACTATGAACCTGCACCCCAACATCTCTGTTCAACAACACTCTCCAGGATGTTAGCATCAAATGTATAAGTCCTGCCTTATTTTGCGTTTCTAAAATGCAGCAACTCATATTTATCTAAATTAAACTCTGCCACTCCTCAGCCCATTTGCCCATCTGATCGAGGTCCATAATACTGAGGTAACCTTCTTCGCTGTCCATTAACCTCCAATTTTGGTGTCATCTGCAAACTTACTAACCATACCTCCTATAATCTTACAAGAACGCAGAATCTGAGAAACTGTCAGTTATCAGGCTTTCATTTTGGTCAAGGCAATGCGCAACCGAGTGACAAAAGTCATCAGGCATTTAAATATAATTAAGTAGATCAATCCTTAATGAAGTTAGCATTTCGAGAACAGGAGGTTTACTGGGAATAAGCTTCAAAAACCAGTTACAGACAACAGAGATAATTTTTGGTTGTTATAATTTCCTTTAACAATATTAATATGATTAATCCCAATTAATTACATCGCAAAGAAGTACAATTAATGTTAGCGCCTTATCCACTATCGAATTATCTCATCCCCAGTGACATTCCCAATAACTATGCTTACTGTTAGGATGAAGTCAGGAGGGGTGAACTCTAAGCTGGTGACTACAGAGCTTGATTTTAAAAAGGAGGTGATTTTGGCAATTAATTAATAAATAATTCCCTGTGTACCTCTTACACCGAGTAATACACTGGGAAGCCCTGTGGGGGTGGGGGCTCCAGGACCCCAACATGTCAGCTGTTGGACTTGGTTTCCCAATCTAATCTCAAAACTCCAAAACCCTGGTCTCAGCTCCATCCTCTGCAACTGGATCCTCAGCTTCCTGTCCGACAGACCGCAATCAGTGAAGATAGACAACTGCACCTCCTCCATGACAACACTCCACTGGAGCCCCCCTCCGAAGGATGCGTTCTCAGTCCCCTACTGTACTCCCTGCACATCCACAACTGTGTAGCCAAATTCCGAATGAATGCTATCTACAAGTTTGCTGACAACACTACCATGGTCAGATGGATATTAAACAACGAAGAGTCCGAATACAGAAAGGAGATAGAGGGTTTGGTGTCGTGCTGCAATGATAACAACCTTTTTCTCAATGTCGGCAAAACAAAAGAACTGATCATTGACTTCAGGAAGAAAGGAGGAGCTGAGGTGGAGAGGGGTGAGAGTGTCAAGTTCCTACGAGTGACAATTACCAACAATCTGACCTGGTCCTCCTACGTTGATGCAATGTTCAAGAAGGCACAACAACGCCTCTTCTTCCTCAAGCAGCTTAGGAAATTCAGCATGTCCATAAGGACCCTCACCAACTTTTACAGATGCACCATAGAAAGCATACCATCTGGGTGCATACTGCCAAGACCAGGACCGTAAGAAACTACAGAAGATTATGTACACAGCCCAGACCATCATGGAAGCCAACCTCCCATCCATGGACTCCATCTACACCTCTCATTGCCGTGGAAAGGTGGCCAACATCATCAAAGACCCTTCCCACCCCAGTAATGCTCTCCTACAACCTCTTCCATCAGGCAGAAGATACAAAAGCTTGAACACACGCACCAACAGGTTCAGGAATAGCTTCTTCCCTGCTGTTATTAGACTGCTGAATGGACTCAAATAATGTTGATCTTGCTAATGTTGATCTTGCTCTGCACACCTCCTGTGCAGTGTAACCTGTATGCCTCGCTCTGTCTAAGCACACTTTGATGTATGTCTTTGTTTGCTATGATCTGCCTGTACCGCTGTCAGAACAAAGCTTCTCACTGTACCTAGGTACATGTGACTACAATAAATCAAATTAAATCAAACCTCTTTTGTGGGATGCCCTGGTCCAGAGGCTGGTCTCCAGCTAAAGGCTCACTGTCCCCATAGGGAGCAATCCTTCTTGCTGGACCAGTGACTCTGCACTTTTGGCTGGGCTGAATTCTCCCAACTACTCAGGCTGTAGAGTCGATTAGAATTCTGCCTTAAGAAATCTCAGATTGCAGTAATGAAAACATCTTGGGGAGATGTTCAGATGGTGTTGGGTCTTTGTATCAGTAATGGCTCAGCTTCGATTTGAGAAGATTCAAAGAAAGAAAGAGGGGGGGCTGTGCTGTGGCAGTCTCTTTCTGACCTTTAGTTCAAAATTCAATAGTTCAGTTACATCCAAAAGACCTCTCTGAGAGAGCTTCATGTGATCTTTATCTCACAGTTCTACACAAATGCAACATTTCCGGAACCAATGGCCAGATTCCATTTATAAAACTTCCATGATATACATATAGAGTCATAGAATCGTACAGCACAGAAACAAACCCTTCAGACCAACTCATCCATGCCGACCAGATATCTAAATGAATCTAGGATAGCAAAGTGTAGAGCTGGATG
>NC_063370.1:8105283-8120481 GCF_021869965.1 Rhincodon typus
GAGGCTGGGGAAGATTCAGTGAGGTGGGAGGAGTGGATAGGTGGGAGAGAAGATAGACAGGTTGTGTCAGGTCAAGGAGGTGGGGATGAGAGGGGGGTGTTGGTCATGGGATGAGGCCAGGGGTGGGGAGATTTTGAAACTATAAAGTCCATATTGAGACCATTGGGTTGTAGGCTCCCAAGGCAGAATATAAAGTGCTGCTCCTCCAGTTTCTGGGTGGTGTCATTGTGACACTGGGAGGCCCAGGATGGACATGTCGCCCAGGGAGTGGGAGGGGGAGTTGAAATGATTTGCGACTGGAAGGTGTTGTCGCCACCCCCAGCCTCATCCCGTGACCAACGCTCCCTCTCATCCCCGTCTCCTTGACCTGACACAACCTGTCCATCTTCTCTCCCACCTATCCGCTCCTCCCACCTCACTGACCAATCCCCACCACTGCCTACCTGCACTCACCTGTCACCAGCCCCAGCCCCACCCCTCCTCTCTATTTATTTCTGAGCCCCCTTCCTCCTCCCCCATTTCTGAAGAAGGGTCCCAACTGAAACATCAGCTTTCCTGCTCCTCTGATGCTGCCTGACCTGCTGTGTTCCTCCAGCTCCACACTGTGTTATTTATATTTCCAAGTCAGGATGGTGAGGGGCTTCAAGGGGAACTTTCAGGGGTTGGTGCTCCTATGTATCTGCTGCCCTTGTCCTTCCAGATGGAAGTGGTCGTGGGTTTGGAAGGTGCTTTCCGAGGATCTTTGGTGAATTTTTGCATTTTGGTGAATTTAAGACTGAGATGAGAAGGAATTTCGTCTCAGAGGATTGTGAGTATTTTGAACTCCTTGCCACTGAATTCTTGTGTATATTTAAGGCTGACATAGATTCTTGACCAGTAGTGAATCAAGGGTTACGGGGAAAGTGAGCATGAATAATGTTAAATCAACCATGATCCTATTGTATGGTGCAGCAGACTTGAGGGGGCCTAACTGCCTATTCTTGTTCCTATTTCTTATGGTCAAAGATGTGCCAAAACCGACCCTTCAACTTTTAGCCAAAAAATAAATCCAAACTCTTTGTACCACTGAAGTCAACCTTGCCTTGCTGTAAACCTGCTTGATGGAATCCAAGAGCAGCAGGACCAGTGAAGGTAGATGTTCAGCTCCTGGGGTCTGAGGAGGGACCCTTGGCTCCATTTGGGCTACTTTTCAGGACTGGGTTGGTAGGGGCTAACTTTAACCTGGCAATTCAGACAGTGAGGTGATGGGAGAGAGGAGTTTTCAATCCCATCAAAATGTTACTCATGGAATTTGATCCCTTGATGAAAACTTTAGTCTTGGAAACATAACTTTTAGACAAGTATACTGTGTTTAAATCCAGCTGATGATATTGTGAATTATTATTTCCAGAGAACAATCTTTATAACATTATATTCTAGTTTTGCACTGCATAATTCAACTGAGGCGGATCTGTATCCCTCTAAGGCTACGGTGTTGAATAGTTGCCAAGTTATCACAGCCTGAGGCCACTGTAACTCTAATCTTTGTTTGGGCAGAGATTTCTCAGTTTGAAATATTTCTTGTCAGCTTTAGGCTGAAGGACAGGAGTGTTTCTGAGCCTTAGGAAGGGTTGGGGGTGGAGTGGTTGTTGGTGAGGGAAGAGAGAGCGTGTCCCAGCACTAGTTTTGGGATTTTGAATCTTGAAGGAGCAGGAACATGAATTAGCAGTGGAACAGAGTAGGGGGTGAAACAAAGGAGCAGGAACAGGCCATTTAACCCCTTGAGCCTGCCCCACTACTCAATATGACAGATCATTGAGCTCAATACCCTAATCCCACCCTCCCCCTTATCCCTTGATCCCTTTAGCCACCAGAGCTTTATCTACCTCCTCCTTAAAAACACAATGTTTTGGCCTCAACTACTTTCTGTGTTGAGAATTTCACAGGCTCACCACTGTCTGGGTGAAGAAGTTTTTCTTCATCTCAGTCCTAAAAGGTTTACCCCTTATCCTTAAACTGTGGGTCCTGGTTCTGCATTTCCCCACCATTGGGAACATCCTTACTGCATTTACCCTGCCTAGTCCTGTTATAATTTTATAGGTTTCTATGACACACCGTTTATTCTTCTAAACTTCAGTGAGTACAATCCTAACCAATTCAATCTCTTCTTATATGCCAGTCCTGTCATCATAGGAAACAATACGATAAACCTTCACTGCACTCCCTTTATAGCAAGGACATCCTTCCTTGGACAGAGACCAAAACCTCTGACAATATTCCAGGTGGAGTGGGACTATCATCTCAGTTAGTCCTCTAGGTTGGTAAAGTTGTAAGGTCAGGGAGAAAGTGAAAATCTGAAACACTCTCTTTTTCTTTCCCCACTCCCCATCAACAAAATGACACTTGAGTCTGGGACGGTCAATTAAATATTTCAAAATGAAGATGTAGCTTGTTTTTTGTTAGTCAGGTGTATTAAGAACTATTGAATCAAAACAAGTAGATTTAAGATACAGAGCTGCCACTCATAGACGACAAATGACCATCTCCAAGAATTGAGAATCTAATCATCTCTACTTGACTTTCAATTACATAAACATAAGACTGTTCTTTTTGTAATTTGTGCACAAGGGCCTCCAAATCCCTTTGTGATGCAACTTTCTGCAGTCCTCCCTCATTTAAATAATATTCAGTTCTTCTATTATTCCAACCTCCTATCACCCCTATATTCTTTCCATCAGCCAAATTTTTTGCCCATTCAATTAACCCAATTAACTCTTTTTCTCCCTGTAAACACCTTGTGTCACCCTCACAACTTGTCTTCCCACCTATTTTTGTGTCTTCTGCAAACTTGGCCTTCACATGTTCACCTCTGACATCCGAGTCATTAATATACCCAATAAATAATTGGGGCCCCAGCACCAATATACTCTCTAATGTTTTTTTCCGTTGCACGACTTCTGAGGGATGTGCATCGTAGCAACTTTCAAAACTCATCATGCTGATGGACATATGTGGAACCTTGGAGGAGCCTCGGAGCAGCTTAGAGGAACACCACCCAGCCCTGGTCCCTGTGGCACTCCACTCCTCACAGGTTACCAAACTGAAAATGTGCCATTTATCCAACCTCTGCCTTCCATTAGTTAGCCAATCCTCTATCTCTTTTAATATACTGTACCCAATATACTTTATAAGTAGCCTTAAGTGTGCCACCATCACTGAATCTCGCACTAGCAACATCCTTCAGGGTATCATTGACCAGAAACTGAACTGGACTGACTATCCATGTATGCACTGTGGCAACAGGAGCAGGTCAGAAGCTAGGAACCCTGCAGCGAGTAGTTCACCTCCTGACTCTCCAGAGCTTGTCCACCAGGGCATCACGGTGGCTCATAGAACATAGAACATAGAACATTACAGCGCAGTACAGGCCCTTCAGTCCTCGATGTTGCGCCAACCTGTGAAACCAATCTGAAGCCCATCTAACCTAAACTATTCCATTATCATCCATATGTTTATCCAATGACCATTTAAATGCCCTTAAAGTTGGCAAGTCTACTACTTTTGCAGGCAGGGCATTCCACGCCCTGACTACTCTCTGTGTAAAGAACCTACCTCTGACATCTGTCCCATATCTATCACCCCTCAATTTAAAGCTATGTCCCCTCGTGCTAGCCATCACCATCCGAGGAAAAAGGCTCCCACTGTCCACCCTATCTAATCCTCTGATCATCTTGTATGTCTCTATTAAGTCACCTTTTAACCTTCTTCTCTCTAACGAAAACAGCCTCAAGTCCCTCAGCCTTTCCGCATAAGACCTTCCCTCCATACCAGGCAACATCCTGGTAAATCTCCTCTGCACCCTTTCCAATGCTTCCACATCCTTCCTGTAATGTGGTGACCAGAACTGTACGCAATACTCCAAGTGCGGCCGCACCAGAGTTTTGTACAGCTGCAACATGACCTCATGGCTCCGAAACTCAATCCCTTTACAATAAAACCTAACACACCCTACGCCTGCTTAACAACGCTATCAACCTGGGTGGCAACTTTCAGTGATCTATGCACATGGACACCGAGATCTCTCTGCTCATCCACACTACCAAGAATCTTACCATTAGCCCAGTACTCTGTATTCCTGTTACTCCTTCCAAAGTGAATCACCTCACACTTTTCCGCATTAAACTCCATTTGCCACCTCTCAGCCCAGCTCTGCAGCTTACCTATGTCCCTCTGTAACCTGCAACATCCTTCTGCACTATCCACAACTCCAGCGACTTTGGTGTCATCCGCAAATTTACTAACCCATCCTTCTACGCCCTCATCCAGGTCATTTATGAAAATGACAAACAACAGTGGCCCCAAAACAGATCCTTGAGGTACACCACTGGTAACTGAACTCCAGGATGAACATTTCCCATCAACCACTACCCTCTGTCTTCTTTCAGCTAGCCAATTTCTGATCCAAACCGCTAAATCACCCTCAATCCCCTGCCTCCGTATTTTCTGCATTGGTTAGCACTGCTGCCTCACAATGCAAGGGACCTGGGTTTGATTCCAGCTTTGGGCAACTGTCTGTGTAGAGTTTGCATGTTCTCCCTATGTCTGCGTGGGTTTCCTCCGAGTGCTCCAGTTTCCTCCCACAGGCCAAAGATGTGCAAGTTAGGTGGAGTGTCCAGGGATGTGCAGGCTAGGTGAGTTAGCCATGCATTTTTGCATGGAAAATGCAGGGTTACAGAGATGGGGTAGGGATATGGGTCTGGTTGGGATGCTCTTTGGAGGGTTGGTGTGGACTTGATGGGCTGAATGGCCTGCTTCCGTGCTGTGGGGATTCTCTGATCCTGCCTACAAGGCACAAGTCAGGAGTGTGATGGAATACTCCTCACTTGCCTGGATGACTGCAGGTCCAACAACACTCAAAAAGCTTGACACCACCCAAGACAAAGCAACCTGCTTGACTGGTACCCCATTCATCACCTTCAATATTCAGTCCTTCCACCACTGATCTCAATAGCTGCAGTGTGTACCATCTACAAGATGCACCAAGGCTCCTTAAACAGCACTATCAAAACCCATGACCTTCACCACACAGGTCAAAGGCAGCATACATATAGAAATACTGTCAACTAGAAGATCACCTCTAAGACACGCACCATTATGATTTGGAAGTATATCACTGTTCCTTCAATGTGGTTGGGTCAGAATCCTGGAACTTCCTCCCTAACATAACCACAGGTGTCCCCACACTGAATGGACTGCAGCAGTTGAAGAAAGCTGCTCACCATCACCCTATCAAGGGCCATTGTGGGATATGCAGTAAATGCTGGCTCAACTAGCAAAGGCTACATGCTTTGATTAAATTTTAAGAAGGGGACAGAACAGACCCGAGAGGCTGAATAGCCTCCACCTGTCTCTATGTTCATGTCAGACTCTGAAGTTAACTGAAAGCTGCTAAACATAATTATACTGTAATTTCTGAGCATTTAGTGCAATAACAACAACAATAACATTGTGCATTTATATCACACATTTCATAACCTCCGATTTCCCCAAATACTTTATGGCCAAAGAACTAATTCTGAAGTGGAGTTCCAATGGAGAGACATCTCAGACTTACACTGTTCACTCTGTTTTTCTCTGCACACATGACACCAGACCTGCTAAGACTTTGTATCACCTTCTGTTTTCATTTAGATGAGAGTGGCCAAGGGAAAAGGAGCAGCAAGTCAGGGGTGGTGCACAGCAGCTTGGGTCATGCCAGAGAATCAAGTCCCTGGCTATTGTTGGGCCTAATGAAGCACAAGTTAATAGGCCCATTTCTGACATCAACAAGACAACTTATGGGAAAGCCATTTTTCCCCAAATTGTTTCTTAGCATATCATAAATAGGCAAGGGAAAAAAAAAGGCAAATCAAGTTGTTTTCCTGAAGTATTTTCACTGATTTGGTTGGTTCTATTACTATTATTTTACATTTGTCTTAACTATGAATATCCTGAGTTCTGATCAGTTACTTGTAACAATTTTTTAAATTTATAATGTTAAAATGATTTTATAATTTCAATTTGGTATTTTTTCCAAAATACAAGATTTCTTCATTACTGACAAGATATTCAAGAAAAATACAACATTGAATGCAAGTGACTTTAAAAAGCAGCAAATATGAAGTCTGAGAAAGGAGATTTTTTAATTCATTCACAGCTCTGAGCTAGGGTAGTTCCCAACCTTGTTCACAAATCCCTCCTTGGCTCACCCTTCTTTATATCTGTAACCTCTTCCTGCCTAATGCTCCAAGATCTCTTGGCTCCTCCAATTCCACCTCCTTGCACAGAGCTAATTTTAACTCCTCCGCCATTAGCAGCCTTGTCTTCAGCTATCTAGGTCTTAATGACAGGAATTCTGAAGCTAACCCTTGCTACTCACGAAAACCTCTTTCTCCCCATTTATGACACTCCCTAAATCTACCTCTTCGACCAAACATTAGTCCCAGTATGTGGCTTAATGTCAATTATTTTCTGATGGTTGTTAATTATACATCGGTTATGCTTAATTAGTTGTATTGTGCTGGAGATAACTGGACATTCACTTGAGCCCCTATCCAAGGGGCTCTTGTGGCACAGTGGTAGTGTCCTTACCTCTCGACCAGGAGGCCTCAAATCAATGCTCCTGAGATGTGTCATAATATCTCTGAATGAGTTGTTTAGAAAATAGCTTTGACCTCTTATCTAGGGCTATTGTTGTGCAGTAGTAATGTCCCTACCTCTGGACCAAGAGGTCCAGGTCCAGGTTCAAGTTCTACCTGCTCCAGAGTTGTTTAAGAGCATCTCTGAACAGATTGATGATAAAATATCTTCTTGAGCCCCATTTAAATGGGAAATAACTTGTTGGATTTGGAGGTGTAACTCTGTAAATAAATATAAGTGGATGTAAAGATTGTCTCCAGTTCTGTCTTTTACCAATTGACTTTTGGAGATTAGAACAACAGAAGATCTTGGAATGTTATAAAAGTGCTGTATAAATACAAATTGTCATTGCTGCTGTAAACAGAAAAATTGACAGTGAGCCCCAATGGAGATATTTGTGCAGGAGACTAAATATTTAATAAAAGAATGTTTTTCAGTGTGATGGAGAGTGGAAAGGCTTATGCAGCGATCTCTGAAGCTAGTGTCAAAGGGATCAGAAGTGTGAGACACCAGTGGTGGAGTGAAGGGAGTTAGAGAAATGCAGTGTCCCCTAGGGGTTACAATAAGATGTTGACCATTTAGGACTAAGGTGAAGAGAAATTTCTTCACTTAAAAAGTGGCGAATCTCTGTATCCATAGAGGGCTGTGGCTGATCAGTTGTCAAGTTCAAGGCAGAGATTGATTGTTGATGATAAAGGGAGTTGAGGAGAAAGTGAAGTCGAGGCAGAAGATCAGCTGCAAACTTCATGAATGACACAACACAAAAGGCCGAACGGCCACCTCCTGCACCTATTTCTTGTGTTTCTCTTGGCTGTAAACGAGAGGAAGGGAATTACAGGGAGCGGCTGAGGATTTAGAGAGTTTTTAACATGATCACAAATTTGACAGCTGAGCTGTAAATAGACCAGGACCCAAGATAGGTCCGTGGGCTGCAGGGAGAGAAAAGAATGGAGGTGGAGATCTAGATATATTCCATTACTATGAAGAGACATAGAGTAATTGAGATATACAGCATGGAAACAGACCCTTTGGTTCAACTCATCCATGCTGACCAGATATCTTAATCTAGTCCCATTCACCTGCATTTGGCTCATATCCCTCTAAACCCTTCTTATTCACAGAGTCAAAGTCTTTGTGTACCCATCCAGATGCCTTTTAAATGTTGTAATTATACCAGCCTCCACCTCTTCCACTGGCAGCTTGTTCCATATATGCACCATCCTCTGTATGGAAAATGTTGCCCCTCAGGTCCCTTTTATATCTTCCCCCTCTCACCTTAAACCTATGCCCTTGAGTTTTGGACGCCCCTATTCCGGGGAAAAGACCTTGGCTATTCACTTTATCTATGATCTCTGTAAGGTCCCCCCCTTTGCCTCCGACATTCCAGGACAAATAGCCCCACTTTTATCTTATTTTGGGCAGGAATTTGCAAGGTGTTGCAGGGCATTTGTGATTTTAGTCATATAGAGCACAATGGCATAGAAAGCAAGTGCGGGAAAGCAAGTTTTGTTGCTTATTCATGAATTCACTGATGTTCTGTGGATCTGGTTGGACAGTGCTTCATTATGGACACACATTCTCCTTTGAGTGGGGGTGAGTGATGGGCTGGGGGGCGCGGGCGTGTTCCCGCGACGATCTTTTAGTCTCCTGGCAACAGAATATCATATTTAACCCTCCACCACACCCCCTGGGCCCTCCAAACTCTTTAAACAATGCCCTCAGTTTTTAGGAGGCTGAACAGCAGCGCGTGCACGGGGCGGGACCGCGCTCCCCGAAAGGTGGAGAGTGTGGATACGAGCACGGAGGCGCGGTCCAGGGCGGGATCGCGCTCAAGGGGGTGGGAGGGGGAGGTTGTGTACGAGCACGGAGGCGCGTTCCAGGACGGGATCGCGCTCAGGGGAATGGAAAGGGGAGATTGTGTACGAGCATGGAGGCGCGTTCCAGGACGGGATCGCGCTCAATGGAAGCAGGGTACGAGCGTGGATGCGCGTTCACGAGACAGACTGTCACACTGTGGTGTGGGAGAGCAAAGGAGGGAGGGTGGATGCGGGGCGGAAGGTGGTGTTGGGAGGAGGAGGGGGGGGGGGGGGACCCTGAGAGGGAGTGGGAGCGCAAACTCCCCGGGGGGTGGGAGTGGGGGGGGGGGGGGGGGGGGGGGGGGGGGTGCTGTAGTTTGCACTTCTCTCTCCCCACACCCCCCCCACCCCTTTGCCCCTGCCCCCACCCCCACGCTAAAGCCCCGTCCCTGGTGCAGATGCTGGAGAGTTTCCCCTCCCCGGGGCTGCGGAGCGCTGTGTGCCGGCCAGAGCAGCGGGAGCGCAGCGGGGGGAATGGAGAGAGCGGCCAGCGCTGCCGCTGCTGCTGCCGCCGGCGCCGGGAATCAGAGCTGGAGACCGGGGCAGCAAGGGTGAGTGAGAGCCGGCAGCCTTGGGGTCTGTGCGGGAGTGGAACGGGCTGGGAAACTCGGGGAGAGAGGGGAAGGACGAGATTGCAGAAAGAAGGAATGAGCAATCGGACAGAGGAGGAGGGTTTGGGGGGGGGGGGGGAGGTGGTTAGGGGGAAATGTGTGAAAAGAGGGAACGAGAAATTGGAGAAAAACGTGAAAAGATGGAATGAGAAACGGGGGGGGGGGGGGTGGGTGGAAGAAGTGAAATAGAGGGGATGAGAAATCGGAGAGAGAAAGAAAAGTGTGAAGTAAAGGAACGAGAAATTTTGGAGCGAGAAAAACGTGAAAAGATGGAATGAGAAACTGGGGGAGAGAAAAGAAATGAAGAGGGAATGAGAAATCGAGAGAAAAGAAGTGTGAGGGAACTGAGAAATTGGAGAGATACGTGAAATGAGGGGAGTGAGAAATTGTAGAGAAGAAAAAACGAATGAAAAAGGGGAGTGAGAAACGAGAGAGAGGACAAACGTGTGAAAAAGGGAGTGAGAAATTGGAGAGAGGGAAAGAAGTGTGAAAAGGGAGTGAGAAATTGGAAGGACAGAGGGAAAAAAGTGTGAAAAAGGGAGTGAGAAATTGGAGGGAGAGAAAAAAGTGAAAAGGGGGAGTGAGAAACTATTGAGAAAAAAGTGTGAAAATGGGGAGTGAGAAACTGGAGAAAAAAGTGTGAAAAGGGGGAGTGAGACTGGATAGAAGAGAACATTCAGGAAAGACAATGAGGTGAATAAAGAAAAACTCAGAAAAGTCAGAATGGAAGCTGGAAAAGTAGAGAAAGTGGGGAAGATTGAATGAGAAATTTGAGAGAGGGAAATTTGGAAAGAGAAAATGAGAGAAGGCTAAAGGGACGAATGCAGGAAAGAGGGAATGAAAAATGGAAAATGAGAGAGTGTGGGGAAAGAGGGAATATGAAATTGGGGACAAGGTGAATGAAAAGTGGGGAAAAGAAAATGAAAACCTTGGAGAAGAAAGGAATTTGAGAGAATAGAGTGTAAGAAACTGACAGAGAGTGGGGAAAACAAGAGAATGAGAAACTGGAGAATTAGAATCTGAGAAAGTGAATGCTCAACTGCAGAAAAGGTGAATCTAGTGAAAATAAGAAGCTGCAGAAAGAAAAAACTGTGGGTCAAGTGGGACAGGGATAACTGGGATAAAGTGAGAATGAGGGGAATGAAGAGAAGATTGCAAATTGGAGAAATAATAAAGTATCTTTGGAAAAGAGAACTGAGAGAGGCAGACAGGAGGAGACAAAGTTAGAAAGGGGAAACCGAATGAGAAGGAAAGTGAGGAAAGGAAATATAGGGTGAAAATCCAGGGACCAGCATGAGAAATTCAGTCAAGGAGGAGAAGTGACGACAATGAGAGGACCATGGAGAAAAAGAGGTGACAAGAGGAACGGAAGGGGAACTGGGACGTGGAGAAACTGAGAAGGGAACTTAGAGAGACCAGAAAATTAGGTAGCTTTGTGTCAAACTGTTGGGCTGAAGGTGTTTTTAAGGAAGAGTATAAGAATATAAGAAAAAAATAGATTCAATGAAGTTAAACCTCTTCCAAAATGGAAAATCAGTATGGCAAGAGAGAGAGACTGAAGATTGAGTGGGAAGAAAAAGAGTGGTGGGAGTGTCAAGTGAAAGATTGTGAATTGGAAGGTGAGGGGGTGATCTTCCAATGATCAAATGATAAGAAGGCAGTAACAAATTAAAGAAAAGAAAACAAGCTGAAGAAGAAGTAAACACTTCCAGCTACACACACGTTCATTTGGAAGATATCAGGACAGATGAAAGGAAAACAGAGACAAATAAGTGGGAGAAAAAGATGAGCAGAAAATTAGAGGGTGAAAAAAATAGAAAGTAAATGAAGATCATAGAGGTACAAGGAGGTAAAACAAGAAATGACAGTGAATAGCAAGAAAGAGGATTAATTTCTTAATTTGAATAGTGAGTGTATTGTTGCTTACTTCACTACATATAAAGGTTCGCGAGTAAAAGTGTGACCTTTGAGCTTTAACCTGGAATTATTAGCTTCCAAGTGTTGTATTTACAATAATCATTGCATGATTGTGCTGTTTTCCGAGAAATATGATATTGAACACTTGGACCAGATCAAAGCAAAGGAGGTAGTTTATTAATGTATCTGAAATAGGTGCTTGTTGGTGTGGCTAAGTAGATAATCACCAGTGGAGTTCCTTTATAACATAATATTTTCACAGTTCCTCATCTAATGTTTTGAAAAAATATGCAACTTGTTTGACAAAACAGTTTTGTTTTAAAATGAGCCTATTGTTGATCTCAAATATATGTGTTTTGGTTGGAGTGAATTAAACAGTTTTCACTGTAAATATTGATGCGTGAACAAGATAGAAGGAGTTCTCTCTGTCTAGGAATTGGTTAATTTTTTTATTCATTTCAAATAAGACTTAACTGAAACAAAAATGAAATTTGTTTGAGGGGTAACTTTTACAAGGTGTAAAGCTGTGCAGCAGGGGATAATGAATGGTTTAGGTTCAGCTCTGGCTTAAGGAAAATCAAAGGAAGCAGAATGGTTCTGAAGCTGATTGCTAAATACTGGAGACGCCAGGCATTTGGGAGATTCGGCCTTGCGTTACTGACCTGAGATGCTGGGCACTCCCCCTAGTCATCATCATCTTAAAGTCCTGGCACTCTCTAGTATCTAAGTCTTTTGTAAGAGTACGGCTGGTTTGTGTCTGCAGCAAGCAAACCGGCTGCAGTTGAAGAAAGTGCAGTAGGTGTATTGTACGGTTACAGGAGCTGGAGAAAGAGAGAGATCCATGCATGAGACAGACAGTTGCCAGAGGGGAGTGAATCGTTCCATCTTTGGTCCTTTTTGCACATCCAGGAATTGACAAACAGGCACTTGTAAGCAGTTGAGTGAATGGCCAATTTCTGTCTTTAATCTGCATGCTTCACTGTGCCTTCTCAACCACTGTGTTGTGTTTGTATGGGCATGGGATGTTTTTATTTCAGATCTATAGATTATCTCATGGCGAAGTCATGCAGTTTTGCTGTTTCTATTTTGCATTCATTTTGCTTTCCTTGAGAAACTTTTATTTTAATTTAAAGCATCTGTGACAGTCAGTTATTATGACTGAGCTCTCTGCTGCTAGCTATGTAAGGTGTCACCCTCTTCCAAGTCTGTGTGGAGGAGGTTTATGAAGCTGCAAATGGGAGGAACTCCGAATTGAAATGCAGAAGGTGCTGGAGAGAAACAAGCTTCGGCCATGGGAAAGAAGGAAAGTTGAGATTAATATTCGGGCTTTGCGGCTGTTCTAGGAGACAAGATGTTAAATGCTCTCTCGCTCGCTCTCTCCGCTCCCCACCCCCCCCCCCCCCCCTTCCCCACCCCGCCCCGCCACCTTTCCCAAAGCTTGATAGCATTCCCAGACCTTCTGCTCCTCTATTTAGTACCTTTCTTCCACAGCATGGATGTGAGTCACTTTTTGATTCAAGGTTTCTATTTTTGCTCGACCTGACTTGTGCGTCCTGGGGTAAAGTTTAAAGGAGGGAGGGATATCTTGGAGCAAATGGGTGAGCCAGCATCTGAAAACAGGGGTGAGGCATCGTTTCAGGTGAACAAACAGGACCTGCAACTTTGAAATCTTTCATTCTTTTGCTTTGAATTTCCAGTCTTGGCAGCACATCCATTTGGCCCATTGTGTCAGTTCTAGCACTTTCTGCATCCTCCTCCACCCCCTTCCCTAATCTTCATGGTTCTCATGTTGTTGGTCTTTCCTGCGTTTAGACCCTGAAATCTTTTCCCCAAACCTTCCCACCTGCTTTGAAGATTCTTTGCAAATCCTGCCTCTTTGACCAAGTTCTGCCATCAGTCCTTTTGTGGTTCAGTGTCAAAATTTTGTTAATAGCCTTCCTGTGAAGTAGCATCGTACAGTGTTAAAGATTCCACATAAATGCAAATTGGTGTTTCAGGAGCTGTTCAACTCAGTCCATCTCTTCCCCTGCAGCTCTGCAAACATTCCCCTTGCAAGTATTTTATCTGGTTCCCTTTGGAAAGTGCCAATTGAATCAGCTTCCATCATCCTTAAAGGTAGCGTGTTCCAGGTCACAACAGTACTCGAGTATTTTGCACACCTCGCAGCTTAGAAGGAGCTTTATGAGCCAGTGGCAGTACCGACTTTGTCATTGGAACCCCTTAATGATGGAGAGATAATGCCGATGGCAAACCAATGAGTGTGAATCCAGAAATGGTAGGATAGAACCGGAGAAATACCAGACATTTACAGCGGGTTGTGTGTGCCAGAGAGGGTGCAAGGAATGAAGAGAGACCACTCAGCCCTGCGAGTGTGTTCCCGCTTGGCTGCTTAGTCCAATTAACGCTTTGCCAACCTCTTTGTATCTGAAGCATGAAGTTGCACAACAGTGGGTCACAGTCCAACAGGTTTATTTAAAATCACAAGCTTTCAAAGCGCTGCTCCTTTGTCGGGTGAAGACTTCACCCGACAAAGGAGCAATGCTCCGAAGGCTTGTGATTTTAAATAAACCTGTTGGACTTTAACCCTGGCATTGTGTGACTTCTGACCTTGTCCACCCCAGTCCAACACCAGCACCTCCACATCATATCTGAGGCATCTGCAGGTTTCTCCCCATTTCAGATTTAACCTGTCACGCAGACCCCCATGCTTAAGCTCACTAGCCCTCAGCAGTACTTCTGGAACGACCCAACACTTTTCAGAGCCTGCTGGCGGCAAGTAGTTTTTCAAAATACCTTGGGTGGGTGGAAAAATGACTGAGTAGGTTTTCCGAGCAATCTTCAAATTCTGAAATGAGAAGGACATAAATTGCACGTTAAACTGCTAATTGAACTTCATGCCAGAGTAGATTTCCTCTTGCCAGACCTCGGAGAGGCACTGATATTCAAAGTTTGGGGCCAGTTTGTAGAGAAAATGGAGTTTTGAGATAGTGAGCAGGCCATTGGTACATTCACCCTGGGAAGTTTGGGGTCAGGAAATCCAAACTCTTTACTGCGTGGGGTACACGAAGCAGGCAGTTAAATTAGTGTTAAACTTTTCAAAGCATTTTACAGTCTGTATCGTCATAATGTAGCAAACCTGGCAGCCAATTTGTACACAGTAAGCTCCACAAAAGAAGCGATGCTAAAATCTGTTGCTTATGTTCTAACGGTTGGTCGGGGCATCAGGTGAAACTCCCTGAATTGACTTTAGTTTCCCCCCAAAGCCAGAGACGGCAGGCAGTTCCTTGTTTAAGTCTCATCTGAAAAGTGGCACCTTGGGCGCAGTGCAGCACCCCCTCGGAACAGGTATCGGGTTGTGGTACGGATGTTGGCACTCAGATCTCTGGAGTGGGCCTTGAGCCCATGACTTTCAGAGGAAGGAGAGTGCTGTACACTCACCTACAGCATCCAAATGGAACAGTGCCACAGGAGTAGGCAAGAGGGATGATGACTTTGCAGAGTTCAGATATTGCAAGGCTGAAACGGGAAGGCATCGTAATGTGCAATTTTCCAAATAGGTATGTATTTCTTATGGTAGGGGAGCTTGTGATAGAGCTGGAGATTTCCTGGGCTTTTCTTGTTCTATAAAGAAGCAGATATTCTTTTAACTCCTCTCATTCTCACATTATTTGTTTTGTGAAGCAGTGTGATGCTAACAGAGTGGTTTCAATCCCAGCACAGGCTGAGATTACCAGAAAGAGCTCTCCTTCCCAACCTCTACCGTCAGGAATGGTAGCCCTCGGATTATACCACCACTAGTTGTCACTCTCTAATGAGAGAGCAGCCCTATGGTCTGGTAAGACTGTGGCATCTCAATTTCAGTAGAGGCAGTCCAGAGAAGGTTCACTGGGATGATCCCTGGTATGGAGGGATTGTCTTATGAGCAACGGCTAAACAGGACGGGACTCGCTGCAGTTTAGAAGAACGAGGGGTGATCTCATCAAAACATTTTGGATTCTTAAGGGTTAGTAGGAACTGCAGATGTTGGAGAATCTGAGATAACAAGGTGTAGAGCTGGATGAACACAGCAGGCCAAGCAGCATTGAAGGGTCTAGGCCCGAAACATCAGCCTTCCTGCTCCTCTGATGCTGCTTGGCCTGCTGTGTTCATCCAGCTCT